>NC_077234.1:76581898-76900112 GCF_027887165.1 Monodelphis domestica | reverse complement strand
TTTTTTTTTTTAATAAAGTAAAAAAATAGAGTTCATTTATATAAATGTAGAACAGGAATTAAAACATTGTTAATTCATATGATGGGATATAGATTGAAAACAAAAGCATACTTTTCTGAAAAGTATAAAAAAGTAAATTACAGAATAGAAAAAAATTAGATGAATTTTAAAAATAGTCCTTATAGCGATTTGTGGATTTCTGTTAGATTTAATCTTGCAGTAAATCTTTTGGGAATTATCATGAAATGTTTTGGAATTGTTAACAGGCTAAAGATTTTTAGACCAAAGAAGAAAAATTCAAATGAATTACTTGTAAAAAATAGATTGATAATATGGTACTATGGAGACCAAGTTTCAAAAAGTGAAATGAAAGAGATCAAAACAGAATCTAATGTTCCAGAGATAGGTTTGATTCTGTAAGCTATGATGTTACAGGCTTGTATTGCTTAGTTTTCTTGTTTGACTATTTATAAGACAAGAGTGTGGGGATAATAGATGAGCATTCCATGTGTTTTATTGGTTATCAAAACATCAAGAGATAAATAGGAAGATCTTAGCAATTAGATAATCTCCTTATGGAAAATTCATGGGAGGATATGGACGAATGTCACCTGTTCTTAAAGAGAAAAGATAGGTTCTGGTCTAAATCAGTTGAAAAGACAGACTAAATAGATGAGATCACGGATTCCCCAAAGTATTGAAACACTTTAACTTTCAGCATATTTAATCATTCGAATCACAGTGACTGAGAACTGAGAAAAACTTTGAAAACCTCTCTTTTATTTGTAAAGAAAAGGAATCTCAATGGAAGAAAAATCATAAAAGTATCTTTAAGTTCCAAAGATAAAATAAAAACCTGTGACCCTAAAGGCTAATATATATCTTTTTTTTCTTTTATTTTTGCCATTTTCATCTCCTTTATTTTATTTTTTTATTTTTATTTTTTAACAATATTTTATTTGGTCATTTCAAAACATTATGAATTGGAGACAATGATCATTTTCTTCCCTCCACCCCTAGTCTATGCATGATTCCACTGGGTTTCACATATGTTCTTGATTCAAATCCATTTCCATGTTGTTGGTATTTTCATTAGAGTGTTCCTTTAGAGTCCCTCCTCAGACATATTCCCTTAACCCCTGTAGTCAAGCAGTTGTTTTTCCTCAGTGTTTTTCCTCCCACAGTTTGTCCTCTGCTCGTGGATAGTTTTTTTTTTTCTCCTAGATCCCTGCAGATTGTTCAGGGACATTGCATTGACACTAATGGAGAAGTCCAATACGTTCGATTGTACCACAGTGTATCAGTCTCTGTGTACGTTTTCCTAGTTCTGAACCTTTCGCGCTACATCACTTCCTGAAGGTTGTTCCAGACTCCATGGAATTCCTCCACTTTATTATTCCTTTTAGCACAATAGTATTCCATCACCAGCATATACCAAAATTTGTTCAACCATTCCCCAATTGAAGGGCATCCCCTCATTTTCCAATATTTGGGCACCACAAAGAGCGCAGCTATGAATATTCTTGTACAAGTCTTTTTCCTTATTATCTCTTTGGGGTACAAACCCAGCAGTGATATGGCTGGATCAAAGGGCAGACAGTCTTTTATCACCCTTTGGGCATAATTCCAAATTGCCCTCCAGAATGGTTGGATCAATTTACAACCCCACCAGCAATGAATTAATGTCCCTATTTTGCCACATCCCCTCCAGCATTCATTACTTTACTTTGCTGCCATGTTAGCCAATCTGCTAGGTGTGAGGTGATACTTCAGAGTTGTTTTGATTTGCATCTCTCTGATTATAAGAGATGTAGAGAACATTTTCATGTGCTTATTAATAGTTTTGATTTCTTTATCTGAGAACTGCCTATTTATATCCCTTGCCCATTTCTCAATTGGAGAATGACTTGATTTTTTGTACAATTGCTTTAGCTCTTTATAAATTTGAGTAATTAAACCTTTGTCAGAGGTTTTTATGAAGATTGTCTCCCAATTTTTTGCTTCCCTTCTGATTTTAGTTACATTGGTTTTATTTGTACAAAAGCTTTTTAAATTGATGTACTCAAAATTATTTATTTTACATTTGTGACTCTTTCTAAATCTTACTTGATTTTAAAGTCTTTCCCTTCCCAAAAGTCTGACATGTATACTATTCTGTGTTAGCCTAATTTACTTATAGTTTCCTTCTTTATGTTCAGATCATTCACCCATTTTGAATTTATCTTGGTGTAGGGTGTGAGATGTTGATCCAAATCTAATCTCTCCCACACTGCCTTCCAATTTTCCTAGCACTTTTTAATCAAATAGTGGATTTTTGTCCCAAAAGCTGGGGTCTTTGGGTTTATCATATACTGTCTTGCTGAGGTTACTTGCCCCAAGTCTATTCCACTAATCCTCCTTTCTGTCTCTTAGCCAGTACCAAATTGTTTTGATTACTGCTGCTTTATAATACAGTTTTAGATATGGGACTGCAAGGCCCCCTACCTTTGTATTTTTTTCTTTATTTCCCTGGATATCCTTGATGCTTTGTTATTCCAAATGAAATTTGTTATGTTTTTTTTCTAAATCAGTGAAGAATTTTTTTGGAAGTTCAATGGGTATGGCACTAAATAGATAAATAAGTGTGGGTAGGATGTTCATTTTTATTATATTGGCTCTTCCTACCCATGAGCAGTTAATGTTCTTCCAATTGTTTAGATCGAGTTTTAGTTGTGTGGAAAGTGTTTTGTAGTTGTGTTCATAGAGTTCCTGTGTTTGTTTCAGGAAAGAGATTCCTAAGTATTTTATTTTGTCTAAGGTGATTTTGAATGGGATTTCTCTTTCTAGTTTTTGCTGCTGACCTGTGTTGGAGATATATAGAAAAGCTGATGATTTATGTGGGTTTGTTTTGTATCCTGCAACTTTGCTAAAGTTGTTGATTATTTCAATTAGCTTTTTGGTTGAATCTCTAGGATTCTTAAAGTAGACCATTATGTCATCTGCATAGAGTGATAACTTGGTCTCCTCCTTGCCTATTTTGATGCCTTCAATTTCTTTTTCTTCTCTAATTGCTACTGCTAGTGTTTCTAGTACAATGTCAAATAGTAGAGGTGATAATGGGCATCCTTGTTTCACTCCTGATCTTAATGGGAATGGATTTAGTTTATCCCCATTGCAGATGATATTAGCTGATGGTTTTAGATATATACTGTTTATTATTTTTAGGAATGACCCTTCTATACCTATGCTTTCTAGTGTTTTTAATAGGAATGGGTGTTGTATTTTATCAAATGCTTTTTCTGTGTCTATTGAGATAATAAAGTGGTTCTTGTTGGTTTGCTTGTTGATGTGGTCAATTATGTGGATGGTTTTCCTAATATTGAACCAGCCCTGCATCCCTGGTATAAATCCTACTTGATCATGGTGGATGATCTTTCTGATCACTTGCTGGAGTCTTTTTGCTAGTATCCTATTTAAGATTTTTGCATCTATATTCATTAGGGAGATTGATTTATAGTTTTCTTTTTCTGTTTTTGACTGCCTGGTTTTGGAATCAATACCATGTTTGTGTCATAAAAGGAGTTTGGTAGAACTCCCTCTTTGCTTATTATGTCAAATAGTTTGTATAGTATTTGGATTAACTGTTCTCTGAATTTGTGATAGAATTCACTGGTGAATCCATCAGGCCCTGGGGATTTTTCTTAGGAAGTTCTTTGATGGCTTGTTGGATTTCATTTTCTGATATGGGATTATTTAAGAATTCTATTTCTTCTTCTGTTAGTCTAGGCAGTTTGTATTTTTGTATATATTCATCCATATCACCTAAATTGGTGTATTTATTGCCATATAATTGGGCAAAGTAATTTTTAATGATTGCCTTAATTTCCTCTTTATCGGAGGTGCTGTCCCCCTTTTCATCTTTGATGCTGTTAATTTGCTTTTCTTCCATCCTTTTTTTAATTAGATTAACCAGTACTTTGTCTATTTTGTTTGTTTTTTCAAAGTACCAGCTGTTTGTCTTATTTATTAAATCAAAAGTTCTATCACTTTCGATTTTATTAATTTCTCCCTTAATTTTTAGGATTTCTAGTTTGATTTTCTGCTGGGGTTTTTTAATTTGATCTTTTCGAGTTTTTTCATTTGCATTTCCAATTGATTGATCTCTGCTCTCCCTAGTTTGTTAATATAAGAATTCAGGGCTATGAATTTACCTCTGATTACTGATTTGGCTACATCCCAAAAGGTTTGAAAGGATATCTCGCCATTGTCATTTTCCTCGATGAAATTATTAATTTTTTCTATGATTTCTCCTTTAAGTAAATGATTTTGGAGCATCATATTGTTTAATTTCCAATTAGTTTTTGATTTGGTTTTCCATGTACCATTACTAATCATTATTTTTATTGCCTTGTGATCTGAGAAGGCTGCATTCATTATTTCTTCTTTTCTGAATTTGTGTGCTATGTTTCTGTGATCTAATGTATGGTCAATTTTTGTGAATGTGCCATGTGGTGCTGAGAAGAAGGTGTATTCCTTTTTATCCCCATTTATTTTTCTCCATATGTCTATTAATTCTAATTTTTCTAAGATTTCATTCACTTTTTTTACCTCTTTCTTATTTATTTTTTGATTTGATTTATCTAAATTTGATAATGGTTGGTTTAAGTCTCCCACTAATATGGTTTTACTGTCTATTTCTTCCTTCAATTCTCCTAGTTTCTCCATTAGAAATTTGGGTGCTATACTATTTGGTGCTTACATGTCGATTAATGATATTTCCTCATTGTCTAAAGTCCCTTTTAACAAAATATAATTACCTTCCCTATCCCTTTTGATCAGGTCTATTTTTGCTTTGGTTTTATTTCTGTCAGTTGAGACCCAGAAGGTCTTACTCCATCCTTTAATTCTGACCTTGTGGATGTCAACCCACCTCATGTGTGTTTCTGGAAGACAACAAATGGTAGGGTTTTGGATTCTAATCCATTCTGCTATTTGTCTACATTAATGGGTGAAATCATCCCATTCATGTTCAAAGTTATGATTGTCATTTGTGGACTCCCTGGCATTTTGATATCCTTCCCTAATTCTAATCTTTTCTTCTTCAGCTCTACCTTTTAGTCCAGTGATTTACTTTGAATCAGTACCCCTTGTCCCCTCCCTTAATGTTTCCCTTTTGAGTCCCTCCCTTTTTTGTTCCCTCCCCCTCCCCCCTCTCTTTCCCTCCCTTTTTGTTTTCCCTCTCCCCCTCCCCCCTTGGTTTTCCCTTCTCCCTACCCTTGTTGGGTAAGATAGAATTCAAGATCCCAATGGATCTGGATGTTTTTCCCTCTCAGAGTTGATTTCCCTGAGATTAAGGTATAAGTAAAAAACCCTCTCTTCCTCTCCTTCTTATAGGAGTTTTCTTCCCCTCCCCTTCCCATGTGAATCTTTGTGTGAGAAAGATTATTCTATTTGGTCTTTCTTTACCCCCTATTTATACATTACATTTCCCCCACATGTTAGTATACATAGATTGATAGAAATGTAGTCCTTATAGAAGAGAGTTTGAATAAAAGAAGAAGATTAGATTTTTCTCCTTTCCCCTTTCCTTAACATTTACCTTTTCAGGTATTCCTTGCTCTTTGTTATTCGGTATCAAACTTTCCACAGAGCTCTGGTTTTTTTGTTGCAAAAACTTGGAAGTCTTCTATTTTGTTGAATGCCCATACTTTCCCTTGGAAGTATATAGTCAGTTTTGCTGGGTAGCTGATTCTCGGTTGAAGACCCAGCTCTCTTGTGTTTCTGAAGATCATGTTCCATGCCTTACGATCATTCAGAGTAGAACTTGCAAGGTCTTGTGTGACCCTGATTGGCATTCCTTTATATCTAAATTGTCTTTTTCTGGCTTCCTGTAGGATTTTTTCTTTTGTTTGAGAGCTTTGGAATTTGGCAATTACATTCCTGGGAGTTGTCTTTTGGGGGTTTAGTGTAGAAGGTGTACTGTGAGCTCTGTCAGTGGCTTTATTCCCCCTTGTTCTAGAATCTCTGGGCAATTTTCTTTGATTATATCTTGTATCACGATGTCGAGTTTGGTGTTTATTTCTGGATTTTCTGGGAGTCCAATTATTCTTAAATTATCTCTTCTCCCTCTATTTTCCAGATCTGTCACCTTGTCAGTGAGATATTTTATGTTCTCTTCTAATTTCTTGGTATTTTGGATTTGCTTTATTAATTCTTGCTCTTTTACACGATCATTGTCTTCCAGTTGCCTGATTCTGACCTTTAAAGCCTGGTTTTCCTTTTCACTTTGGTCAAATTGGTTTTGTAGATGCATGAATTTCTTTTGCATTATTTCCCACTTTTCCTCCTAGATGGCTTCCATCTTTTTGGTCATTTCTGATTCAAATTCTTCATAGGTTTGTGGAGAGTTTCCATTTCCTTTGGAAGGTTTTGGAGCATTTTCTTGTGTATCTTCTTCTATCTCCTCTCTATTTTGTATTTTGGCTCCATAGAATGTGTCCAAAGTCGCCCCTTTCTTCTCATTTTTCTTGGGATTTTGGGGCTTCTGTGCTTCTGTGGAGTTTGCCATCTCTGAATTAGGAGGATTAGCTTTTCTTTCTATGTCTGGTGTTAAGAGGTTTTAGTCCTGGGCAGATTGTCCATTCTATCAGCTTTCCCTGAGTTGAACTGAGTATGCCTTAAGGCAGTGACTTTCACTGGAACTAGAATGGAAGGATCCGGCCAGGAGGTTACACTCACCCCTGGATCTCTCTATTTCCCTGTTGTTTCGGTGCCCCCTCGACTGGGTTGGGTTGCTTTCCAGAAGTTGCCTTCAGAATAGCTAGCTGTGAGGTGTGAGGCTGTCTTGTCGGCCCTGAGGGTTACTGTTGTTTCAGAGGACCCTGCTCTCTGAGGGGGGAGGGGCCACGGCTTCCTGGAGCTCCGAGGGCAGTGACTTTCACTGAGACTCGGATAGAAGTATCTGGCCCGTGAGGCTGTCTTGCCGGCCCTGAGGGTTACTGTTGTTTCAGATGACCCTGCTCTCTGAGGGGGGGGGGGCTGCACCTTCCTGGAGCCTTGGACTCTGAGCTCCTAGGTCCTTAGCTCCGAGTGATCTTGGTTTCTGGCTTTTGAGAGGGCCATACTATTTGATCCAGGTCCAGGTCCAGGAGGAGGATTCCCAGGGTCTATGCTGTTGGTCGTTTTGAATTTCGGAGCTCTAGGAGCATATAGTTTGAGATCAGTAGGGAAGGGTTTCCGGAGATCTGAACTTTATCTTTCTCTAAGCTGCCATCTTGACCGGAAGTCTCTTCAACTTTACAATTTTAAGGGAGAATAAATAGTTCTGTTAAAAAATGACCATTTGAGGGTGAAAGGAGAAGTGGAGAGGAATTCTAACTTGTAGTAAAAGACTAGAAAATAGATTAGAGGGAATCAAGAAAAGAAAAGAATATAAAGAAGCACTGAATGTTTGTATCTATGAAATAGTCTACAAGGAGGCAGCTAGCTGGTAAAAGGATAGATTACCAGTCCTGGAGTCAGAACAATTCATCTCCTTGTGTTCAAATCTGACCTTAGATACTTACTGTGGGACCCTGGCCAAGATACTTAACCCTTTTTGACTCAGTTTCCTCATCTATAAAATGAGTTGGAGAAACAAATGAGAAATTCACTCTAATATTTTTGCCAAGAAAATCCCAAATATGATCTTTAAGAGAAGTCAGATAAAAATGAAACAATTGAACAATAGCAAAATATCCAGAAGCATTTATTAATTACCTACTATGTGTAAAGCCACATTGAAAGTGTTGGTGATAAAAAGGAAGGTGAAATTATAGTCCCTCTCAATGAATTCGTGCTTTTTATAGAAAAGGCATCATGTAAGCAGTTATGTATAAAAATATGTACATACAAGCTAAATACAGTTATACAATTAAGATTGTCCTTTATGAGAGAGTAAAATGGACCCTTTTTCTACAACTTATATTTTTAAAATATATATAAAACAGGAGTGAGGGCAGGATAAAAATAAACTTTTTAAAAATTAATTAAGAGGTAAATTCATATCCCTGAGTACATATATTAACAAACTAGGGAGAGCAGAGATCAATCCATTGGAAATACAAATAAAAAAAAACTCAAAAGCAATCAAATTAAAAACCCCCAGCAGAAAACCATACTAGCAATCCTAAAAATTAAGGGAGAAATTAATAAAATCAAAAGTGATAGAACTATTGATTTAATAAATAAGACAAGAAGCTGGTACTTTGAAAAAACAAACAAAATAGACAAAGTCCTCCCTAAAAAGAAATCCCCAGTGCCCAAAAGATTCACAAGTGAATTCTATCAAACATTCAGAGAACAGTTAATCCCAATACTATACAAACTATTTGACATAATAAGCAAAGAGGGAGTTCTACCAAACTCCTTTTATGACACAAACATGGTACTGATTCCAAAACCAGGCAGGTCAAAAACAGAGAAAGAAAACTATAGGCCAGTCTCCCTAATGAACATAGATGCAAAAATCTTAAATAGTATACTAGCAAAAAGACTCCAGCAAGTGATCAGAAGGGTCATCCATCATGATCAAGTAGGATTTATACCAGGGATGCAGGGCTGGTTCAATATTAGGAAAACCATCCACATAATTGACCACATCAACAAGCAAACCAACAAGAAGAGGGGATGCCCATCAATTGGGGAATGGCTGAACAAATTGTGGTATATGTTGGTGATGGAATATTATTGTGCTAAAAGGAATAATAAAGTGGAGGAATTCCATGGAGACTGGAACGACCTCCAGGAAGTGATACAGAGCAAGAGGAGCAGAACCAGGAGAACATTGTACACAGAGACTGATACACTGTGGTATAATCCAATGTAATGGACTTCTCCATTAATGGTGGTGTAATGTCCCTGAAAAATCTGCAGGGATCTAGGAGAAAAAAACTATCCACAAGCAGAGGACAAACTGTGGCAGTAAAAACACAGAGGAAAAGCAACTGTCTGACTACAGCGGTTGAGGGGACAGGTCAGAGGAGAGACTCTGAACGAACACTCAATGCAAATACTAACAACATGGCAGTGGGTTCGAATCAAGAACACATGTGATACCCAGTGGAATCACGAGTCGGCTAAGGGGGGGGGAGGTGGAGGAAAAGAAAATGATCTTTTCTCTAATGAATAATGCTTGGAAATGATCAAATAAATTATCATTTAAGGAAAAAAAAGATTAATTAAGGGCATAAGAAATATTAAAGAAGGTATAATATATACACAAGGTGATGAATACCATGCCAACAGATAGGGTAAAGAAATCAGACTGGCAGCACTTGTTTTGTGTCTTTTTACTCTAAACAAAACAATAATCCTGGAACTTAAAAGAAGAAAGACATGGAAGGAAATTGTATTTAATGGGATCAAGAAATGTTTGAATAACAATATCCAAAGAGTAGTTGTGAATAGAAAAATGTTGGAGAAAGACAACTTCTAGTGGAATATCCCTATAGATTTCTCCATGGCCAGAACTGTTCAGTATTTTTATAAGTGGCTGGAGTGAAGGCTTATCATATTTGCAAAGGACACAAAATGAAGACTAGGTAAGACATTGGATTATAGAGTAAGACTTGAAAAAGATGACGACAAACTGAAATATCGGGCTAAATTAAAAATGGAATTTATAAAGTGTAATTGTTAATGCATAAGTTACAGTTTGTTTTAATAGAGACAATACCCCTATTAATGATACCAAAGATTTATTTGAGGATTTGAGTAATGAATAAAAAAAACCATATATTAAGAACTTATGATGGGGAACTTCTGGTGCCAAAATGAGGAAGGAATTTGACTGATATTTCCCAAATTCCCTTCTAAACCACTTTAAAAGAAAGCTTGTTACTGAATGTTGGATCAGTGAAGCAATTTTGCTACCTAGGAAAGTTTGGACAGCCTGAGACAGAGCAGGCAGCACACAAATGGGGGAAGGATAAAGGCTCACCCCCATACCAGAGTATCCTCATCTGTATAAACCTTACTGAGCCCCCCAACTGTATAAGCCAGCAGTGAGACTCCCCTCCTTGCAAATATAATAGCAAACAGCAAGGCTCCCTCCTCCTGTGCCAGCAAGTGGCAAGGTCTCTAACTAGGCTATAAGACCCCCTTACTGGTACAAGATACAGTGTGCCCATCAATGTACAAGCAAGAAGCAAGGCTCCACCCTATTCTAGTAAGTGACAAGGTTTCCTTCTAGGCAAAAAAGCTCCCTCATCAGTACAAGCCTGCAGTGAGGCTCCCCATCTAGTTCAAGCCAGCAAGTAGACTCCAAGGTTCATACTATCAAATAATGGAGCCCCAATAAAAGAAAGTTGGGTCAGTGACTTCTCCAATTCAAGAACAGAGTCCAACTTTAGTGTGCAGATAAAAGTTACATAATAAACTGGAAAAAGGATGAAAATAAAACAACCAAAAAAGTGCCTAACTAAATAAAATTATTATGGTAACAGGGAATAATATGGTACAAGCCTAGAAGAGAATAATTTCAAATAATCTACAAGGGAAACCTCAAAGAAAAAATTAGATTGGATTTGGATTGTAGCAACACACAAAAAGAACCATAAGAGTTTAAATCAAATAACAATAGAAGAAAATTGGGAAGATAAATGAGAATAATGCAAGAAAATCATTAATTAAGGGTCAATAACTTGGAAAAAGAAAGCACAAAAATGGGAAACGATATTTAAAAATTCCCTTCAACAAAACTACTCTTTAAAAATTAGAATTGACCAAATGCTTATTGAGGAAGATAAATTAGAATTGGGCAAAGGGAAGATAATAATTCCATAAGACATTAAGAAAAATCAAATACATTTTTAAAAAATAGAAGAAAATTTGAAATTGATCTTTGGAAAAACAATGGACCTAGAAAATAGATTAGGTGAGAAAAATTTTAAATTATTGGACTAAAACTAATTTTACAGTAATATTCCTAGATTTTTAAATTTCTTATTCTGGGAGTAAGCAATGGAGTCTTCCAATTTCCAATTTAATCTGATTCTAGATTATGAATACATTTCCTTGATAATTTCTTGAAATACAATGTCAAGGTTCTTTTTATGATTATGGCTGCAGGAGAAAATAGGCAATGAAACTATATTAGTCAGAGACCTCAACTTTCTCTTCCCAAAACTAAATAAATTAACACCCCCCAAAAAAGAAAGAAATTAAAGAGGTTAATAGAATTTTAGAAAAAGTTATATATGATAGATTTCTTGAGAAAATGGAATGGGAATAGAAAATAATAGACATTTTTATGGGCAGCACATGGTGTCTATACAAAAATTGGCCATGTACTATGACATAAAATCACACAAACAAATGCAGAAAAATGGGAATATTAAGGGCATCTTTTTCAGATCATACCACAATAAAAATTACATTTGATAAATGGTTGTAGAAAGTTAGATTAAAAATAATTGGAAACTAATTCTAAAAAATAAATAGGTCAAAGAACAAATCACAGAAACAATTAGTAATTTTATTGAAGAGAATGACAACAATGAGGCAACATGCAAAATTTTATGATAACTAGCCAAAGCAGTACTTACAGGGAAATTTGTGTCTCTAAATGCTTATATCAATATTTTAGAAAGAGAAAAATAGCAAATCAAAGATTTGTGCATGGATTAAAAATCCCCAATTAAACATGAACTTAGAAATCTTAAAAAATTCAATGGTAAGATCAATAAAATTGAAAGTAAGAGCATCATTAAGCTGATAAATAAACCTAAAAGCTGGTTTCATGAAAAATCCAGTATAATAGAAAGACAATTGGTTAATTTGATTTGTAAAAATGAAAGATAAAAATCAAGTTACTACCAATCAAAAATGAAAAGGGTGAATTCACCACCAGTGAAAAGGAAATAAAAAATTATTTTATTTTTTTATTTTTTAGAATATTTTCCCATGGTTACACAATTCATTATCCCCTCACCCCCCACTTTTTCTTCCCCTCCTCTCAAAACAGACAAGCAGTTCCACTGGGTTATACATGGATTATTGTTCAAAACCTTTTTTTCCCATGCCTATCGGCAGTAAAGTGATTTTTTAACATCAAGACCCTAATCATATCCCCATAGAACTATGTGGTCAATCATATGTTTTTCTTCTGTGTTTCTGTTCCCCCATAGTTCATTCTTTGGATGTAGATAGTGTTCTTTCTCATAAGTTCCTCTGGATTGTTCTGGGTCATTGCATTGCTGCTAGTAGAAAAGTTTATTATATGTGATTATGCCATAATGTATCGGTCTCTGTGTACAATGTTCTGGTTATAGTCCTGGTCATAGTCCTTTGGCTCTGCATCAATTCCTGGAGGTGAATCCCGTTCACATGGAATTCCTCCAGTTCATTATTCCTTTCAGTACAATAATATTCCATCATCATCATATATCACAATTTGTTCAGCCATTCCCAATCATTGGACACCCCATCATTTTCCAATTTTTTTGCCACCAAAAAGGGTATGGCAATAAATGTTTTTGAACAAGTCCCCCCCCCATTATCTCTTCTGGGTATAAACCCAACAGTGGCATGGCTGGGTCAAAGGGTAGGCATTATTTTAAAGCCCTTTGGGTATAGTTCCAAATTGCATTACAGAATAATTGGACCAATTCACAACTCCACCAGCAGTGTATTAGCATCCCAATTTTGCCACATGCTCTCCAACATTAATTGCTTTCCTTTGCTGCCATGCTGGTCAGTCTATTAGGTCTAAGGTGGTACCTCAGAGATATTTTAATTTGCATTCATTGAATCAGGAGGGATTTAGAACACTTTTTCATGTGCTTATTGATAATTTTGATATCATCATGTGAAAACTGTCTATTCATGTCCCTTGACCATTTGTTGATTTGGGGATGACTTGATTTTTTGTAAATTTTACTTAGTTCCTTGTATGTTTGGAAAATTAAACCTTTGTCAGAGACTTGTTATAAAAATGTTTTCCCAGTTTGTTTCTTTCCTTCTAATTTTTTTTGCATTGGTTTTGTCTGTACAAAAAGTACAAAAACTTTTTAATCAATGTAACCAAAGTCATTCATTTTATATGTTATAATGTTCTCTGTCTCTTGCTTGGTCTTAAGTTCCTTCTTTTTTCACATATCTGAGAGGTGTACTATTCTGTGTTCACCTAATTTATTTATGATTTCACTCTTTATATTTAAGTCATTTACCCATTTTGAATTTATCTTGGTATAGGGTGTAAGCTATTGATTTAAAACAAATTTTCCCATATTTTTTTCCAATTTTCCCAGCAGTTTTTGTCAAAAACTGAGTTCTTTGTCCCCAAAGCTGGGATCTTTGGATTCATCAAAAAATAGCCAGTACCATATAGTTTTGATGATCACTGCTTTATAGTACAGATTAAGATTTGGTGCTGCTAAGCTTCCCAACCTTTACATTTTTAAAAAAATATTTCCCTTGTTATTCATAATCTCTTGTTCCTTCAGATGAATTTTGTTACAGTTTTTTCTTATTCTATAGAAAAAAAATTGGTAGTTTGATAAGTATGACACTGAATAAGTAGATTAATTTGGATAAGATTATCATTTTTATTGTGTTAGCTCATGGATTTGATTTTAATTCCTGAAGTAGGAAGCAAAGTGTGGAACTAGGCAGGTGAAGAAGGGAGGAATCTCTTTTGCTTAGTAGAGGCTAAATTACTAAATTAATAAGTGCTTATTGAGTTTTGGTTGAATTGGAAAGTAGAGACAGAAGAGGAAACTTTAGTCTTTAATTATTGACTAAAGATTGGTTGTTAAAAAATTCAAATGGCAAAGTTTATTTATTTTTATGTCACAATTATTTTCTGCATATTGAAAGAATATTATACCTAATCACAAATAAAATGTTTCTATTTTCAATATGTACTCTTAAGAACAATGGAACTATTTTTAATTTTATTAGTTCCATTTTTTGTTCTGAGTGGATATAAAAGTTTATTATTTAGCTATAAATTTCAATATAGTGGATATAACACTGCCTTTAGAATTCAAAAAATTATGTTCAAAATATGTCTTGTCCACTTATTCTCTGTCTAACCTATGCAAGTCAGTCTCCCAGGCTCTCAGCTTCTTCCTGTGTAAAATATAGGCTTTGGGCTAAATGACTCCTAGGATCCATTTTAGCTCTCTATGAACAAATCTGAATTATATAATTATCCAACTTGCTATATACATAGTAAAATGTCAAAGGTAATTTGCAAAGAAATAAACAATATTTTGCCTTAGTGGACTAATTGCCACCCTTCTGACTTATTGAAGAAAACTTCCTCGTGTAGTCTTAGTTACTCTTAGATAATTTGGTTTGAGTGGAAGAACGTTTAAAAATTACTTAAAATATTTTCATTTTCTTACAGGTTAACAGGCTTAATTTCACTTCTATTGCATGGGTGAATGCTTTCTAAAAATCCAATTTAACATCATCAGTATTACCATATAATATGGCATAACCCTGTGGTATTTTATAATTTAAAAAAACTAAGAGATTTTATTCTAAATAGTATTTCCAAAAAAACTAGTGAATTTATTACTTTTGGAAACTCTCATTGTTTCCACACTAAACTACAATACTATGAATAATATATTCTTATGTCATGTATGTATTTTTATTTTAATAATAATTAGAAAATAATATTTGAATGTTTCCAATAATAAAAATTTTAGAGATAATCTTTTTTATATTTAGTAAAATATTTATACTTAAACCAAAAAGGTGATTTTTCTCATTGAGTGAAATATATATTAACCCTTTTTTTCTGGTTCTTTGCTGTCACAAAAGTACTGATATAAATATTTTAGTTTCTATGCAGTCTGTAATTTTGTCAATAACCTCTTTATTACCCGAGTAGTAAAATCTCAAAAATGGCTCAAAGGACGTAGGCATTTTAGTAAATTTGCATAATTACAGATTTAATGGGAAATTCATCATAGCTTGATCAATAACTTCTTATTATATGTGTATATATATATACATATATATATATATATATATATATATATATATATATATATATAAATTTCCACACCTCTTCCAAATTTGATTTATCTACCTTTTGTCATCATTGAGAATTTTCTGGCTTTGAGATAAACTTTGGGTTTGTTTTAATGTGCATTTATCTTACTGTTAGTGATTTGCAGCATATTAAAAGACTTGTTAGAATTTTTATAATTCTTCTTTTGAAAACCATTTGTTCACAGTTTTACCAGTTATATTTTGGGAATTAGTTTTAATCTTATATACTTCTAACTCTGATCTATAAATCTTTGAAATAAGTGCATATCTGAGATATTTGAATCAAAGGTGTGTTTCTCCATTTATAAGTGCCCCTTCTTGTCTCAGATGTATTAAATTTATGTGAAGGCTTTTCAACTTAACATAATAAAAATGATCTAGTTTTATATTTCTAAATTTTCTCTATGCCTTGTTTATTAAGAATTCATTATATATATAGTTGTGAAATACTCAAAATCTACTTGTAATATAATATTTTATGATATGATCTTTAATATACTTGTCACTTATATATTTTAATTTTATTATGGAATATGAACTCAGATGCACATCTAAATTTAATTTATACTAGACAACTTTCCAATTTTCTCAGAAGTTCTTGTAAAACAAGATGTTTTTTACTTGTTCATTTATGTTTTGGAGTTGATTAAACATGAGATTAATAATTTTATTATTTTTATTCTCTTCTATCTGATCTATTCTATTGCTCTATTTTTCTATTTTTAACATTATCAAGTGGTTTTGATGATTATTTTTATATAATAGTTTATATAATAGTTTGAAGTCTGGAAGATGTATTCCCCTTTCATTTCTACCTGGAAAAAAGTTCATTTCAATAATGATAAATTCCCTCAGTAGCCTTTGTAAATTAAGTTCTTTTAAACTATTGAAATCACTTCTTTTGGACATAAAAGTTTTACAATAAAGTCCATAATTCTTCAATTTCTTCCAATCAATAGTTTTACATATGTTGCAACAGGAGAACATAATGACATTTCTTTACCATTAAAGAGTTTTGTATTTCCTTTTTGCTTTAAAATCCAACATAGCCAGGCCCCTCTGAAGTTCTTTGCTAGTTTTTTAGGAATTAATTAGGCTGTTTTAACGTGATACTTTGCTACTTCTCATTGTTTTTTCCACTTCTGACTTCACTTGTCTGTTTGCCTCAGTATAATTGATCTTGTTTCATTGTAGGCTTAAATGATCCTTGAAATGTTTAACATCACACCAACAGCCTGTTTGATATTTCTAAAAGTTATGGAAGTGTGTTTTTAAGAATTGCCACTCCCCTTTTTTAGAGTAATATTTTTCTTAAAAAATAAAAAAAACAAAAACATTTTAAAAAGAGCAATGAAACACATCTGATACAAAATCCAGGATTCACTTATACTGAAATTCAATTAAAGGTGGAAAAATCAGCTCAATACAGTTTCACTTAGTCAAGATCTAATGTTCTGAACTAGCCTAATAACATTAGAAGCAAAAACATACATAATTCACAAACTTTTTTTATATCAATTGACGTGCATACAAATACATGTATATGGACACACATACACAACCAGCTTTTTAGATTTTCAATTTAATTGCACATTCTTCTGGTAAACAGATACTCTTCATCTATTTGTTTTTTTTTTTTCTTATGTAGAAAGTCAGTCCAAATGCCATGGATTTTATTTAGAAGTCTCTGAAATGTTTCAGTGCTGGATTCAAGTCTAACAATGTTGCTTAGAATAGGAGAATCTGAAGTACCTTTCACTCTTCTTCCTCCTTTTCCACTTAATTTTCCACTTAATTCTTTTTTTTTCATTTTCTCTTCATCCTTTGGTTATTGCCAGCCTTTATTTCCTTCCTATTATAATTCTAGAGTACCCTCAAATCAATAGGTTAATAATAATAAAGTCATAAGATTGTGTGAAATCTCAAGATCATTTATTCCATTCTTTTGTGAAAAGGATGTATTTGTCATCCCTCATGCTAAGGGATAAAGATAACTTATCTCTTGATCTAAAAGATATAAAGAGAACTGTAGACTTCTGTGGAAAGATTTGAAGTTTAATTTCCCAGCCCATGTGTAAACTGGCAGGTCTCCAAGAGTAAGGTTAGCTTCATTTTCCCCTCAGGACTCAAATATATCTCTGAGAGTTTCAGTTGTTTTCCTCTAATCTATAAGCTTGAATTCTCATTCCAGTATATTTTCCTCAGTAGGAACCATCAATGATTAATATTCAGCTTTCTCTAAACAATGAACAACAATTACATTTTATGATTGAATACATATGTACTATGGAGATAACAAGAATAAAAGTTTTTAAAAATTGCCTTAAACACACTTTCGTAATACAAACTTCCCATTACTATCTTGGGCTCTGATGAGAGTGAGCTCAAATTTAACATGACTGCTAAGAGCATTTATCCTATCAAAATCACTTCTGAATAGGACATAGGTGATGGATAAATCACTGTCACTTCCCCTTGGCTCTCTTGGATCTATACTGGGTCAAACAGGTGAGCAGAGACTTTTGATCTTCAAGGCTAGCCAAAAGTCTCACATAATTCTCCTGGCTTCTCATTCTGCTCTTTAGGGGCTCAGAAGGCATGATCTTTCTTTAATACCACTTCATCTGAAAGCAGAGAAGGATAAATGCAAAGAAGGGAAGAAAGAACAGAGGCTTGTCCATTCATGGATAGCATATTAGCCTTTGGAAATGACTGAAGCTTTTCCAGTGTCAGTAGTTGACATCATGGCTCTGCCTTGTTTTTTCAGTTTGTAAAGATATCTCTGGATGTGGATGACCTTCTTGTCATAAGTCCCTCAGAATTATTCTGGATCATTAAATTGCTGACAGTAGCTATCTCCTTCACTGTTGATCATTCTCCAATATTGCTGTTACTGTGTACAATGTTCACTCTGCATCAGTTCATGTGGGTCTTTCCAGCTTTTTCCGAGATTGGGCTCCTCCTCATTTCTTATCATGGCTCTCTCTTTTCAATATATCCATGCAAAAAGAGAGAAAAAAAAGAGGTGTGAGTTAACTGGGGAGTGCCTTTAGAATTTGTTTCATTTAAGGTCACTAGCCAAACAAAGGTCTGTTCTTCACCATTTGGGTAGCAGATTAGAATCAGTTTCAGAAAAATCTCTGCATTCTCTCAATAAGGGTACAGCAACTTTCATTACCTATTATCATGCCTTTCTGGAGGTGGGATCCCTAATCTAGGCAATGTGAGCTGACAGCAGATAGAACATACTGGTTGTGCTTGAGGCCACTGTTATATTTGGAATCAGAAAGACCTGTGTTGAAATTCTCCCTTTTCCAACTATGTGAGCATAAGGCAAGTCATTTAAATTCTTTGCACCTCAATTTTTTAATCTGTAAAAGTTGCATTCTTAAGAATCTAGTTTACAGGATTATTACAAGGTTCAAATGAGATACTGTCTTTAAAGCGCTTTACAATCCTTTAAATTCTATATAAATGTCAGCTATTATCACTATTGTTATTGTTATTACTCTTATTACAGGAAAGCAGATTCTATTGCTACTATCCATAGTCCATATCATTGTTTCCCACTCCTTAGTACAGGAATTTTCACTTTATATTACAAAAGCATCTATTTTCAATTACCAATATACTACAGGAGAGAGAAATGAGACATTTTATATTCAAAGCAACACAGAATTCTTCGAAACTGCTGAAACATGAAATAACCAAATAAACTTTATTATTTAAATGGGTTTCTTAACAGCACAAACTGTATAATGTAACTTTTTAAACTTGTAAAACCATAATGTACTACAGTAATTTCACATCATGAGGCAGTGTATATAAAGCTATGTAGCATAAAAATATTCAGCATTTAAGGTGTTAGAAGGTTTTCTTAGACATGTTGGTAACTATGAAAGTAGCCTTTTTCTATTCCTTGGTCCCATTTCTCTCAAAAAGTGAGACTCAGTTCCCTACTTTGAATGATTAGAAATTTACTTCAGGATTTATGTGGGTATATGTATATATGTATGTATATATATATATATATATATGTGTGTGTGTGTGTGTGTGTGTGTGCATATATATATATGTTATAAATGTGTAATATGTGTATATGTGTTTGTATGGTACTATTCAGTCATGTTTGAGTTCATAATCCCAATTAGGATTTTCTTAGTAAAAATACTGGACTGATTTCTCATTTCCTTCTTCAGCTTATTTTACATATGAGGAAACTAATGATTGCTGGATTTGAATACAGGTCCTCCTGACTCTATGTCTAGCACTCTATCCACTCTGCTACCTAGATGCCCACTTTTTTCTGTGGGTTAGCTCATCCCATTCACATTCACAGTAATGATCATTAATTATGAATTTCTTTTGCAACCATTTGCCTAGGGTTATCCTCCTTTTCCTGTTTTGATCCTGACCCTTCTCAAAAATCTGTCTTGCTTCTGAGTACTGCTGCCCCCCATCACACCCCTCCATATCTCTTAACCCCTTCCCCTCCCATTTCCCTATTGGGTAAGATAGATTTCTATACACAACTGAGTATCTCCAATTGAGTAACTAATGACTATTGTTCAGATCCAACCATTCAATTTCTTCTACATCCATGTGTACCAAGACATAATTGTTAACAAAAGCACAGTATGAGAAATATTATTATATGCCATTATAAAATCTAAGTATATTATAGCTATAATATATAGCTACCTTAATAAGGAAATCCACTGTACCAGTATAGCAACACTGTTAGCAAAGGAAATGAGACTAATCTGTAATTATCTTTATGAAGTTATCCTTGCTTATTGTGATTAATTTGTATATTTTACTCTCATCCCATTGAAAAAAAATCCTCATCTAATATTGTATCAGGCTTTCCACTCAACAAGTTTATTATTAAGTCTCTAGGTCAGCTCACACTTTGACCACAAGAAAACCATTCCAAGTTAAAGTAATTCTGTGGGTTGTCACTGAATCAAATCAATAGTTCAAGAGTTCCAGCTAATGTTTACTTTTATCAATCAGCCAGAGAAAATAATTCAAAAATAAAAGACATTTAATACAACAGAATTTTATATAAAATGGCTCCTCCCATGTAAGTTTGAGAAGAGAAAGGCTAGTCAATAATTTGTTATCAGAGAATAAATTTGGTATTTCTGAAATATGACTTAAAATTGTGGCTCTTGACCAGGGACATGATGAACCTAACAAACACTGGTTAAAATGAAAATTATAATTGTGATAATTTATTTTCAACTGAAGAATAGGTGAAGGATTTTACCTGGGTTTACCGAAAAAGTATAATAATGAGAAGCTATAGCATACAAAAAATAGCACAGAGGAAATCAGAAACCAGAAAATTACAGAGGAAAAACAAGATTTACGACATGTTTTTGTTCACTATCCTACTTGACCTCATGATAGCCTTTAGAAAAGGTGTTTTTATTACTCTCATTCTATAGACAAGAGGAACTGAGGTTTAGAAAGGCTAAGTGACTTGCTCAGCCCCCCATCCAGTCAGTTTAAGAGGGGAGATTTGAATCCAAGTTCTTCTGACTTGTCATGAGCTCTTTTCCTGTTTGTGTTGGAGATGCTTTATAAAATAACAGTGCTACTTTGGGTGCCTCTAAGGTCCTAAAAGAACAAGAGAAAAATCTCTAGCATATTGAGCAGATCCATTATGAAAATTTTATAGGGAGATATAAATGAGAAACACACACAAAGAAAAGGCATGGAGGGGGTAGGGAGATGGTTGAGGTTGGTTTTGGTAGGAGCACTTATAATAATATACCTATGTCAATCACATACACACCATGACACTAAGTAAATATGGCCTTAATGTTTCAATTTTATAACACGTCACCATGCAATTATCTTTTCATTTGATTCTCACAACCCTATGGTCTAGGCAGTGTGATATTTTAAAAATCATATAACATTGGTTAATGTGAATCATGAAGGGTTTATCACAAATATTTTGGAACTCCTGGCAATATGCAAGGCACCATATAAAAAGCTTCTTTGCTGATAGACCAAAAATGTAACCAGTTCCAAGGCATTGCAAGCTATGGGTGTCATCTTCATCATGTAAGGAATAAGTTAGGAGGAACAGAGCTTGGTCCTCATCTACAGCAAATTCTTAATAGAAACTTCTATTGAAATCCTTACCCAAAATAGAAAATACCATTAGGTTTGGAGCTAGAAAACCTGGGTTCAAAGGCTGCATTTTTTATTTCTTATATTTGTGACTAAAAGCAAGTTTCTTTATTTTTGTGGCTTTAATTTCCTTATCTAAAAAATGAAAAGGTTGGATGACCTTGATGTCCCTTCCAGCTCCAAACCTATGAAAATAGGGAATTTAAAAAAGGAACAAATTTGCTAGTGCCAACCAGAGAAAAGAAAATAATACCCATCATTTTTGCAGCTACTTTCTAGAACATTAGTATTAATTTGAGAATTATTGGATACTTCAATCCAATGAATAAATAGATATTACAATTGAGCTATAATCCTATTGAGGTGAGTATTCTCTCCAGTGATGGAAGATTACAACCTGCCTTTGTGTGACCCAATTAGGCATCCACTCAACCTAAAAGGAGCTTTAAAAAAAACAAAACTCTTATCATTGTATGGATACCAAAAGAGCATATTGCAATTTGTCATTTATCCCTCACTTTTTCTATATATTGCCCCAAATCTCATTCTCAGTATACATTTACTTCATGATATCCTATATGCTGCTGATTCTATACAGGTCCTCATTTTTAATTTGTTACACTCTGACTTAAGGCAGTCATGAGACTATCACCCTTTGGAAGATCCTCAACTGTTTTATCTTTAAATACAATGGATAATATAGTAGTTACCCAAAGGATAGTGTTAGTTATCAGTTCATAAATTACTTTTCTCTAATCCTATATGGAGTTTTCAATTCCCTCTTCTTTGAATTAAGATGCCATTTAAGAACTAAGCTTCCCTCATTAGAATAATTTCCAGTTATTTCTTAGAATAAAAGAGGCCTTATTTCCTAAGTTTGACAAATGCTTCATTATTTATTTCCTGCAAGTATTTATTTTATGGTAGAATTTTTATGATATATCTGCTTTTAGTGTAGTCCTTCCACTATGTCTACTATAGATTGAATGCAGGGTAGGTTCAATGAATTATTTTAGTATTACATAGCTATCAGTAATGTTTGGGCTGTTGAAGATTACTTTTGAAAATATCATATTTTACCTAATATTCATCAATAATTTCATGAATTTCCTTTTCTGTATACAAGATATAAATGGAATTATAAATATGCTAGAAAAGCCAACTGTGAAAAAACTTTGGACTGCCATTTAAATGAATCTTAAAATTAATATTTTATTTGTTAAACAGCTAGAGAACTCAATATTTCAATTACCTATCTTTAAAATTGTGATATTTATCTTTAGGAATTGAGGAGAAACAAGTGAATGGTCTACATAAACAAAAGACACATATATCTTAATACTGAATCAATCTTCACTCTCCTGTAGATCTTCAGTTTTAGCAATATTATAGACCTCATGAAGAGAAATGAAGCAAAAATCTGAGTATAAAGTTTAATTCCTTTAAGTGAAAACAAGATGATCCAACTAATATTCCTTATTGCAATATTTTGTGGGATACCTTAGCTATCTCTTGAAAAAGCAGTTCAATATTAGACACTCAAATAAATATATTGTCTATGTTAATTAATGGTGGTCACCATTGCAAAATTATTCTCAAAAAATAGTATTGTGCCAAAGAAACATTGCAACAGAAAAAGAAAGCTTTTAAAATGCATGTTGTTTAATCTACAGTAAAGAGGATAATGTCTATTTCAGTATATTTCTTTTTTTTGAAAATTTTATTTAATTAGTCATCTTAAAACAAAAAGAAAAAAATATACTGAAATAGACATTATCCTCTTTACTGTAGATTAAACAACATGCATTGCTATGGCTAGATCAGAGGGCAGACAGTCTTTTAGCGACCTTTGGGCATAGTTCCAAATTGCCCTCCAGATTGGTTGTATCAATTCACAACTCCACCAACAATGCATCAATGTCCTGACTTTGCCTCACCCCCTCCAGCATTCATTACTTTCCATTGCTGTCATGTTAGTCAATCTCCTAGGTGTGAGGTGGTACCTCAGAGTTGTTTTGATTTGCATCTCTCTGATTATTAGAGATTTAGAGCACTTTTTCATGTGCTTATTAATAGTTTTGATTTCTTTAATTGAAAACTGCCTATTCATGTCACATGCCCATTTATCATTGGAGAATGGCTTGATTTTTTGTACAATTGATTTAGCTCTTTATAAATTTGAGTAATTAGACCTTTGTCAGAGGGTTTTGTTATGAAGATTGTTTACCAATTGGTTGTTTCCCTTCTAATTTTGGTTGCATTGGTTTTGTTTGTAAAAAATATTTTTAATTTAATGTAATCAAAATTATTTATTTTACATTTTGTGAATTTTTTTCTAACTCTTGCTTGGTCTTAAAAGCTTTCCTTTCCATGTGATACCCAGTGAAATCATGCGTCGGCTATGGGAGAGGTAGTGGGAGGGGGAGAGGAAAAGAAAATGATCTTTCTTTCCAATGAATAATGTTTGGAAATGACCAAATAAAATAATATTTAAAAAATAAGTTTAAAGAAAACTTGGCAAGGTATCCAGGTATGCAAAGTCATCCTGAAAGCATTCAAGGATAAAAATGGAAGGACTACAGAATGAAAATATAAATGGAGAATATTTCCCCAAATCATTAAAGCAAATCATTTTCTCCATCTAGAACAGCAGAACCACATTTGGACCCCAACTTCACAGTCTTGGATGTGCTTACAAAGGAATTAAAATGACACTAAAGAGAACAAAGAAGGGAAAGGCAGCTGGATTGGATATAGAAGAGATTCGTGCTGGAAGTGAGAGTCCTAAGCGCATTGAGGGTGTGATATATGAGGTGTCTAAAGGAAAGGAAGATATCAAAGGCATAGAAAAAATCATCAGACCTTATGAATACCCAAAAAAGAAAGTTGATAATATCACTAACTAACAAGTTATAGAAAGTCTTTATGAGAGTCTTCTATACAGAAATCAATCATGTATTTAATGTATTAGTTGGAAATAAATAGACTTTTGCAAGTGAAAAAAAAAAAGCTTTCCTTTCCAAAAGAGCTGATATGTATACTATTCTGTGTTCACCTAATTTATTTACAGTTTCCTTCTTTATATTCAAGTCATTCACCCATTCTGAGTTTTCTCTTGGTGTAGGGTGTGAGATGTTGATCCAACCCTAATCTCTCCCATACTGTTTACTGGTACTACAAGGCCACCTTCCTTCACATTTTTTTTCATGATTTCCCTGGATGTCCTTGACCTTTTGTTCTTTCAAATGAACTTTGTTATGTTTTTTTTTTCTAATTCAGTAAAACATATTTTTGGTAGTTCAATGAGTATGGCACTAAATAAGTAAATTAATTTGGGTAGGATTGTCATTTTTATTATGTTAGCTCATCCAATCAATGAGCAATCAATTTTTTCAATTGTTTAGATCTAGTTTTAATTATATGTAAAGTGTTTTGTAGTTGTGTTCATATAGTTCCTGTGTTTGTCTTGGCAGATGGATTTCTAAGTATTTTATATTGTCTAGGGTGATTTTAATTAGAGTTTCTCTTTCTAGTTCTCGCTGCTGAGGTGTGTTGGAAATATGTAGAATTACTGATGACTTATGTGGGTTTATTTTGTATCCTGTAACTTTGCTAAAGTTGTTGATTATTTCTACTATCTTTTTAGTTGATTATCTAGGATTTGTTAAGGGTAAAATTAGGGTTATTGATGGAATGTATTATATTAGTGGTCACCAGGGATTTAAATTCAATGCCAATAAAATACTCAAGTCAATATGGGATTTTTATGATGGTTTAATTACAAAAGAAGGAAGAAATTAAGATTAAGGAGAAGAGAGTAAGGGCAGAAGTTTTTTTTTTTTTTTCCCAGCCTGGTGTAAGTCAAAGGGAGTTCAGATGGCTCTTCCAAATGGCCTTCTCAGAAGATAAATCTAGCTCGGCTTGTAGTCAGGAGGACTCCTTCGTGATGAGGGGCCTCCTAGGAGGATAGTGCTTTTCAGGAGGTCAAGGACAAGAGAAATCAGAGTTACCACTCACCAAGGTCTCTCAGGGAAGACAACTCACCTAAACCATGCTACAGAACCAAAACCCACAAGCATGGCAAGCTCCACCCAGAGCTCCCAATGCCACGGAGAGAGAGATCACAGGAAGTGACTCATAATATACAGGCAGTTCTTTACATCACTTCTTGTACTCACATGTACCAATGGTGGCTTAAACTTGGCTTAGGACAGTACAGGGAGTCAGTCAGTTGTTTCTGATATGTCACTTGCTAGCACCTGCTGGTCCATAGGCCATCCTCCCCTACAATTAATCCTTAAATGGGGGTGCATACATTCCTGGTTGCTAGAATTCTAAAGACTAAGCAAGATGGAGTAAATTTAAAATTCACAGATTCTTTAAGTAGATAATCATATCATCTGCAAAGAGTGATAGCTTTGTCTCCTTATTGCCTATTTTAATATCTTCAATTTCTTTTTCTTCTCTAATTGCTACTGCTAATGTTTCTAGTAAAATATTAAATAATAGAGGTGATAATGGGCATCCTTATTTCACTCCTGATCTTATTGGGAAGACTTATAGATTATCCTCTTTTGCAGATGATGGTTGCTGATCATTTTAGATATATACTACTTATTATTTTTAGGAAAGGCCCTTCTATACCTATGCTTTCTAGTGTTTTCAATAGGAATGACTGCTATATTTTGTCAAAGACTTTTTATGCATCTATTGAAATAAATGTGATATTTGTTGGTTTGCTTGTTGATATGGTCAATTATGTATCTGGTTTTCCTAATATTGAACCATCCTAGCATTCCTGGTATAAATCCCACTTGATCGTAATGAATAACCCTCATGATCACTTGTTGGAGTCTTTTTGCTGGCATTCTATTTAAAATTTTTGCATCTATATTCATTAAGGAGATTGTTCTATAGTTTTCTTTCTCTGTTTTTACCTCCCTGCCTTTGGTATCAATACAATATTTGTGTCATAAAAGGAATTTGGTAGAATTCCTTCTTTGCTTATTTTGTCAAACAGTTTGTATAATTTTGGGATTAGTTGTTCTTTGAATGTTTGATAGAATTCATTTGTGAATCCACCTGATCCTGGATATTTTTTCTTAGGGAGTTCTTTGATGGCTTGTTCAATTTCTTTTTCTGATATGGAGTATTTAAGTATTCTATTTCTTCTTCTGTTAATCTTGGCAATTTATATTTTTGTAAATATTCATCCATATCACCTAGGTTGCCATTTATTGCCATATAGTTGGGCATAATAGTTTTTAGTGATCGCCTTAATTTTCTCTTCATTAGAGGTGAGTTCTCCCTTTTTATCTTTGATACTGTTAATTTGGTTTTCTTCTTTCCTTTTTTAAATTGGATTGACCAGTACATTGTCTATTTCATTCGTTTTTTCAAAGTACCACCTTCTTGAAGTTATCATTTCAATGATTTGTTCTTTAACTGATTTTGGAGAATTATATTAATCAATTTCCAATTAATTTTCTATTTGTCTTTCCATGTACCCTTACTAATTATTATTGTCATTGCATTTATCATTTCTGCTTTTTTGCATTTGTTTGCAATGTCTTTATGCCTTAGATCATGGTCAGTCTTTGTGAATGTACCATGTGTTGCTGAAAAGAAGGTGTATTCCTTTTTGTCCATATTTATTTTTCTCCACATATCTACTAACTAAATTTTCCAAGATTTCATTCACTTCTATTACCTCTTTCTTATTTATTTTTTGGTTTGATTTATCTAGTCCTGATAGAGGAAGATTCAGGTCTCCCATTACTATAATTTTTCTTTCTATTTCATCCTTGAGCTCCACTAATTTCTCCTTTAGAAATTTGGATGCTATGCCATTTGGTGCATACATGTTGAGTACTGATACTTCCTCATTGTCTATACTGCCTTTTTCAGAATGTAATTACCTTCCCTGTCTCTTTTCAGTATTTTTACTTTGACTTTGTCAGATATCATGATTCTGACACCTATCTTCTTTTTATCAGTTGATACCCAATAGATTTGGCTCCATCTGTTTACTTTTACCCTATATTTGTCTACCTTCCTCATGTATATTTCTTGTAGACATCAGATGGTAAGATTTTGGTTTCTAATCCACTCTGCTATTTGCTTGTGTTTTATGGGTGAGTTCATTCTATTCACTTTCAAAGTTACAGTTATCAGCTGTGTATTTCCCAGCATTTTGATTTCTATGCATAGTCCTTCCCTTTCTTCTTTCACTATTTCCTTCTAATCCACTGTTTTGTTTTTAATAAGTCCCCCCAATTCCCATCCTTATTTTAGTTCCCTTTCTACTGCCCTCCCTTCTTAGTCTTCTCTTATTTTCTTTATGGTCTTTTTAGACTACCCCACTACCCTCTCCCTCCTTTGTATTGCTTCCATCCCCACCAGTCTGTTTGTTACCCTTCTCTATACTAATTCTCTATAGGGCACAAATCAATTCTCTACCCCATTGGATTTCAATGTTCTATCTTTGAGTCAATTTCAATGCACATAAGAATTGAGCATTTCTTATCTCCAATCTTTTTACTTTTCCTGTGTATTGGTGTTCTCACCCACTCCCACCAGGTGCTTCTTTATGACATATAAATTTACCCCATCTTGTTTCTTTTCCTATTTCTCTTTGTATTAACCTCTTTTTTACATACATACATATATATGTATACATGTATATGTACATATGTATACATGTATACATATATATGTATACATATATATTTATGTATACATATAACTATATACATATTTTTGTCTTGGCATTTAATCTTATTCAGTTTGTCACTCTTCCCTCTAATTAAAATTCTTCTAATTAACCAGGTGATAATAACAATTTTAAGAGTTATCAATATCCTCTTTTCTTGTAGGGATACATATCATTTTAACTTATTGGGTCCCTTATAAAGTTTTTTGTTTCTTTGTTTCTTTGTTTTTCCCTCCTTTCTTAATTACCTTTTGATGATTCTCTTGAGTTCTGTTTTTGGGCATCAAATGTTCTTTTCAGGTCTGTTTTTTTTCTTTATAAATGCTTGGAAGTCTTCTATTTTATTAAATGACCATACTTTCCCCTGTAAGAACAAAGTCAATTTTCCTAAGTATTTAATTCTTCATTGTAGACCTAGTTCCCTTGCATTCTGGAATATTATATTCTATGCCTTTTGATTCTTCATTGTGGATTCAGCAAGATCCTGTGTTATCCTCACTGTAGTTCCATGGTATCTGAATAACTTCTTCTTAGCAACTTGTAATATGTTTTCTTTGGTCTGATAGTTCTTGAATTTGGCTATAATATTCCTGGGTGTTTTCAGTTGGGTTTTAAGTACAGGAGGTGATCTGTGAATTCTTTCAATGTCCACTTTTCCCTCTTTCTCTATAATTTCAGAGCAGTTTTCTTGGATAATTTCCTATAGTATGATGTCCAGGATTTTTATTTTTATTATTTCTTCCTTTAGATCAATGATTCTTAAGTTGCCTCTCCTTGACCTGTTTTCTAAATCTTCTGTTTTGTGGATGAGATGTTTCATATTTTCCTCAATTTTTTTTTCATTCTTTTGATTTTGTTTTATAGTTTCCTGCTGCCTTATGAAGTCATTTGCTTCTAGTTGTTGTTTTCTAGCTTTTAAAGACTGGATTCCATCCCTGACTTTTTGGTCATCCTTCTCCTTCTGGTCTGATTTTCTTTGGAGGTCCTCTTTCATCTCCTTTGCCTCATTTTCAAGCTAGTTAATTTTGGCTTTCAAGATACTATTTTCTTGTTTTAGTTCAGTGCCTCTGTTTCCAGTTGATTTTTCTTGCTTTTTAAGCTAATTTCCTACTTTTCTTCAGCCTTTCTTAATTGTTTTTTGAATTGTATTTTGAGTTATTCCAAAGCCTGTGTCCAATTCTCTGGAGATTCTGTGTTTTTGCTTGGTGTTCATTGATCCTCCTCTGTTTCATTTTCTTTTTGTTTATTGACTGGATAGAAGTTGTCGACTGTAATTTCTTTTTCCTTTTTCTGTTGTTTGCTCATATTTTTCTCTTCTTTCCCCCCTGTAGTTTCCTGTAGTCTTGATCCTCTCATTATGTACTCGATCTGTCTGTTTGGACTATTCTGTCCTGAAGGGGCTTCTTCTCTGCTCTGCTGATTGGTCAGGGTGAACCCTGATGCCATATCTTCCCCAGCTGTCAGCAGAAGCTGAAAAGGAGCTGGGCTTCCTTCCTTGTTATTAAGGTGTTCTGAGATAATTGCAGCTTTCACCCTTGGAGTTAAGTCAGCAGCTTCTCCGTGGAGTCAGTGAGGGAGCTTGTTGGAGTTGGAGCTTGAGCTTCCCTGTTCTCTTAAGGCTTCTTGTATGCCCTATTGATAAGATTAAGGAAGGGCTGAGTTGATCTTGCAGAACTCAATATTACCTGAGGCCAAAACCTCAGGAATGGGGATCAATATGGAGTGTCTGCAATTGGGCTACCTTCTCTGAGCTTTTCCAAGAGGTTCCTCTTTGCAGCCTGTGTTCAAAGCCCAAAGACAGGCACAGCTATGCCCACAAGGTACTCCCACTGGATTTGAGCCCTTTCTGGCCCAGAGATTCCAGCCACTGCTGGAAACTCAGGACTATAAGTGGGGTAGGGGTCCTGGGACGTTTCTTTTTCCTTCCCTTTAAACCTGAGTGTTCTAGAATTCAGGGTTTTTTTGGGTGTAACTTTTTAGTTGAGTCCAGCAGGAGGGTTCCTTAGCTCTGTCCTGTTGTCAGATTTGCTTTTCAGTTGCTTGAAGCATTTTGGTTTTTAATTGGTGAGGAAGGGTTTTCAGAGGTCTGAATTTTTGTTGCCTCTATGCTGCCATCTTGCCATCCACCTCCAGTTTTTTAAGCACTTCATGTAGTATTTTGTTTGACAATTTTTTTTTGCCTTGTGGGCATAAGACTGCATTTAAAAGGCATGAACAACTCCTGTAGCATCTTTTCTTGAATTCATTGAGCTTTTCTCATGATGTGATTAAGTCTAATCATAAGCACTACGATTTGGAAATAAGACATTAGCCTAAATATAAAGGTCATATAATCTTCATTTATATGTAATATTTTTATCTATGTTTGTGTCTTACTCATAGTCTAAATTTGTTGAGATTAGGCATTTTACCTTGGTTCTTCCCTGACATGACAATATAAAAGTAGAAAAACTTTATAATCATTGAATGACAAACTGAATGATTATATGAATGAATGAATAAATGAATGTCAGGAAACTTGCCATCCTAAGTTAAAATAATTTTATGTTATTTTAGAATGAAATATCTCAGTCCAACTACAAATCTATGAAACCACTACTGAGAATAAAAGACAAATTATATATAGAAGAACAATGCCTCACTTTTATTGATGATGCAGATTCTTATGCTGAGGTTGATGCTGATGCTGATGGTAATGGGATTTCCCCTGACTAAAAGATAAGGTTACTTTTTCTTTCTTTATTTTCTCAGCAGATTTGTAGTTCTGCTCAGCTTCATATCAAAGAAAGGCCATCAAGAAGTATTAAGAGATGGCTATCAGAATACTTCACACTTCATTAGAAAACTGTAAAAACAATTACTGGATCTGTAGGAACATTTTAAAAGGAGTTTCAAAATAGATAGAACAAATGAGCTAAAAACTCTCCTGATTGTTCACTCTCACTCTATTCACAATATAACCAGACAAAATACTAAGAAAGACATCTTGGTAAAAAGGAAAACATTTTAGATTTGGAGTCAAAACACCTAGATCTGCATCCTGGTTCTACTTTTTACCAAGAGTGTGACTTTGAGCAAATTCATTAATCATTATGGCACCAAAGTTCCTTATCTGTAACATATGGGACTGTGCCATCTGAGGTACTTTCTAGATCTCAGTCTATCACCCTGTAATCTTAAGTCATCAGCATCATTAAACAGTTCTTATGATATTTCTTACTTCAGCATATAAATGTAACATAAAGAAGCCTAAATTAAATATCTATCCTTTGGTAGTTTTGTCAATTAAAATTAAAATTTTTAGGATAGTAACATTCTGAAAATAGACAAACAAAAAATTTTGTTCAAAAAGTGAAATGTTGGAGCTAGAACACCAGTCATTCTTGAGAGCACCAAAATATTGTTCTACTACCAGTTTCAAGTTCCTTTCCCTTATGAATGAAACCCCTGGGCTATCAAATACTTTATATAGTTCTATAACTTTTTATGGTAGGGGGGAGGAGGAATGAATAGAAGGAAAAGGGATTCTGCCCACACAAGTTGCTTGCTCAGGGTAAAAATGTCCTTTCTTCTTTTACCTACAATCACAGACTTTTATAATAATCCCCGTGCAAGATTCTCCTCCTTCCCTTTGACCAATCCCATGGGAGTGGGGTGGTGGTGGCTATGATGTTTCAAATCTTGAACTTGTGATTTTAAATATTATGTACCCCTAGAAACCCCCATGATCAAACACCCCATGACTAACTAGTCATTTACAAGTAGCTTCATTTGTATATGTTTTATTTTTATGTTTAGATTTTATAAATATTTTAAGGGAAGGAAATATGTTTTTCCATTTCTTGTATCTCAGTATCAACTTGAATAGGGCTGTGAGGGCAGAATGTATTCAACAATGTTAGTAATACTTATTAGCCAATGGCTCACTAAGTATTTATGTCCACCTAGATCAGTGATGGTGAACCTATGGCGCAGGTGCCAAAAAAGACACACAGAACACTCTCTGTGGGCATGAACCCACCCCCACACACACACACGCATCCCCCCCCACACACACACCCCCCGAGTTTGTTAATAGAAAGGCAGAGGACCTTGGGAAGAAATGTTCCCCTTCCCCTTTTCACCATGCCTGATGACATTTTTTCAAATCACCCACCCCTCTGCCCAGTAGCCCAATGGGATTATACATGGAGTAAGGTGGGAGGGTCACAGGTGGTAGAGATGGAGGGGAGGGGAGCACTCAGGCCACTCCCATTCCTCTTTCTAAAGTTGTTGAGGACATTCCTCAGTTGACTCACTCCTCTTCTCAGTAGTTCATTGGGAGTGCTTTCTCCAATCCCCATATGGAGAATTGTGGGGGGCAGGACATGGCACTTGGTCTAGGAGGTGGGATGGGGGTGGGCCCCAGCACTCCATCTTTAAAAGGTTCACCAACACTAACGTAGATAATCATAATCCCTGTTGATTGTGCTTGCTAGAAGGGGGGGGGGATTTTTTCCTAAAGCTCTGTTTTATTTAAATTTTATATAAATTATGTTATTTCTTCCCTGGGCTCTCTACATGTGTGTTCTTTTCTCCCTAAAATGACCTTTTGTTAACTTATTTGAATGTATGTTGCATTGGTCCAGTATAAGATAAACTCCTTGTGGGGATAGGACCTATTTGATTTGTCCTAGGGATACTGGTATAATTGTTTCTTTTATATGTTGATGAGTAGAATTTGAAGCAAGGAAGGAGATATGAAAAATCCAAAAGTGTGAATAGAGAAAAGCAACAAAAATAATTTTTAATAGTTGCAAAAATATTATATTGGAAAGTAAGAAAGAAGAGATGGTTTGGTAAGTAGTAAAGGAGTTTTTTAAGTTGGTGTATATAAAAGTATTTTGGAAAGAATCTTCCAAACTAGCTTTGTGTTTTTATTTATTTATTAACTGCTACAAACAATACATCACCCAAAAGACACTTTTAAAAGTAATCTCTCAAACTTCTTAAATCCATCAATGATTTTTGTTACCTTCACTAAAGGGGCTAATTTATCATCTAGTTGAGTGTGTATCTGTCTGCCAAGAACACTGCAAAGCAACATATATCACACTCATTAGTGGCAAAGATTTTGTTGGCCTTATTATGTGTTTGAATAAGGCATTCATTTCAATCTGATATGTTTTACCGATCATATTTTTCTCCTAATTAAGTCTTATAAATGCACTCAGTTTCAGCTGCAATAAATTCCTTTTCTGAATATGTCTCCTAAAAGTCACAAAGCAGCATTACTAGACATTTCAATATGAATAATTCACTTTAGTCTTTTCCTATTGTGAAACAAACAACAGCAACAAAGCAAGAGCACCTTGATCGAAGGTTAGACTTGATATCAAGATGACCCAGGACCAAATCTTGCATTTGACCCTTACTGGCTTTACAAACTTGGGCAAAACATTCAACCTTTCTCACCTGAGTTTCTTCCTTCACCTAGAATGCTAAAAATAATACTTGACGTTTTCAATTCCCAGGGTGGCTTCTAAGCTCAAAAGAAATAATCTCTATTTTTATCTGTACTGATCCATATCTATTGTTTTACCTATATCTGTATATTTTTATATATACCTTCATCTATTTTCATCTCTGTTGTTGTCATTTCAGGTGTATCCGAATTTATTTTTGTTTCTTTGCAGATGCTAGAGTGTTTGTCATTTCCATCTTCAGCTCACTTGACAGATGAGAAAACAGAGATAATATGGTTTAGTGCCTTTCCCAGAGTCACATAGCTAGTAAGCATCTGAGGCCAGATTTGAACCTACAAAGTTAAATCTTCCTGACTTTGGCACCCTATCTACTGTACCACCAAACTGTCACATCTCCATTTCCACCTATATCTATTCATTGATATATGTCTATATCTATTTCTATCTTTATCTCTATCTCTACCTCTATCCATATCTTTCTTGATATCTAAATCTTTATTTTCCTATTTCTGGTGCTTGGAAAATTTTCAATTATTCTATCTAAGGATCAGTTATCAATCTGGCAGAATTGTCAGTATCGTATATGTTTTCAATTGGTGAGTGGCATTTAAAGCTTAAGGAAAAGTTATAAGAGTAGTCTAAACTGGGGAATAAAGCAATACAACAAAAACAACACTAGGATAGTTTCAGGAAATATTGTATTAGAAAATAAGAAAGATAAAATGGTTAAATGGAGTACCCCTAAAGGGGATAAGATATTGATGAAATTCAGAGGTACAGAATAATATACAAAACATGATAGTCAGGGAAGTGGACTTTGAATGAAGAAGACAATTCTTGTGACTCTCAACAAGTCATTTATTTGGGTTTCCTCTTCTGCAAAATAATGAGGAGGTTGGACCTTGATCTCCAAGATTCAGTACAGCTTTACATTTATACTGCTTGGAACATTAGGAGGAGATTTCTGCATTTTATATATATTTTTATATATGCATATATATATATATATGCCTCCAAGATTTCTTCCAACCCTTACTGAATAGGACTTCCAAAGTTCTTTTGCTTGCCTCTAGAGAAGTAAGTCCTGATTTAACAATTACCTTTTCCATTTTGAATCAAAGAGGGGGGAAAACATTAATTTTCTCCTTTTATGTGATGCTGGAAATACAAGTAAAAAATGAAGCAGACTCTGCCTTCAGGGTATTTACATTCTAGTAGCAGGATCAATGATTTAGATGACTAGGGTAGGGAGTTTTGGTCTGGGGGTTCTTAGGACTCTTGAGTGGAGCCAGAGGAAACCAAGGAAGCAAAAGTGGTATTTATTTCTATGCCAAGGGCGAGGTGGTGGAGGTGGTGTGGTGTTGGGTCTGGAGATATTGGGGGATAAGAGAGGTGTCCTGTAAGGTGGGACAGAGTTGATAGCAACATACCCTGGTGGAGCAGGCTGTTTGGGATGGAAGCATTGTCTGTTGCTAGCCAATTACAGTGAATTATGTGAATTTACATTTATCAAATAGTTCAAGTTAAGGGTGCTTTAAAGAGTAAAAATTCTTGTCTGTTATTCATTTGAGGGGAGGGGCAATTCCATTCCTGAAAGAACTGCGAAGAAAACATTGTCAACATAAGATAAGAAATTCATGAATCATGGACCATTAGAACTGATAGAGACCTTAGAATTATAAAGTACAACCCTCTCATTAAACAGATGTATAAACTGAGGTTGGGATAGCTGAGATTTGCTTAAGTCATAGCTAGAATTAGAATTTAGTTTTTCTAACCTCTGCTTTAGTAATTTAAAAAAATGGATTCACATTTTTCACATTCATTCACATTAACTTTGGATGCTCCTTATTTTAGAAAACGTTAACTCCAGTACTGAAAAAATGTTGATGATTCTGAATTCATTCCAGTAGGAGTGGTTAATATGTTAATCTTTTTATATATTTCTTTCTCATTTCACAATTTTTCTATAGAGGGTGGAGAGTGCCTTCTGAATCCTGCATACTTTAAAGTAATATGTGTGCTGTACATTAATGGAGCCAAATGTAAATGGTATATTAGCGTGGAGCTCGATATACTTCACTTTATTGGGACAGTGAGATGCGGAATTAAAGTTTCATTAATAGTATATATTATAGAGCTACAGTAATATAACAATAATTCATGTTCTTTTTGTAGATGATGTCTGATTTAGAGATATATTATCTTCTCCAAGGAACTTTTCTGTAATATTAAAGAATAGAATGCTTCTTCAAGTAGCCTAACACAAGTTTATTAAGTGCAGTTGAAGATTGAGGTTTTTTTTTTTTAATTTACTAATGATAAAGATCTTTAATCAATTGCAATTCAGGGTCATCACAGCTCCAGACTTCAGGAATACCCTTTGAGGTGTTTCTTAAACATAATTATTACCTCTGTAACTTCAGGTGAATCACTTCCTCCCTCTAGGCCTCAATTTCTTCTTCTGGAAAAGGACTTGTTTGGACTAATTGATTTCTAAGGTTCCTTCCAGGTCTGAATTTTTGACACATAACTAGTTTATGATTAGCCAAATAAGATTTCATGTTGGAATTGAGATATGATATCCTTAAAAGAAAGGTATAAATGGGACTTGAAAGATCAATGTGCTATATTTTCTTAGGCAAATTATGGCTCTTATAGCTGGAAAAAAAAACATTTAGAGTTCATCCAATATTATATCCAAGGGAACAATGTTATTTTGTGCCTGAGCTGAGAGTAGAGTCTTGTTTTGGTCCCCAGTATGATGTATCTGCTTGTCTTCTTATTCTAGCATATTCCTGTCTTACAGTTCATACCTCTGTCTCTATCGTAGTAATTATTACTTTGAGTTTATAGGTCTTATTTTGAAACATTGAATGTTCCATTGATACTTTATCTCCCTTTTCTTTCCTTCCTATGCAGTGTTGCCATACACCCTCGAAAAGAAATCTTAATATCCTGTAGTGAAGATCATCACTGGAAGATGGTGGGCATCCCCAAAGGCAATGTAATCCTGACAGGTTGTGGTCACACTGATTGGCTTTCTGGCTGCTGTTTCCATCCAAGGTTAGTTGAAACATCCTCCTGAACCAGGACTAATCCCTATTGGGAATGTGTTTGTTTGTTCTTTTTCCTGCTTCTCACTGATTTGATGACTCTCCTTCTCCGTGCAATCTCATACCCTCCACTGAATTTATAAACATGTAGATAAATGTTCCTCTGACTTTCATTATGTTGACTTTAGATTGATTGCTTTTGGTATTTGGTACATCTGAAACTTAGTCCACATGCTGATGCATCTAACAAAGAGTAATAAGCTTTTCAGGACAAGCATTATTAATTCTCCTTGTGCTCATAAACCATGGAAAGACTATACAGATTTTTAGTCAATAATATATACCAGGTTTTGCATTCCTTACATTAATCTCACATTTTATTTTTAGAATGATGTTGTCTTCAAAATTCAGAGGTGGTGAAAATTTTATGAATTAAATGATTCAAGGAATACTAAAATGATAAAATATATCAATAAGAAATAAGTTGCATGTGCTGGTGATTCATTTCATTTTGATATATAAAATTAGGAATGAGAATAAATACATGGGGTTAACCCTTAAAGAGACATATAGCAAGTAGCAAAGAGAGACCAACCTCAGAAGTAACTTAAACAGCTTTATTGCTTATGCCTGTGTATCTGCAAAGGCATTAAACAACAAATTCTCTCGAGTATCCCCATAGTCAACTGTCACCCAATCCTAGCTTTCTTTTGCCAATCTCTGTCTGCTGCATTATACATGAATTCTATCATACTTAGTTTCAGACCTACATTGACCTGAGACCAGTATTTTATCAAAGTGTGCATTATATGAGCCAACACCTAATACCCCTTAACAGGCAGCTTAAGAATATGTTGGCTCTGAAGCTTTTATAAATTTAAAATAGAAGATATTGTTCAACATTGGTTTCTTTATCAGTTAGCAGCCCAGAGGAAACTGGTATTTGTGAACTTCATTTTCTTTTTATTTTGTTAGAATAATTGCTTCTACTTTATATCATTTTGATATTCTTTTAACCTTAAATAAAGCAAGAATTTTTATCTTTGTATTATCATTGTACCCATCTTTATTCTTCTTCATATGCCCTGAACATCCCATTTCTTTTTGACACTGCCCCATTTTCCAGCAGTAAAAACCAAAACAAAGAAAACAAAACCTATTACTGCCTTTAGTATAATTTGAACCTCAATAATCAACATAATCAGATTCAATTTTTTTTCATTTACTATACTATGGGTCTTTTTATGAATCAGCCAATTTTTATAACAAGTTTTTATAAGCCGACTTTCTGCCAGGTGTTGTGATAGTCTCAGGGGATACAAATACAACAACGAATGAAACAATATTTATTCACACAGAGCTTACCTTCCAATAAGGACAAACAACATGGGCGTATGTAAATATATACAGAATGAATATAAAGATAATAAATGGAAATAAATAAAAGATAGGAAGGGAAGGCACTTGTTATTGGAAGAATCAAGAAAGACTTCCTATAAAGGTAGTGCTTAAGCTTCATCTTGAAGGGAAAAAGAAATTCTTTGAAATGGAATCAAGGAAGGAACACATTCCAGGTATGAAGGATACCAAGTATAAAAACAGGGAGGCAGGAGATCAAGTGTCTTGTATGATTACTACAAGGCATCTTTCACATTTAACTTAGTAGGAAATGTTCTACTATTGCACAGAATTTTCTTTTACATGTCTGTGAAGCCCATTTATTTTTATTGGTGTTTTGGATATCACTACTGATTCTTTCTCCTTCTTCCTCTAACCCCAACAAATCTCCTAGGAAGATACAAAATTGTACTAGATCTTAATGTCAAATCAAATAAATTATAAGATTTTATCTTAAAAATAAATTGGGAGATTGGGAGTTCAAAAGATTATTTTGACCACTTTATTTTCTTTAATCCTACTAAAATATTATTTCTTTTTAGCAATAGGTTCTTCATCATAATTGAAATTATGTGCAGATAGTACATTCTATATCTAATATATAAACAGAACACTGTCAGTCTCTCACCTCTAACCAACATAAAACTCATCTCTGAAAACAGAGAAAATACAATTAGAAGTGCAGGCTATCACTTATATAGCTGCTGGGCATACTAATCAGATTTTGATAATGTTTTGTTACCATGACACCCAGTGACTCATAGACTCAAAAAAGATTTTCTCATTAGTGTTTGACCAACATAAAGGCCTTTCAATAGGGCCTCCTGGTTTCCCATTCAATTATTGAAATTAAAATGGGGTGAGGGACATCATTATTCACTCAGAATATGAATTTACTCTCACTGTTTGCCATGGGAGGAGAGAAGTGAAATGCTGCTACAGTATTTGTCTCCTATTAGTGCATGGAAATAAAAATAGTGAGACTGAATACATTACACCATAGGAGATTTCAGGCAGGGACATTAACCATCATATTATGATCATATTCTTGAGTGAAATGAAAGAAAGAAAAGTAGGTTTTTATGCCATAATTATTAGGACAAAAAAAGATCAATTCGTTAAAGTTCAGATGAAAGAACTCTTAATTTTTCATATGTTTTAAATGCTCACAGATAAGACTGAAGAATTCCCATGTCTTTCAGGAATAAATCTTAATGCTTTAATAGCATTAAGAAATATAATTTTTTTCTGTTTTAATCTATTCAATAGACATTTTTGTAAGTTCCTGGTATATGGAAAGCATTTTGGAAAGTCTTTGGTATACAAAATTAAAAATTAATCATTTACTGCCTTCAAGGAGCTTACATTCTATTAGGTGAGCAAAACATATATGAAAGCAAGTAAATACTATAGTTTGAAAAAATAGAGAGGATTATCAAAGTTGAAGAAGTGGTAATGCCTATGAAAAACTTTGAAGTGAGATAATGATTCTGAGAGGTAATAAGGAAAAAGGTATATTGAAGGCAAAGGGAAAATTTTATACAAATATATAGAAGTAGGTACTTGAATACTGAATTTAGGGAATTATAGTAGTATAGTATGACTATTGTGAGTATGGGAAGGTAAGTAATATTAGATGATTTGAAAAGAATTTCCTAAAATTACAGAGGCCCTTAGACAGAAAAACAAGTTTATATTTTATATTATAGGCCATAAGTGGACACTGAAGCCTTTTTGAACAAGGAATAATCTGGTCATACATCTATTTCTTGAAGTCTGTTTTGGGAGAGGATAGTTTGGATAAGGGGGCAATTTGGAAGTCAGCAGAATAATCTGGAATCTATTGCAATGATCCATGTGAGAAGGAACAAGCGTATGAGCTAGCAGCTATGTGAACAGAGAGGACACAGATGTGAGAAATGTTTTGGAACTAAAAATCAGTAAATTTGCAACTCATTCAATGATGGTGGTGATGGAAAAGGGCTATTTAAGGATAACTCTAAGGTTAGGAACCTTGGTGATTAGGGGGATGGTAGTTCCATTAATAAAAATACAGAACTTTGGAGGAGGAACGGATTGGAAGTAAAGATGATGAATTTTGTTTTGAAAGTGTTGAGTTTGAGAGATTGGTGAACATCTGGTGGGAAGGGAAACATAGTAGGCTGTTGGCAATGATAAATTAGAATTCAGAAGAATGATAAAAATGTATTTCGAATTGGGTGTCATCTATGTCAAGATGACAGTTGAGTCTATGGCAGTTAATGATGTCATCAAGGAAAAGAGTGTGAAGAGAAAAGAGAAATGTGCCTCGGCTAGAACCTAAGTAAATACCTTCACTTAGTTGGTAGGAGATAGATGAGAAAACTATCAGGAAGAATTGGAGAATCAGGAAACTATAGGAGAATAGATGGCAGGGAATCTCAGAATTAGAGTAAGAAGGATATGGGCAGTGAGTAGTAAGACATGAGTGTATGGGAATCAAGGGTGAAGAAAAGTGTGCAGCTGAACTGGCTCACTGTAATATCAAGAGCATGAAGGACAAGAAACAGGGCAAGAACAAATGTGATAGCTTGGGAGAAAAGGGAAGGAGAAAGGACAGGAGGTCACATTGAGGAGGCAAAATCAATTTAAAGGAGGAATAAGGCAAAGGAAGCATAACATGATAGAAAAATAGGATCAGAGAGAAGAATTTCAAAGACCTGAATCACTGAGATAACACAGTAATCCTGAAGGATTAGCTCCTAATTATGACCACCCCTGTAAGTGGTAGAGGAGTAAAAATGTAGAAAACAGATCTCACACATTAAGTAGATGTATATATTTACACACACATGTGCACATACACACACTTTATGTATTTGTGAAGATTAGGAGGAAGGTAGTGGCTAAAATACCAGGTGACTACAGGGGAAGGGAAGGTAATGACCAAAGACATCCATGGCTTTGGAATCAATTCTTCATTTTCCAGGCTTCAGAAGGAAATTAAGCTCCATACAGAGCTACAAATCAAAACTACCACCTACACATGAGATATTTGTAGTCTAGATACTCTTATGCATTCAGAACATTGCTTTGATTATTCCCAAGGGACAAGTAAAAAATTGTTTACTCTTAGCCAGCTTAACTTTTTCCCACCCAACAATTGTAAACATGTATATTAAATACAATTATACAGAAAACAAAGAATTTTTCAAATTAGGTTACATAATAAGATATACAAAAATAAATTAAAGCTTTGCCTCCTTAGTGATATAAAATCTTAATCAACCAACTAGAGAACAATCTTATTGCACAAGTGCTGTCTTAACCTTCATTGGGGAGCAGGGTCTAGAAATCAAGGAATTTGTTAGAGTTTAAGCTTCCTTTTCATGTCTTCCTGTTAGTTATACAAAAGTTGATGTCTTAACCCCATCTCCTCCAATCTCTGCTTCCTTTTTCCCCCTGAAGTCTTTCTGCACGTATAAAGTGTGCTCAGCAGGCCTTCAGCTAATCAAGAGGCAATCTCACTCTAAATTCACAGAACACAACTTCACAGGAACTACTTAAACCACTTTGGGTTACATAGTTAACAGGAGCTAAGAAAGTATTAAATTGGTAAAAAGTACAATAGCAGGTGTCAGAATGGAGGGGAAGACTATGGAACTGGTACTGAACTTCTTGAGAAAGCTAGGTAGGTGAAATTGACATTTATGATGGCAGGCAGGGGTATATGAAAATGTATGGATCTTCATGTTGGCCAAATATGTGTGTTCATGGGGATGGAGGTGGGAGAACAATTCACACTAGAGAAAAATGACTAAGAATGTTGTATCTTCTGAATAATACCAGAAGACTGAACCAGTGAGATGAGAAAGTTATGTTAAAGGGGAGTCTAATAGTAGAAAATGAGGTTTGGTGTTTCAGGGGACATGTTGGACAAGAAATAGAAGTGGATGTGAACTATGGAGAGGCAGAACTGAATTGTGTAGGGAGAAAGGATTTATGCCACACTAGAAAACTATAATGAGTCATTAAAAATATGAAGGGGAGATCAAAAAGACCAACCATAGAGAAAGGACCATATTAGGGTCTTCCTACTTTCAAGGTCTGTGATTACTGAACAAAGCATTAATTACAAGAGTAGCAGAGTTAACATCCCTGATTTTTCATTACAAGCACTGAGGAACATCTAAGTAAAACTTGTCTGTTTGGCCAGGGATGTGGTTTAGTTAGTATTTAGTGAGTGGATCCCATCCCTTAGGTCTGACTGAATTCCCATTTATTCCCAGTTTCATATTTTATTGATATTATATTCAATTTATTGGTGTCATAACCAATATTACTATTCCAATATTGAATGGATTAATAGAGCTAAAAATATCCCACAATAGAGATAAATGTTTAGGTCCTGAATAATAAGATGATGGATGTACAATGCCTCAACATGCTGTTTCACTAAAGATCAGGAGCTTATATTGTCCTGAGATCTTGAACATGTAGAATGAAGTTTTTATTAAATATATGAGATTATATAGTTTTGTCTTTCCTTTTTTCATAATTGTTCCCTTTAATATTGAATGAAATATTTTCTATTAGGCACATTCACTATGTTTCCAAAAATGATATTTCTGAAATGAAAGATATTTTTCTATGTATGATATGATACAAAGATTAAGTTTATAGATTATTAGTAATTTTTCTATAACAACATTTTCATAGAAATGAGTGGGTTGATAGAAGTGGATTATTAGTGAGATCATGTTAGAATAAGTGACTAACTCTTATTAGATGGAAGGCAACTAACATGAATTTTGCTGAATTTTACTGAATTAATTTGTATTTTAGTGACCAGACCTGAAAGTAAAAATTAAATCTGAACAACTGAATAAAATCAAATAACTTCCTTTCCCCTTTCTAAATGCTTTAAATATGTGAAAAATCCATCTCTTATCATTATCTTAAGGTACTTATATAATTAAAGACTCCTTATTTTATATTAAGATCCATTTTCACTACAGTATCCTCCAAGGAGGTCCAGGGCACTCATGTTGTCTTTTGCCTTGGACACATTTTCTCTGGCCTTTAGCCCCAAAACCTTACCTTCAAATTCTTTCTTATCTTTCTGCTCTTTAGGGAAGAGCTGATAAACATTTGAACAAATACTCTACCTGGATCACCATTTTGCTTCTTAAAAGTCAGCTAAACAAAATTGAACATTGCTCTGAGAAATTCAGAGAGGGGAAAATATAAATATAAATAAAGGGGGGAAATCTCTGAAAAAAAGAAAACTTTAAGTTAGATTACTAATGGGGTAATATAGTCTATATTTGTAACTGTGAGACATGACTATAATGAAGTTTGTTTCATTTTGAATGAATATAGCCAAAGTAAGGGTCGCATTTGATAAAAGTCATATTGGAAAGTTAGTATTTCTTTTCTTCAAAATAGTAATAGAAATATATTTATATTATATTATACATAGTTTATATTATATATTTATAAACATATAATATTATAAATATATAAAATGTAATATATATTTATAATATATTATAAATCAGTTTAGAAGGATTATGTTTGGAAGAAATTAGAAAATAAGTTATATTATTTTCTTCATAGTGTTTATTTTATGTATTTATAATGTACACTTTATTAACAATTTAGAATATTAACTTTGAGCATAAGCATTGTCAGGTTCCTTGCTGAAAAGTTTCTAAGTATTTCAAAAAATCATAATCTATTGTAAACCTTAAAATTTCTTAGACTTGTGAATGTTGGAAATTTCACCATTGGAATGTGAACCCCATTGGCAAGGGAGGTTCCTCCTCCTCCCTTCTTAAGATTACTTTAGGACAGAAACCTTTTGCTGAACAATGGAAAGGGCTACAGCATAGATCAAAATTTAATTATTCCAATCTCCACCCTACTCAGGGTAACAGGATTTAGGAAGGGCTATAGCAAAGGATCAAGATTTAATTATTTGAGAATATGACCTTCAACAGACATGTGCAAAGCCACAGACCTCTGGGCAGTCCTGGGTTAAGCTAGAGCCACCATTGACACAGGGAAGACATGGACAGTGATTGGTAGATGTTAAAACTGAGGGGAGGGAACTTGGATGGTGTCCTTAAAAGATAGTGGGGTCTGAGGACTAGAGGTGGTTGGTTGGAGAGTTTTTGCTCTGAGAGGTGGTGCTCTGAGAAGGATGCTCTGAAGGAAGCTGGAGGTGGAGGCCCCTGAGACTGTTTCTCCATTTTGGTCACGTGAGTGATAGGGACTAATCTCTTTTCTTTGCCTCAGCTATCTAAGGGCTTGGGCCTTTTGGCCCAGCCTAAACGGAGGGGGCTTTTAAGCCCTATTCCCTTCTCTCCCCTTTCTCTCTCTCTCTCTCTCTCTCTCTCTCTCTCTCTCTCTCTCTCTCTCTCTCTCTCTCTAATGCCTTTCTTCCTCCTGCTTGTAATTAAATTCCATAAAAGGTTGACTGCTGACTTGAGTTTTCATTTAGGAATTACATAGCTGAATTCCTTGGCGACCTTAAATTAATATATATCAGTCTTTTAAAGTGATTTCCTTGTCACACTATTCTCTATGATAAAAAGTTTCCAGCAATGAGGATATTCAAAAAATCATGAGAGATCTAAAATCAGATACCTGAACCTGGTTTCCTCAGATGTAGGAATGTTGACTGTGGAAACTGATTGCACAGAAACAACTTTAAAATTGTCTATGAATTTGTAGATGTCATACGATAAGTTTTAAGGACTTTCCTGAAGTGCATAAATGTTAGACAACTTACTTAGGAACATATTTCTAGTAATTATAAGAAGTAGGATTTGAATTTAGCTCTACATGATTCTATTTTCCATTGTATCACACTAGATAACAGATATTTTTCTAAAATGTTTTGAGAATTTTTTTTTTAAATAAAGAGTTGGAAAATGTTTATAGCCTTGCAAAGTTATCACAAGAACTTGTTAAATAACTGTCTTATTCTTAAAATATATCTTCTATGTCTATGACCATAAATGATTAAGACCCTAAAACTATTGCTATAAAATTTGTTTTATTTGGAATTTTAAAGGAAGGGAAAGGGAATCAAGATGACAGACTGAAGGAAGAAAAATGACTTCATCTCACCATCACCTCCAAAGCTTCCCTACTCAAACTATTCCACAAATGTCTAGAAAATGAACCAGAATGATTCCTTTTTGGAAAATGAAAGAAAAAATTTTTACACAATTCTACAGTCCATAATGGCTTATGGAGATGCCCAGAGTGATTTTTGGTCATATAGAGCATTACTATGCAGGGAATGAACCTGTGTGCTAAGGCAAGAAAAACGTGCCTGATCCAGTTTAGAGAGACTAAATATTATGTAGGAAGCAAGAGGAGGTATCAAATAGTTTGCTCTTTGGTTTATAACTCAGATTAAATACAATATGAGATGAAGAGAGTACCTAGGAATGGGGTTTAAGGAAAGGGATAGTTGCGGGTTCAAGACTATGTAGTTGACAATGAATTGAAACATAAATGAGCAGTAGGTCTGTGCCCTTGACATTGGGAAAATAATTAAGTTTTAGATACTATCATCAGTCTAGCTTGCAGCAGAATCACCAAGGTAGGGAGTTCAGACCACAGAGGACCCTGAAATTCTGTTACTCTGAACCTGTAGACTTGGCAAGTTGTCTGACAGTGGCTGAATCAACAAACCAGGAACAAGATCACAGTTGTATGGTTCAGGCACAAACCCAGTAGAACTTATTAAGTTCTAACTAAACACTGTTCTAAGTGTTTAGCAATCATTATCTCATTCGTTCCTTACAACATCCCTACAAGATATTTTTAATCGCATTTTACAGTTGAGGAAACAGGCAAACAATCTAAATGTCTTGCCCAGGATCAAGCAATTGATAAATGTTTTGAGGGTCACACAACTAAAAAGTGTTAACTTTGGCCCTATGTTCTATCCATTGTACATGTTTTATAATCAAGTATTAGCAAAACGACCAGAGAAACAAATCACAAAGTTATAAATCATAATTAGGAATGCAGGACTGGTTCAATTTTAGGAAAACTATCAGCATATTTGGCCATGATAATTACACTAACAACAAAAATCATATAATCATATCAGAAGATGTTAACAAAAAACTTTTTATATAATACAATAGTAATTCCTGTTATAAACTAAAAGTCCTAGTTAATGAAGTAAGAATTTAGTATTTAAGAAATAGTATAGGAAAATTGGAAATCAGGCTGACAGAACTAAATACAGATGGACATATTAAGACAAACTCCAAATAGGTATGTGACATCGATATAGGGAATGATATAATAAAGAAATTAAAGAAAAAAGAAATAAAATAACTTTCAGAACTCTAGAGAGGGAAAGAGTTCATGACCCTGCAGATATGGAGGACAACAGAAAATAAATAAGCAATTTTGATAGACAATTTTAAAGTTTTTATGTAAATAAAATTATTCAATTCAGTTAAAATTAGAAGGGAAGCAGATAATTAGAAAATGATTTGAGACATGTTTCTCTAATAAATCTCTATATATATTCTCTTTGTCTCTGTTTTTACCTCTGATCTGTCTCTGTCTACTATCTCTCCCTTCCTTTTCTAAAGAATGAATCCAAATTATTAATAGCCATATAAAAATTTGAAATCACTATTTTTAAAAGATATTTTATTTTGCCGATTTCATGCAATCAAAATTTTCCATATAAATTTTCTGAAATTAGAAGAACGAAATTGTCTCCCTTACATGGATATGGTAAGCAATTTGATCTGGGTTATACATGTATTATCATGCAAAACCTATGTCCATGTTATTCATTGTTGTCAGAGAATACTCACAAAAAATAAAAACTCAAACTAATTTGAAAAAGAGAATGCTTTTATCTACATTCTGATTCCAACAGTTCCTTTTCTGGAGGGGGATAACATTCTTTATCATAAGTCCTTTAAAACTGTTTTAGATCATTGTATTACTAAGAGGAGTTAAGTCTCTCATGGTTGATCATTCCACAATACTGCTATTATTTTGTACAGTGTTCTTCTAGTTCTGTTTATTTCATTCTGCTTTCTGAAATTATCCTGTTCATTATTACTTAGAGCACAATTCCATCCCCATTATATACTAATATTTGCTCATCCATTCCTCAATTAATGGTTATGCTCTCAACTTCTAATTCTTGGCCAGCACAAAAAGGCTGCTATAGATATTTTTGTACCAATAAGTCCTCCCCCACCCTTTTTTCTCTCTGTGGGATATAGACCTAAGAGTGCTATTATGGAATCAAAGGATATTTACTTTATAGATTTATAGGCCTATGGCATAGTTACAAAGTGCCCTCCAAAGTGGTTGGTTCAGTTTGGAACACCACCAATATTTTGAATTTATGTCCCAATTTTGCCACATTGCAAAGGTTTATCACGTTCCATATGGCTGTATTGGCCAATATGATAGCTAATAGGTAGTAACGCAGAGTTGTTTTAATTTGCATTTCTATAATACGAACTGATTTAGAACATTTGTTCATATGGTTATTGGTTGCTTTGATTTTTTGATCTGTAAATTGCTTGTTCATATACTTTGAATATTTATCGATTGTGGAATAGCTTGTATTTTTATAAATTTGACTTAGTTCCCATTGTAAATGATATTTGCTGATAAATATACCCTTTAACAGAGAAATTTGTTATACATTTTTACCAGTTTGTTTGGTTATAAATTCTTCCCTTCTCCATAGATCTGGCAAATAAACTATTCCCTATTTCACTAATTTACTTATAGAATCAACCATAAAGTCTAAATCATTTTGGCCTTATGATGGTATATAATATGAGATATTGGTCTACACCTAGTTTCTGACATGCTGTTTTCCACTTTTACCAACAGATTTGGCCAAATAGTGAGTTTTCCCCCCCAAAGCTGGGATCATTCGGTTTATCAACCATTTGATTGAGAAGGTTATTTACCTCCAATTTATTCCTATGATCAACTGTTCTATTCCTTTTTTTAAAAACATTATTTTATTTGGTCATTTCCAAACATTATTCATTGGAAACAACGATCATTTTCTTTTCCTCCCCCCTCTCAACTCCTCTCCCATAGCCGACGCAGGATTTCACTGGGTATCACATATGTTCTTGGTTTGAACCCATTTCCATGTTGTTGGTATTTGCATTAGAGTGTTCATTTAGAGTCTCTCCTCAGTCATATCCCCTCCACCACTGTAGTCAAGCAGTTGCTTTTCCTCGATGTTTTTACTCCCACAGTTTATCCTCTGCTTGTATATAGTGTTTTGTAGATTCATGCAGATTGTTCAGGGACATTGCATTGACCCTAATGGAGAAGTCCATCACCTTCGATTGTACCACAGTGCATCAGTCTCTGTGTATAATGATTTCCTGGTTCTGCTCCTTTCTCTCTGCATCACTTCCTGGAGGTTGCTCCAGACTCCATGGAATTCCTCCACTTTATTATTCCTTTTAGCACAATAGTATTCCATCACCAACATATACCACAATTTGTTCAGCCATTCCCCACTTGAAGGGTATCTGCTTATTTTCCAATTTTTTTTGCCATCACAAACAGCACAACTATGAATATTCTAGTACAAGTCTTTTTTCCTTATTATCTCTTTGGGGTGCAAACCCACCAGTGCTATGGCTGGATCAAAGGGCAGATAGTCTTTTATCGCCCTTTGGGCATAGTTCCAAATTGCCCTCCACAATGGTTGGATCAATTCACAACTCCACCAGCAATGAATTAATGTCCCAACTTTGCTGCATCCCCTACAGCATTCATTACTTTCCATAGCTGTCATGTTAGCCAATCTACTAGGTGTGAGGTTATACCTCAGAGTTGTTTTGATGTGCATCTCTCTGATTATAAGAGATTTAGAGCACTTTTTCATGTGCTTATTAATAGTTTTGATTTCATTAGCTGAGAACTGTACTGTCTGTTCATATCCTTTGCCAAATTATCAATTAGAGAATGGCTTGATTTTTGTGTACAATTGATTTAGCTCTTTGAAAATTTGAGTAATTAAACCTTTGTCAGAGGTTTTTATGAAGATTGTTTCCCAATTTGTTGCTTTTCATCTAACTTTAGTTACATTGGTTTTGTTTGTACAGAAACTTTTTAATTTGATGTATTCCAAATTATTATTTTGCATTTTGTGACTCTTTCCCTTCCCAAAGGTCTGACATGTATACTATTCTGTGTTCACCTAATTTTCTTATAGTTTCCTTCTTTATGTTCAAGTCATTCACCCATTTTGAATTTATCTTGGTGTACGGTGTGAGGTGTTGACATAAGCCTAATCTTTCCCACACTGTCCTCCAATTTTCCCAGCAGGTTTTATGAAATACTGGATTTTTGTCCCAAAAGCTGGGTTCTCTGGGTTTGTCTTATACTGTCCTGCTGAGGTCACTTACCCCGAGTCTATTCCACTGATCCTCCTTTCTGTCTCTTAGCCAGTACCAAATTGTTTTGATGACCACTGCTTTATAATATAGTCTGAGATCTGGGACTGCAAGGCCCCCTTCCTTTGTATTTCTTTTCATTGTTTCCCTGGATATCCTTGATCCTTTGTTCTTCCAAATGAACTTTATTATTTTTTTTCTAACTCAGTAAAAAAAAAAAATTGGAAGTTCAATGGGTATGGCACTAAATAGATAAATGATTTTGGGTAGGATGTTCATTTTTATTATATTGGCTCGTCCTACCCATGAGCAGTTAATGTTCTTCCAATTGTTTAGATCAAGTTTTAGTTGTGTGGAAAGTGTTTTGTAGTTGTGTTCATATAGTTCCTGTGTTTGTTTCAGGAGATAGATTCCTAAGTATTTTATTTTGTCTAAGGTGATTTTTGAATGGGATTTCTCTTTCTAGTTCTTGCTGCTGAGCTGTGTTGGAAATATATAGAAAGGCTGATGACTTATGTGGGTTTATTTTGTATCCGGCAACTTTGTTAAAGCTGTTGATTATTTCAATTAGCTTTTTGGTTGAATCCCTAGGATTCTTTAAGTTGACCATGATGTCATCTGCAAAGAGTGATAACTTAGTCTCCTCCTGCCTATTTTAATGCCTTCAATTTCTTTTTCTTCTCTAATTGCTACTGCTAGTGTTTCTGGTAAAATGTCAAATAATAGAGGTGATAATGGGCATCCTTGTTTCACTCCTGATCTTATTGGGAATGCATCTAGTTTATCCCCTTTGCAGATAATATTAGTTGATGGTTTTAGATACAAACTGCTTATTATTTTTAGGAACAATCCTTCTATTCCTATGCTTTCTAGTGTTTTTAATAGGAATGGGTGTTGTATTTTATCAATGGATTTTCTGCGTCTATTGAAATAATCATGTGATTTTTGTTGGTTTGCTTGTTGATGTGGTCAATTATTTGGATGGTTTTCCTAATATTGAACCAGCCCTGCATCCCTGGTATAAATCCTACATGATCATGGTGAATGACTCTTCTAATCACTTCCTGGAGTCTTTTTGCTAGTATCCTATTTAAGATTTTTGCATCTATTTATATTAGGGAGATTGGTCGATAATTTTCTTTCTCTGTTTTGGCCTGCCTGGCTTTGGGAGCTTTACCAAGTTTGTGTCATAAAAGGAATTTGGTAGAAGTCCCTCTTTGCTTATTATGTCAAATATTTTGTATAGTATTGGGGTTAGCTGTTCTTTGAATGTTTGATAGAATTCACTGGTGAATGCATCGGGCCCTGGGGATTTTTTCTTAGGGAGTTCTTTGATGGCCTGTTGGATTTCTTTTTCTGATATGGGATTATTTAAGAAATCTATTTCTTCTTCTGTTAGTCTAGGCAATTTATATTTTTGTAAATATTCATCCATTCACCTAGGTTGGTATATTTATTGCCATATAGTTGGGCAAAGTAGTTTTTAATGATTGCCTTAATTTCCTCTTCATTGGAGATGAGATGCCCCTTTTCATCCTTGATGCTATTAATTTGCCTTTCTTCTTTCCTTTTTTTTTAAATTAGATTGACCAGTACTTTGTCTATTTTGTCTGTTTTTTCAACGGACCAGCATCTAGTCTTGTTTATTAGAGCAATAGTTCTATCACTTTTGATTTTATTAATTTCTCCCTTAATTTATCCATTAGTAATCACAATAAAGGATCTGTAGTTTGGTTTTCTTCTGGGGGTTTTTAATTTGTTAATTCTCAAGTTTTTTGATTTGCATTTCAATTCATTGATCTCTGACCTCCCTAATTTGTTAATATATGCACTCAGGGATATGAATTTTCCTCTAAGTACTGCTTTGGCTGCATCCCATAAGGTTTGAAAGGATGTCTCACCATTGTCATTTTCCTCAACGAAATTATTAATTGTTTCTATGATTTCTTCTCTAACTAACCGATTTTGGAGTATCATATTTTTTAATTTCCAATTAATTTTTCATTTCGCTCTCCTTGTACCCTTAATGATCAATATTTTTATTGCTTTATGATCTGAATAGGCTGAATTTATTATTTCTCCTTTTTTGCATGTGTATGCCATGTTTCTATGACCTAGTATATGGTCAATCTTTGTGAATGTGCCTTGTGGTGCTGAGAAGGTGTATTCCTTTTTGTCCCTATTTATTTTACTCCATATGTTTATTAACTCTAATTTTTCTAAGATTTTATTCACCTCTTTTCCCTCTTTCTTTTTTTTGTTTGATTTATCTAAATTTGATAGTGTTTGGTTCTAGTCTCCCACTAATATGGTTTTACTGTCTATTTCCTCCTTCAATTCTCCTAGTTTCTCCATTAGTAATTTGGATGCTATACCATTTGGTGCACACATGTTGATTAGTGATATTTCCTCATTGTCTATCCTCACTTTTAACAGAATATATTTACCTTCCCGATCCTTTTTGATCAGGTCTATTTTTTCTTTGGCTTTGTCAGATATCATGATTGTAACTCCTGCCTTCTTTCTATCAGTTGAAGCCCAAAAGGTCTTACTCCATCCTTTAATTCTAACCTTGTGAGTATCAACCCACGGCATATGTGTTTCTTGAAGACAACATATGGTAGGGTTTTGAGTTCTAATCCAATCTAATATTTGTCTACATTTTATGGGTGAGTTCATCCCATTCACTTTCAACATTATGATTGTCACTTGCAGATCCCCTGGCATTTTGATATCTTCACCTAGTTCTGATGTTCCTTCTTTAGCTATCTCCTTTTGTAGCAGTGATTTACTTTAGGTCAGTCCCCCTAGTCCCCTCCCTTGATATACTTCCCTTTATAGCCCCTCCCTTTTTATACTCCCTCCCCCATCCCTCTCCTTAATTTCCCTTTCTATCTTACCCTGTTGGATAAGAAAGAATTCAGGATCCCACTGGATCTAGATGTTCTTTCCTCTCAGAGTTGATTTCACTGAGAGTAAGGTTTAAGTAATTCCACTTCATGCTCTCTTCCTCTCCTTCTCATATAAAAGATCTTCTCCTACCCTTCCCATGTGTATTTTTGTATGGGAAAGATTATTCTATTTAGTCCCCCCCCATTTCCTGAATTAAATCTTAGTATTGTCGACACTTCCCCCCCTCCCTTTTCCTTTCTTTGCCCCCACATTCACTAAATCTTCTTGATGTCCCAATCTTTCCCTATGCATGATTCTTCTAACTACTCTTATGGTGCATACAATTTTTGAGAGTTACACAATATATTTTCCCCACATATTAATATATATAATTTGATGTAAATGTAGTCCTTATAGAAGAGAGTTTGACTTAAAGAAAAAGATAAGATTTATCTCCTTTTCCCTTTCTTTCATATTTACCTTTTCATGTTTCTCTTGCTTTCTGTGCTTGGATATCGAACTTTCCACAGAGCTCTGGTCTTTTCTTAGCAAATGCTTGGAAATCTTCTATTTTGTTGAATGCCCATACTTTCCCCTGGAAGTATATAGTCACTTTTGCTGGGTAGTTGATTCTTGGGTGGAGACCCAGCTCTCTTGCCTTCCTAAATATCATGTTCCATGCTTTGCGGTCTCTTAGTGTGTTAGCCACTAAGTCATGTGTGATCCTTATGGGAGCCCCCCTATATCTGAAGCTCCTCTTCTTGGCTTCTTATAGGATTTTCTCCTTTCCTTGGAAGCTCTTGAATTTGGCAATTACTTTCCTGGAGGTTGTCTTTTGGGGATTTAGTATAGAGAGTGTTCTATGAACCCATTCTATTTCTATTTTGCCCCCTTGGTCCAGAACATGTGGGCAATTTTCTTCTATAATCTCCTGTAGTATAGCATCGAGGTTTTTGTTTATCTCTGTTTTTTGGGGGCAGACCAATAATTCTCAAGTTGTCTCTTCTTCCTCTGTTTTCCTGGTCTGTGTGTGACCTTTTCAGTGAGATATTTTATGTTTTCTTCTAATTCATTAATTTTTTGGCTTTACTTTATTAATTCTTGCTGTTTTCAAGCTCATTGTCTTCCAGTTGTTTAATTCTGGTCATTATGGACTGGTTTTGCTTTTCAGCCTTGTCTGCCCTTCCATTAGATGCTATCAGCTCTTTCTCCAATGGTGAAGTCTTGTCTATCAGGCTGCTTATCTCTTTCTCCCATTTTTCTTTCCAGAAGGTTTTCATCTTTTGGGTGAGCTCCAATTTGAGTTCTTCCAGAACTTGTGGATAATTTCCATTTTGTGAGGCATGTTTTGATTTTGTTTGGGTTTTATCCTCTTTCTCTTCTTTTCCTTGGGTACTCCACCATAAAAGTTTTCAATAGTCACCTTTTTCCCTTTCTTCCTTGAGGCTTGATTTTGGGCCATGTGAGCCATCCCTTTGGTGGTTTTATTCCCCTTTCCTTTTTGGCCTGGGGTCTGGGTGATATTGGCGGGTTTTCTGTGAATTTGCGTTGCCTCAGACTAGTTCTTCCCAGCCTCTGAGGTTTCTTAGCACACAGTTCCCTGTGCTCAGTGAAACTGCCCCTGTGTTCAGTGGGGCCACCCCTGTGCTCCTCGTGGCTGCCCCTGTGCTCTGCGCTACCGGCTCTGTGTTCAGACCGGCCGCCCCTGTGCTCAGCTCAGGATTCTCCTGTGAAACCACCCTGAGAGGTTGTTTCCTTGCAGTCTTTAGATCTCAAGGACCCTGGTGTGCCCTCCCCCCCCCAGACAGAGACTTTCCTCACTCACTCTCTGTCCCAGTGAGTGCTCTGATACCTTACTCTGGTTTGGTAGAGGGGTTGGGGGAGGAAGGGCGACTCAGTTCATTTTTGTGCAAGCCTTTTCCTCCTTCTTATAGTGTGGAAATGTTCAAACCCCATGTACATTCGTCTCTGTCGGGTACTGGAGAGTCCCTCTGTTCTTCCAAAAGTGATTTTTATGCACTTTTGAGGTACTCTATTTTGTTCGGTGCTGGGGAGTGGAAGCGATTCACGTCTAGATTGCAGCCATGTTAACCCAGAAGTCCAACTGTTCTATTCCTTAGCCAGTAACAGATTGTTTTGATGATTACTGCTTTATAGTATAGTGTGAGAACTTATACAGCCAGGCCACCTTCACATTTTTTCATTAATTCTCTTGATAAAGTTGATCTTTATAAAAATATATTTATTTTCAGTTAATTAATTAATTTAAAATATTTTCCCACGATTACATGATTCATATATTTAAACTTTCCCCACATCCCATCTTCTAGACAATGTGCAATTCAATTAGGTTTTATTACTATCATTGATCAAGACCTATTTCCATATTATTAATATTTACAATAGAGTAATCATTGAGTCTACATCCCCAATCACATCTCCATCAAATCATATGATCAAGAAAATGTCTTCCTTTTGCGTTTCTACTCCCACATTTCTTTCTCTTGATGTGGATAGCATTCTTTCTCATATAAGTCCCTCAGAATTGTGATGGAACATTGTATTATTGTGAATAGAAAAGTCCATTATATTCAATTATGCCACAGAATGTCTGTCTCCATGTACAATATTCTCCTGGTTCTGCTCCTTTCACTCTGCCTCAGTTCCTGGAGGTCATTCCAGTTCATATGGAATTCCTCCAGTTTATTATTCCTTTGAGCACAATAATATTCCATCGCCAACTTATACCACAATTTGTTCAGCAATTCCCCAATTGAAGGGCATCTCCTCATTTTCCAATTTTTTGCCACCACAAAGAGTGTAGCTATAAATATTTTTATAGAAGTCTTTTTTCCTTATTATCTCTTTGGGGTTCAAAAACAGCAGTGCTATGGCTGGATTAAAGGATGGACAGTCTTTTAAAGCCCTCTGGGCATAGTTCCAAATTGCCTTCCAGAATGGTTGTATCAATTCACAACCCCACCAGAAATGCATTAGTGTCCCAATTTGGCCACATCCCCTCCACCATTTATTACTTTCCTTTGCTGTCATATTAGCCAATCGGCTAGGTGTAAGGTGGTACCTCAGAATTCTTTTGATTTGCATTTCTCTAAGTATAAGAGATTTAGAACATTTTTTCATGTGCTTATAGATACTTTTGATTTCCTTAATTGAAAATTGCCTATTCATGTCCCTTGATGATTTATCAACTGAGGAATGGCTTGATTTTTGTACAATTGATTTATCTCCTTGTAAATTTGAGTAATTAGACCTTTGTCATAAGTTTTTGTTATAAAGATTTTTCCCCCAATTGGTTGCTTCCCTTCTAATTTTGGTTGCATTGGTTTTGTTTGTGCAAAATATTTTTAATTTAATGTAATCAAAATTATTCATTTTATATTTTATAATCTCTATTTCTTGTGTGGTCTTAAAATTTTTCCTTTCCTAAAGATCTGCCAGGTATACTATTCTATGGTCACTTAAATTACTTACAGTTTCATTCTTTATATTTAAGACATTTGCTCATTCTGAATTTATCTTGATATAGGATATGAGAATGTGATCTAGATCTAATCTTTCTCATACTATTTTCCAATCTTTCCAGCACTTTTTTGTCAATGGGTTCTTGTCCCAAAAGTCAAGATCTTTGGGTTTATCATATACTATCTTACTGAGGATATTTATCCCAAATATATTCCATTGATCCTTCCTTCTGTCATTGAGTCAGTACCATATAGTTTTGATGACCACTGCTTTGTAGTATGGTTTAAGATCTGGTACTGCTAGGCCCCCCATCTTTCACAATTTTTAAAATTATTTCTCCTGATATCCTTGATCTTTTGTTCTTCCAAATGAACTTTGTTATAATTTGTTCTAATGCAATAAAAAATGTTTCTTGGTAGTTTGGTAGGTATGTCACTGAATAAATAAATTAAATTTGGGTAGGATTGTCATTTTTATTATGTAAGCTCATCCTACACTTTAACAATGAATATTTTTACAATTATTTAGATCTAGTTTTAATTGTGTGGAAAGCGTTTTGCAGTTATGTTCATATAATTCCTGTGTTTGTCTTGACAAATAGATTCCTAAATATTTTATATTGCCTAGGTTGATTTGAAATGGAATTTCTCTTTCAAACTCTTGCCTCTGAATTGTATTGGAAATATATAGAAATGCTGATTATTTATGTAGGTTCATTTTGTATCATGCAACTTTGCTAAAATTGTTGATTATTTCCACTAAATTTTTATTTGATTCTCTAGAATTCTTGAATCTTTTGATTTTTCTTTTTTGGGTTTGTCTATCCTGCTTTTTGCCACTAATGGTTGTTCCTCCAATTGGGAGTTCTTGCCCTTTAAACTGTTATTTTCTTTTTGAATTATTTCCCACTTTTCTTGCCAGAAGTCTTCCATCTTTTTGGTAAGCTCCAATTTAAATTCTTCAAGAACTTGTGGCCACATTCCATTTTTTGGAAGGTGTTGGTGCCTTTATTTGTATTTCCTTTTCTGATATTTCCTCTGTACCCTGGATTTTTCCTCTGTAAAAATTATCCAGAGTCAACCCCTTCTTCTGGTTTTTCTTGGTGTTGGGAAGTTGTTCCTTGGTACTGTTTGCCATCACTATGGTAGTTTTTCCTTCCCTTTCCAGTTAGAAATCTGAATGAGGAGGGAAGGCTCTTTGTGTATAGAGCTAAGGAGCAAAGATTTTACCTGAGACCAGCTCTCAAGTCTATGCAGCTTCTACTGTTTGCTACCCTTCTCTGTGCTATCTCCCCATGGGCGCCCACAGTCTGAGCTCTTCTGCCTGCTAGGGTTTCAGGTCTATCTGCTCTCAGGGTTAGGTCTTTGGTGGTTTTAGTCAGCTGCCAAGGTCTTAGAGGTGCCCCTCACTCATTCTAGAGGTTTCTCATACTTACTCACTGATTTTATTGGCCCCTGGCTCTAACTTTGGCTCTGTAAATGGGGGAGGGGGAGGGCAGATCTGCTCACATTTTGGTGGAAGATTTTTCACCCCCTTATAGTGGGGAAATGCCCAAATACTATATACCTTCAATGCTGCACCCTTCTGAAGAATCCTTTCATTCATATTAATTTTGGGGGCCTTTTGAGGTAGTCTATATTGGTGGGTGTTTAGGAATGGAAGAATCTAAACTCATGTCATGTCATAGAATCATGTCTAGACTATCACCATGTTTACCCAGAAGTCTAGAATTCTTTAAGTAGACCATCATTTTATCCACAAAGAGTGATACTTTAGTCTCCTCATTGCCTATCTTAATACCTTGAATTCCTTTTTCTTCTCTAAGAGCTACTGCTAATGATTCTAGTAAAATGTTAAATAATAGCGGTAATAATAGGCATCCTTGCTTCACAACTTCTTATTGGGGAAGACTTTTAATTTTTGCCCATTGCCAATTTATACCCATTGCAGTTGACACTTTCTGATGGTTTTATATATATACTGTTTGTTATTTTAAGGAAAGGTCCAATAATACTTATGCTTTCTAGTATTTTCAATAGGAATGAGTGTTGTCTTTTGTCAAAAGCTTTTTCTAGATATATTGAAATGATCATGTGATTCCGGTTGCTTTGGTTGTTGATATGTTGACATTATGTGTATGGTTTTCCTAATATTAAACCTTCCTTGAATTCTTGGTAGAAACCCCACCTGATAATAGTGAAGAACTCTCGTCATCACTTGCTGGCATTCTTTGCTAATATCCTATTTAAGATTTTTGCATCTATGTAAATTAAGGAGATTATTAAGGTGATTGATCTGTACTTTTCTTTCTCTGTTTTTAACCTGCCTGACTTTGGAATCAGTACCATATTTGTGTCATAAAAGGAATTTGGTAAAATGCCTTCTTTTCTCATTTTGTCAAATCATTTGTATAGTATTGGGATTAGTTGTTTTTTAAATGTTTTATAGAATTCACTTGTGAATTCATCTGGCCCTGGGGATGTTTTCATAGGGAATTCTTGATGGCTTGTTCAATTTTTCTTTCTGATATGGGATTATTTAAATATTCTATATCCTCTTCTGTTAATCTAGGTAAATTTTATTTTTGTAAATATTCATCCATATCAGCTAGATTACCATATTTGTTGCCAGATAATTGAACAAAATAGTTTTTAATGATCGCCTTAATTCCCTCTTCATTAGAGGTGAGACTTCCCTTTTCATCTTTGATACTACTAATTTGGTTTTCTTCTTTCCTTTTTATATTAGATTGACCAGTACTTTGTCTATTTTATTTGTTTTTGCAAAGTACCAGCTTTTAGTCTGATTTATTAACTCAATAGTTCTTTTACTTTTGGTTTTATTAATTTCTCCTTTAATTTTTAGAATTTCTAATTTAATTTTAATCTGGGGATTTTAAATTTGTTCTCTTTCTAATTTTTTTTTAAATTAGCATGCTCAATTCATGGACCTCTGCCATTTCTAATTTCTTAATAAATGCACTCTATGATATAAATTTTTCCCTGAAGAGTTCTTTGACTGTATACCATAGATTTTGACATGATGACTCATTATTGTCATTCTCTTCAATGAAATGATTAATTGTTTCTATGACTTTTTCTTTAACTAATGCATTTTGGAGAATCATATTATTTAGTTTCTAATTAATTTTGGATTTGCCTCTCCGTGTACTCTTACTAATTATTATTTTTATTGCATTATGATCTGAGAAGTTTTCATTTATTATTTCTTCTCTTTTGCACTTGTTTTCCATGTTTTTATGCACTAGTACATGGTCAATCTTTGTGAATGTACCATGTGCTACTGAAAAGATGTATTCATTTTGGTCCCTACTTATTTTTTCTCCACACATCTATTTTCCAATTTTTTCTAAGAGTTTATTCATATATCTTACCTCTTTCTTATTCATTTTTTGGTTTGATTTATCTAGACCTGATAGAAGCAGGCTCAGGTCTTCCACTAGTATAGTTTTACTATCTATTTCCTCCTTAATCTCCACTAGTTTCTCCTTTAGAAATCTGGATACTATACTATTTGATGCATACATGTTGAGTACTGATATTTCCTCATTTTCTATACTGCCTTTTATCAGGATATAATTACCTTCCCTATCTTTTTTTTAAAATCAGATCTATTTTTACTTGCCTCTGTCAGTTATCATGATCTTGACTCCTGCCTTCTTTTTCTCAGTTGATGCCCAATAGATTTTGCTCCAGCCTGTTACCTTTTTTCTGTGTGTGTCTATCTGCCTCAAGTTTGTTTCCTGTAGACAACATATGGTAGGATTTGGGGTTCTAATCCACTCTGCTATTTGCTACAGTTTTATGGGTGAGTTCATTCCATTAACATTCAGAGTTATGATAACCACCTCTGTATTCCCCAACATTTTGATATCCTCTCCTAGTTCTGCCCTTTCTTCTTTCACTATATCTTTTTAGACCAGTGGTTTGCTTTTAATCAATCCCCCTCTTATTATAGTTTCATTTCTGCCCCCTCCCTTTTTGTTCCCTTCTCATTTTTTAGTGTCTATTAAGTTTCCTCCACTCTCCTTCCCTCCTTTTTTGTTACTCCCCTCCTTCCCCCCTCCTTAATTTTTCCCTTTTCACTTTCCCTGTAGGGTAAAATAGAATTCTATACCCCAAAGGATCTAAATTCTCTTCCCTCTCAGAATTGATTCCACCAACAGTAAGGTTTGAGTATTACCTATTAGCACTCTCTTCTTCTTCTCCTTATGATAGTATTATTCCCCTCCCCCTCCCATGTGACTCAATATGTGGTATAAATTATCCCATTTAACTTCTTTCTTCAAGTTTCTCTTGGTATCATCTTCTATTCCACCACTCCTTTTTGTATATATCATCTTAAACCATTTAGTATCCCAACCTCTGCATTGTATAATTCCTCTATCTACTATGACCATGAAAACATTTTTGTGGCTTACAAATAGCCTTTTTCCATATAGGAATATAAACAATTTCACTTTACTGAAGCCCTTAAAAAAGAAAAATAAGTTTTCACCCTCTTTGTTTTTTTACTTTTTTATGTTTCTCTTAAATTTTGAATTTGGACATCAAATTTTCCATTTAGTTCCAGTCTTTTCTTTAGGAATACTTGGAAATCCTCTCTGTATTAGCCTAAAAGTCCTAATCTTTTGTTTTTCCAGAAATTTTTTCATAATATTTTTCTGGTTCTATAAAATAATTATTTAGTAATTTGAAGTTAATGGCACTAAATAATTAAATTAATTTAGGTAGAATTTTCATTTTTATTATGTTAGTTAGATCTATGTGTGAGCAGTTAATATTCTTTCAATTTCTAGATCTGACTTTATTTGTGTGAAAAGCATTTTGTAATTGTACTCATATACTTCCTGTATTTATCTTGACAACTAGGCTCCCAAGTGTTTTCTGTTGTATAAAGTTCTTTTAAATGGAATTTCTATTTCTATATTTTCCTGCTAGACTTTGTTGGAAATATATATAAATGTTGATAATTAATATGGGTTCATTTTATATCCTGCAATTTTGTTAAATTTATTAATTATTTCAACTATTTTTGTTGATTCTCTAATTATACCATCTATCACCCATAAAAAGTGATAGTTTAGTTCCTTATTGCCCAGTTTAACTCCTTCAATTTTATTTTCTTTTTTTAATGCTAAAAGTAGCATTTCAGGTACAATAATAAATAGCAGTGGTGATAATGGACATCCTTTCTTCATCCATGATTTTATGGCTTCTATCTTATTCCCACTGTAAATGATATTTGATGATGGTTTTAGATAGATACTACTTATAATTATTAATAGGAGCTGTAGGCTTGGGGAGGGTCTCATGGCTTGCACATGCCAGGTCCACCTTGTAATGCCTTATGCTAGAGCTTGGAGATTTGTTGCAGGCTTGTGCTAGGGCTTAGAATTTCACTTGGGAATGGGGTGCTGGGCTGTTGGTTCAGGGAGGGTCTTGGGGTACTGAAGTTGGCTTGGACTTAGGTTCAAAACCTAGATCAACATGTGGGTTGTGAGTTACTTACTATTGGTTTGTGCCAGGAAACCTTGTTGTGGCTTGCTGCTGGTAGGATTCTCCTCTTACCCCAGGGAAATAGACCCTATCTGCTTATCTTCTATGTTGTTTTCTGCAGGAAGGTTGCTTTATTATGTCCCATTCTTAGTTCTTTCACCCCCATATTCATTTTAAAGTGTTATTTTATGTTTGTTTGGAGAGGATCCTCAGAAAATTTCAAACTTTCCCTGCTTCTACTCTGCAATCTTGGCTCTACCTCCTCCCCTTTTTCACAAATTACTATTAATTAGAGAAAAGAACATTTAAGTAGGATGGAGGTATCATGTGATGAACATAATACTGGAAAATTTGACATAAAAGGGAAATATAAAATCCTAGAAAGGCTCTTGGAATGCAGGTTACATTATTGGAGGAGCTGTGATCTGATCCTATCATTGTGAAAATATTCCTCCAAAGTTACTAAACTGTGTGTACTGTTTCACTTAGCAATATCAGTATTAATTATAGATTCATAAAGAAATAAAAAAGAGGAAAAGTACCTGTAATATATAAAAATATTTAAAGCAGTTATTTTTGTTATGCCATTTGGGGAGAACAATTAGAGTGAGAATGGATTTTTGTTGGTTGAAAAAATACATTGAATTCGAAATTAAAAGGAGAGCAGGATCTGAGAAAGGTAGGAACTGCAGAGCATAATTGACAAGAAAAAATATTCTTGCTGATATATTATCAAACTTCCAAGATTTATCTTCATCTTACTGCCTGATTTTAGTATGTTTGGATCATATTGATGGCATAAAGTTTAGAAACAATTAAATTATTTTTCTTTGCAAAGATGAAAACTAAGGTTTAGAGAGATTTTAAGTCATGTAGAAAAACAGGAATCCTGGAATTAGAACCCATATCTCTTGATGCAAGAGAGGATGACAGAAAATAGTTTAAGATTAAGAAATGAAAGAAGTTTGATTGTCCAGAAAACTCCATACTATCTAGGACGATTACGTTCTTCAACAGAGTCTGAAGGAACTTATTATGGTAATTAATAAATAACATTGTATAAATTTAAAAAAAAACTATGTCTGAAAACACAAAAAATAGCTGGTGACTGATATAGGATTCATTTCCAAATCATTTTCTTAAGGGCATATAGGTCAATTGGTTAGTTCAAAGGTCAAAATTAACATTAAATTAAATGAGAGAATAAAGAAGAGAACATGGCAATTATAACAACTTAAACTCAGCATATTTAAACCAAGTGTTGACCGCTAAAATGGCAAAGAGGCAAAAGAAAACAAGTTGACTGTAATTATTGTCATATATTTGAGAAATCTGACACAGATGAAATTATCCCTTACAATAACTAGTCTAAAAAAAGCATAGAAAATATTTCAGTCAGACACAAATTTTCCTTGGACCAATTGGATTAGCTGTGTCACTGGACCTGAGTTCAAATCTTGTCTCCCTTTACTCTCTGTAGGATCTTGAATCACTTAGATTTCATGGTCTTCCATTTCTTTCTCTTAATAATGATGGAGTTGAATAAGTTGATTTCTGAGATCCTGTCCAGAAACAAATTTGTGAACCTATGCTATACAGAGGAAATCAATAATGGAGACAATATAGTTTTAAAGGTTTTCAGATACATATTTTCCAGTGTCTGAGAGAGGAAGATGACAAAATAATAGTAAACAAATTATTAATTCATTCTTTTCTTACCCCAAGTACCCAAGAAGACATTAATAATTGCCAACATATTTGTTAACACCTAACTAGGTATCAAGTGTTGTACTAAGGATTCAAAGAATGGAATAACTAATCCTTATTCTCAAGTAGAAGATGTTAATGGGAGAGATTGCATACAAACAACTATATATAAACAAGATATGGATTGCATAAACTGGATATAATTCCAAAGGGAAGACACTAACATTAAGGGGGACTAGGAAAAGTTTCTTGCAGGAGATGGTATTTCAACTGAGATTTGAAGGAAGCCAGAGGAAGTAAAAGGTAGAGATGATGAGAGAAGGATAACCAGTGAAAAATCCATGCAGATAGAGTTTGTTGTTTAAGAAGGATAGTGATACTGGACCACAAAGTACATGGAAAAGAGTAAGCTATAAGAAGACTGGGGTGATAGTGAGGAGCCAGTTTATGAAGGACTTCATGGAGGTAATGGAACTGTTAGAGGTTATTGATTAGGGGAGTGGTATGATCTGTACTATCCTTTAGGAAGATTATTTTAAAAGCTATATGAAAAGTGGACTAGAGTGGGGAGACACTTGAGACAGAGAGATGAACCAGCAGAATGTTTCATTAGTTTAAGCATAAAGAGATAAAGGCATTTATCAGGGTGGTATCAATGTCAGAGAAAAGAAGACAATGTATATGACATTTTTTATGATGTTACAAATGATGAAATTTAGCAGCAGAGAGGATGTATGAGGTAAATGAGAGTAAGGAGTCAAAGATAGTACATAAATTATGAGCTCAGGTGACAAAGAGGAAGTGATACCATTGACAATTAAAGGGAAGTTTGAAAAAGGGAAATATTTTGTGGAAAAAAGATAATTAGTTCTCGACCTGTTGAGTTTAAGATGCTGATGACTATAAACTATTTATCAGGGATCCATAGACATACCAAAGGCATAATTGATGAAAATAAGATGAACATTTCTAAGATGATTCTCTATAGTTGGTCACATCTTCAAAATCATACCTTTGAATTAAAGATACAGAAAAGATGCATTATCTATCTCTAAAGCTGACTTAAAAAAACATTAATATAGCTGTGAATCATAAAACATCACTATTGTAACATTATAATTTTAAAGTCCCCTCAAACTATGATCTAAAGATTTTACCATTTGCTATGAATTAGTTTCAAAGCTCACAGACCATAGGCAGAAAACATTTAAATTTAGTTGAGAAATGTTTAAAGATAATAACTGAAACAATGTTAATTTGTGATTTTTAAAAAAAGTTAAGTAATTTAAAAGTTTAAAAAAAGTAATTAAAAAAAGTAATTAAAAAAAGATTTTTAAAAAAGATTTTTAAAAAAGATGGGCATCACGTGTATATGCGTATATGATTTGGGGTTTTGGTTTTAAAAGATTGCTCTATTGCAAAAATGAATACTACAGAAATAAGTATTCATTGATATAGGGAGGGAAAGGTGAAGGTAAAGAAAATGAATGATGTAAACATAGAAAAATATTATTTAAAAAATGGAAAATTTAAAAAAGGGATCCATCTTTATTTGAGTTTGACTCAACTGGAATGATTGAAAAGACATTCTTGGTGATATGTGTGATTGTGAAAGTTTTCTGGTTTTATATAGAGAGATAAATATTGCAGCAATCCAATCTATTAAATATTTATATATATATATATATATATATATATATATATATATATATATATATATGGTGTCTGCTATATGCCAATCATGGTGCCAGGCTCAAGGAATATAATTAATACTAAAAAAAATCCTTTCTCTCAAGTAGCTTACATTCTAACTGGGGATTTAACATACAAAAGGAAGCAGGAAAGAATGAAGATAGGACACCCAGGATTACTTGTCATGGAGACATCTTGTTTACAGGGACATCTTGTTCTATGGAATTGAAACAAGACAAGGGACCAGATACAAAGACGAGTGAGCTGTAAGTCCAGTTTCTGCCCTCTATAACCCCTCCAAAAAGACAGGAGATGAAGCTAAGGGAAGTGGCATTAATCAAAACCTGAGTTAGAAAGAGATAGATATGAAGAGCTTATCCTGGGAGAGGCCATCTGGAACTGAAACCAGAAATGACTGCAAATGCCAAGTGTAGAACAGTAGCCTTTAAATGTTACATACAGGACAAAGACATAGAGAAAAACTTCCAGCCCATTGAGAATATTCTCTGTGAAAGATATATAGAAGGCCTTGAACAAGATTCAAATAAGTGAAAAAGCATAGATTTATTGGAATCCTTACTTGTTGAAAAAAATGCCCTATCTGATGATGTCATGGCTCAATTTACATGTCAAAATGACTTCCTGTACACTATACTTTTTATAATACTAGTAACTTTGTTACATTGTCTGAAATCCTACTAATTAGATGTTTAAATTAAAATACATTTTCTTTTTTAAGAAAAAGGACTATAAAATATTTTAGGGGTTGCCAGTCTCTCATTCTTCAATGTGAACTATTTGAATTATAGTTTTCTCTTCCTAGAAGATAGATGTTATTGGTTTCATTGAAGGTTTAATTTAGTGGAAACAGGACAAATAATTTAAAGTAACTAATACTTTAGGATATAGGAGACAAAAATGCTGCAGTGCAAATATTATAGAAGTATAATGATGTCAGAGAAGGGCACAAGAAGATGAAAATGAAGTAAAGAAAGGGGGATGCTAAATTCTCAAAGATGAATTCTGCCTATTTTATTTTATTTTTTTCTAACTTCCTATTTTAAACATTGGTAGAATTAGTTCCACATGAAGAAAAAGGGATGGAAATTTTCTTCTACTTTTCTTCCTGAATTTTCTACTATGTGATATTTTATGTCCAGAGCTCTGATGTGAGAACAGTTCAATTAATACTGTGTTACATTCTGTAAATGTAAGCCTTGAAAGTGCTATGTAACTGCTTTTCAAACACCCAAGGCCAGTCTTGATGGACAATATGTACACTTTGTAAATGCATTCTAGATTAAATAAGCTGGGGGATGTCTTGGCAATCTACTCATTCTAAAATTGTTTGGAGGAGAAAATATATCAGAATTCCAGGTCAGTGAATGAGAAAGAGATGTTTGTGACACAAGCTATTTTTAAGGAGAGAGTACTGCATAAATTGTGGGATATTAGTCTTAAAATGAATCATTTCATATTAGTAGTGCCCACCCCCCCATAATATCTATAATGAATCTGAAGGATTTGGTGTTATGATGAGGCAGTCCCTGAAGCTGATAATCATGAAAAATGTAAACTAGACTTTATCTAGTACTGACAGATTAACCAATGTGTAAATTAAAGGTTAAAATGGGAAGTTTCCTCAGTAATTCCTTAAAAATTTTGTCAGGAGGGTTAGAAATATTAGCCAGATTGATAAATAAAACATTCCTATGGTAGAAGTACTCAGAATAATGTAAAGTACTAAGAAAAAGCATCTCACAAATTAGTAAACTTTGGGAGGAAATTAATTAATGCTATTCACTTTTTGGGAGTAGAAGTGGAAAAGATTTTTAATACTATAATTAAGTTACACTTTTAACACTTCATAATTTACCAAATAAACTTTCACAAATATTACGTCATTTGCTCTACACAGCATCTTAGTGAGGTACACAGGGATGATGTTACTCTTCCTATTTTAGAAATCAGATACCTGAGAAATAGAATGATGACGTTCCTCACATATTGATGCAAAGCTAGAAAAATATAAAAATGAACTAGGTTTTCTCATTCCTCCTCCTTCTCCAGTTAAGACAAGCTGTTTTGGAAAAGACCAATATGGTTATTTTTTATATAATATTTGAGGGAAAATGAAATTTAAAGCCAAGATGCTGGATACTCCAAAGTATGTTTTATCTGTTATTTAGTCCATCAAGACTAGCCTTGGGTGGTTGAAACCCAGATTTATAGAGCATTCTCCAAGCTTGCATTAATAGGCCAATAAAACTCACTGCAGTGTCTTAATGCTGTGTTCCTTGCTCCCTACACATTATATACATCTGTAATACATAGAGACATTAATATAGTAGCAAATATTAATAGAATGCTCAATACTCAGGATACCTTTTGCTACATTTTCTTCTTCAAAACCAGAAGTGAGTCCCTGAAACAGAATGTATCTATTTACATATTTTTATAATCTAGAAGCAGTTGGGAATGATGACTTTAAATAACTTCACAGTGCTGTATTTTATTTATGTTATATTGAGGATCACAGCCTGAGGGTAAAATCCACCTGACATTATCCTATTCAACAAAACTTTTACCCTTATGTTCTGATTTATGAATTGTGAATAAATGAACCTTTCCAATACCCTACATGCCCTCCTGTACTGTTTAAGCTATCTATTAATGTATTTATATAGTGCCTACAGCCATGCCATGCAAGCTCCTTGACAAGCATATCATTTAATAGAAAATGGAAGGGACTATTCAGCTTCCTAACCTTCTTCCCTTACACTTAAATTCCACTCCCCAATTCAGATGGCTTTATCATCTTTATAGTTTGTGCTTAAAAAAAAAACACAACAACAGAGGGATAGATGGGCATGCCCTTTCCTTTTTCCTGACCACTGTAAAGTCTGGGCTCATCCAGGGCTCAAAGAGGAAGAAAGCTTAGAATTGTTGAAACCACAATTTATATGACCATATTTCAAGGTTTTGCCAAGCTCAACCTGAGATTATGAGGATGAAGATAGGCTGGAGAACAGTGAAGAATTATGTAGTGCTTTTGGGAATCCCAAGCTCTACCCTGTCCTAAAAGTTCATCTTTTTGGCAGAAGAATTCTGTGTATCTACACAGCTACATATCATGGGACAAAATTATATCAGATAACCAAAGGAATATGAAAAAATGATATGAAAATATTTACCTATTTAAAGTTATATTTTAAACTGCTTAGTATAAGTTATGGTACTTAATAGGTCCTTAATAAATGATTGTTCCTTTCCCCTCACAAAGAAGTAGACTGCATCATATTATTATGTGAAGGCATGAACACGAGAATTTTCCATGAAGATATCTTCAGGGACATGAGTATGCAGAAAAGGATGTGGACTTGCTAGTTAGTAAGATTGAACACTAATAGATGGGGCAGCCTAAGAATTTATAGGATGAGAAGGCAAAGATGGGTTGCAATTTGACCTGGTGGAGAAAATGTTTAAATCTATATGATCTCAGAATTGCTTTATGATCTATATAAATCTAAGAGAATTTGGTTGTTTTAATGCCAAATGAACACATGTCTGGAAAGGCACATATGTTGAATCTCCATTCACAGGAGCCCTGGCTTTTTGTATTAAGAGGAAGAATTCTGAACTGAATCTTTTAATGAAATGAGAGATGTCCTGGCTTTGTGAATAAAGAGCTGTTATTAAGAGTCAGGAAGAACTTTGCTGAAATGCTTCTCTGACACATATTAGTCATGTGATATTGGTCAAGTCCCTTAGACCTGGTTAGTCCTTCAAGGACTGAGGCAGCTATGTAGAATGAAATACTGCCCATGTTATAGACGACATGCCAATTTTAATTGGTGAGGAAGTGGGAGCAGGAAATAGTCCAACATTGGAGACAATAGGGAAACCAAAATTCAGCTAGGAAAAAAAAACAACCTACTATAAGTTTCATCACAATGGCAAAACTGTTACACTCTTTGCAGAGTAAGGCACCCATAGAGAGCTGGGCTTACCTCAAGCACCAGAGAAGACTTCTCTGCAAGTTTGAAACAGTGTTCTCTCAGTCCCAGGAACAGAGCAGAATCTCTGCTCAGACAAGGTAACTAAGGGGAAAATGAGAAGTAGAATAATGAGCAAAAGACAAAGGGAAATTCTAACTTTAGAAAGTTATTTTAGTGAAAGAGAATATAAAAATAAAAATCCTTAAGTGGACAACAGTGGCAAAAAGGAAACATGAGAAACCTCAAAGGAAAGTGAGAGAGAATGTCATTGAAAAGACCTTTTAGAATTATTTGAAAAGAAGTTTAAAAAGAAAAAAAGAAAAGAAATGATAGAGTGGTATGGCAACTAGAATTGGACAAATGGAAATGAAGCCCCCCCCCAAAAAAAACCTGAAGAAAATAAATTCCAAAATATTATAATGGGCCAAATGTAAAGGTAAACATAAAAGTTCAAGAAATAAAATTACTCCCTAAAAATTAGAATTGAGCAAATATAAATTAATGACACCATATAGAATAATGAAACAATAAAGCAAAAAAAAAATTAAATGGAAGAAAATTTGAAAAACGATGACTGAAAAAACAAGCTGATCTAGCAGAGACAATCTAATAATCATAAGAATATGTGAAAGCTATGATAAAAAAGAGTCTTTATGATGCATTAGCAAAAAAATAATCATTGAAAATTGCCCTAATATCCTCAAGAAAAAGGGAGGGGGGAGGTAGAAATTGAAAAAATACATTGATCACCTCCTGAAAAGAGACTCTAACATAAAATCTCCCAGGATTATTATAGCAAAAATTTAAAACTGCCAGAACAAGGAAAAAGTACTGCAAGTATCCAGAAAGGAAGGGGGAGTTCAAATACTTTGGAGGCACATTCAGGGTTTCATAAGAGCTGGTAGTTTCTATAATAAAGGACTGAGAAGCATGGGATATGATATTTCAAAAGGAAAAAAAAAACCTTGCATCCAACCAAGAATCACAAGCCCAGTGAAACTGAGAAGAATCCCCAAGGTGGGAAATGACATTTAATGAAATAGAAGACTCCCAGGTATTACTGCAAAAAAAAAAATACAAGTTGAAAAGAAAATTTGATGGCCATATTTGACACACAAGAAAAGCACTAAAAGGGAAACAAAAAAGGGAAAACTTAAAGATATTGATAAGTTTGAAATGAGTACATTCATAACTGGGGAGGTAATAGTTAAGATACTTAAATATGCCTATTTGAGTCATGAAAGGAAATTAAAGTATTCAAGATACTTAAATTATATATAAATTTTATCAATATCAGGAAAGTAAGAAGGAATATGCATTAAAATAATTAAGGGAATAAACAGAATAGGATGGGTTGATATATAAAAAAATTAAAGGGGGCGGGGGGAGGATCACCCAGGGAGAAAAGAAGAAGAAAGCTAGAAGGGGATAAATCATCTCTCATAAAGTGGCATCTAAGAGTCAATGCAGTAGAAGAGAATATAGGGCAATAAGGTGGCCAATGCCTGAAGGTTACTCTAATGGGAATTAAATCAAATTACGAATAACACCCAAACTCAACCAGTTATAGAAAAATACCTTACCATATAGAAAAGTAGAAGGAAAAGGGGAATAACACAAGAAGGAGACAAAAAGGGAGGTCAACTGGGGGAGGCAGTGATTAAAAGCAGACATTTATGAATGGGAAAGGCAGAAAGGTAGGAGAGGGAAGGTAAAATAGGAGGAACATAAGATGGAGGAAAACACAATCATAATCATAACTATGATTGTGAATGGGATAAATTGACCCAGAAAATGGAAAAGGAGAGCAGAGTGAATTAAAAAACAAAAATTCCACAATATACTGTCTATAAGAAGCACATGTAAAGTAGCAAAATACACAGAAATAAAAGTAAGGGGCTGGAGCAGAATCTATTATGCTTTACCTAAATTTACAAAACCAAGGGTAGTGATAATTATCTTAGATAAACAAAAGTAAAAATAAAGATCTAATCAAAAGAAATAAGGAAAGAAATGACATGTTGATAAAAGGCAGCACAGATAATGAAACAATATGAATACTAAACATATATGTGCCAAATGGTATAGCATCCACATTAAAGGAGAAATTACATGATTACAAGAGCAAATAGATAATAAAATTTTACTAGTGAGGGACGTTAACCTTTCCCTCTCAAAAGTAGATAAATGCAACCAAACATAAATTAGGAAGAAGTTAAGGATATAAATACAACTTTTGAAAAGTTCAATATGACAGACACATAGAGAACAATAAATGGATATAAAAAGGAATAAAATATTTTCTGCAATATATATGGTACCTTCCCAAAAGTTGACCATATAATAGATGCAAAAATCCTCATATCCAAATGCAGAAAAGTAGAAATATGAATTTTATCCTTTTCACATCATAATGTTATAAAAATTACATTCCACTAAGCGTCATAGAAAGTAAAACTAAAAATTAATTAGAAAATAAGTAATATTTTCCGAAAGAATGAATGAGTTTATAATAATTGAAATGGGTTTGACAAATATAAGAATTAAAAAAAACTGTTTTGGTCACCATTTATAAAAATTGACTCAAGTCACAAGGCTGGTAGTAGCTTTAGTAGCTTTATTACAAGATAGAAATAGTAAAGGGGGAAATGTAAGAAGGAGGTAGAAAGTATTATAATTCAGATCCAAGAGCATCTCACCGAAGACACAAGAAGAGCCAAAAGATTAGGGTCTCTGGTCAGGGTCTACTCAACCCAAGTGAGTCACTGAAGCTGAACTCCTTGAGCCACCAGAATCTCCAACACAGAATGAAATCCAACACAGATCCCCACACAGCAGAATCCCAATTTCAGGAGAGCCACCAATGCAACAGAATGAATGAGAATGCCCTTGGCTGGCTTTTCTTAGTAGTTTTCTCCATGTCACTTCCTGTCTCTCTCCTTTTTACTTCCTTTCACTGTGAACTGGTCTATCACTTCTCAATCATAGTTTCTTAATTTGATGCTACTGCCCAAGTGATAGTGCCTCTGGGACCTTCCTCCTGTCCTCTGAGGGTGTGAATTTTCATCAAAAGGATCCTCAGGTTCCTGACTGATTAATTTAAAAAGGGTGGAGCATTCCAAATATTTGATTAAGATAAAAATAATTCCCTTTCACAGGTATAAGAAAAAACCATATTAACCATTCAGAATTTTAATAAAAAGAAAAACTACAGGGATACAATATACCAGATGTATGGAATGCAGCCAAAGCTGTACTTAGGGGAAAATTTATATTGTCAAATGCTTACATCAGTAAAATTAGGAAAGAATAGAATATTGAATTGGGCATGCAACTAAAACATTTTTTAAAAATTTAAATCCTCATTTAAATACCATATTGAAAATCCTGAACATCAAAGGAAATATTAATACTTTTATACAAATATGGTATTGATACCTATACCAAGAAGAACTACAACAGAAAGAAAATTATTGTTCAAACTCACTAAAGAATATTGTTGCAAATTTTTTTTTAATAAAATACTAGCAATGAGATTATAGCATTATATCAGGAGAATAATATAACATTACCAAATGGATTTTATAGCAAGACTGGAGTTCAATATTAGGAAAACAATCAACATAATTGAAGCATATCAATAACAGAACCAATAGGAATCAAAGGATTATTCCAATAAATGCAGAGAAGGATTTGACAAAATGTAATATACATTCCTTATTTTAAAAAAAATTAGAAAACTATGTTATGAAAAGGGCTTTCTTTAATATGATAAAGAATATCTCTCTAAAGCCATCAAGAAGCATTAATTACTTGAAGTATGGACTGATATAACCATTGTGGAGAGTCATCTGGAATGTAACCAAAGGACAATAAAACTATGTATACTCATTGAGCCAATAATACCACTCCTAGGTCTGTATTCCAAGAGATCAGAGATAAGGTAAAACTATGTACTTGTTCAAAAATATTTTTTGCAGCTCTTCTTATAAAGGCAAAGAATTGGAAACTGAAGGAGTGAATACACATCAATTGGGGCATGGATGGATGCCAACTCCTTAGTCTAGAGAAATTATATTTAAAATATTGTCTCTATTCTGGAAAAATAAATCAGTAACTTCTTTCTTTGCCTCTGAGCCCCAAACTACAGAATTTAGGCTAAAAAAATACTGAAATTTTAAATTTCTCTGGCCCCCGGAGCTCCTCAATCATCAATTTCATTGCAACTTTTCAATAATAAAAATAATTTAGAATATAATTTTCTCATGAAAGTAGCATTAGCAATATAGATGATTAATAGCTCTTGACAATGTCCTGGCTTAAGATATAAGTTAAATATTTAAACACAGAAAAAGTGAACAAAGAAAAGAAAATAATCTTATTGTGCTATAAGAAATAATTCATATGATGACTACAGAGAAGCATGGAAAGTTATGTGATCTGATACACATTGAACTAAGAACCAGGAATAATATAACCAATGATTACAACTATGTTAATGAAAATAAAAATCAACAAAATATAAAAAATGAGTGTCAGTATTACAATTAACTTATTCCCAAAGAAAATATAGAATATAACCTGTCCATACTCTTTTGCTGAGTACAGAGTATACTGATGTGTAACATTGTATATAAATGCATTTTCATTGCAATGGTTCATTTTTCCTGTTCCTTTCTTTTTTCTCTTAAAAAATTATAAGGTATATTTCTCTGGAATGGGGTAGGAGAAGGGATAAAAGAGCAAATTTCAGATCCATAAAAAGAAAAACTATATCAATAAAACTGTATATTATAAAGAATAGAAATTTCACATAGAATATATCAGATGACAGAAGAGAGGTAGAGAGAGAGAGCGAAAAGAATTGAAGGAAACATTACCATATGTCTTCAACTGATACAGATTTCATCAAAGTAGGATTGACTCACATCACCTTGAATCCAGAGATGGATGTCACATGGCTACAATCCCTCTCCTGTTTCCATAGCAGAACCACTACCTTCAGTTCCCAAGACATAACTGTTTCTCTTGCCATAGGTCTAAAGCATGGGGTAGGAAAAGTATAGGGGTCAAAGTCAGGTTCTCCTCTGTGAAGATTAAATTTAACTCTCCCCTGATTGTGAAAATTAAATTAATTAACTCTCCTCTGATTGTGAAGATTAAATTGTAACCCCTGCCCATTTTTAGATCTAACCACCAAAAGTGTAAACATTCTACTTAATGATTTAGTGGCAAGGTCTGTGACTCATGTGTGCAATAGTGGGTGATGAATCAGAATCAACTGACTGGCTCCTGGGAAGTCCTAAGCAAGGCTTTAGCCTATGATTTATCCATGTGAAAAGTAGAGTAAGACACAAGAAGTGATGCAAAAGAAAGTGTCTTTAAAAGAAATTACAACTTCCTGTGGGAGACAGTTCTTCATTCTTTGGAGTTGAGACTGGAGAAGAATCTGCTGACTGGACCTGAGACCCTGTTCCTGATGAGGCTATTCTTATATCTATTCCTTTGGACTGATACATGGTGAGTGAAAAGGCTGACTCCTTTCCTGGACTTTATGAAAAAACTTGCCTCAGGAGAGATCTACTTCTTGAGATAGACTTCCCCAATTCCTCAGCTTTGCCGAGGCCTGCTAAGAACTAACTCCCCCTCCAAAGGTTTAGCCAAGGGCTGGGAGTAAATTACTTAGTGCTTAGGCTAGATATCTTACCCTATCCTCTCTCTGATTTTCTTGCTTCACTCTGTCTATATTTTGTAACTAAATTGTAAATAAGTTTCTTTGGAATAAATTAAATTCCTGGTGACCATATTTTAAATATAATCCAGTCCAACCTTTTTATATAATTATCCCTTTTTTCCTTTATACTTCTAATTCCAAGGTCAAGGCAAATTCCCTAAGGAAAGGGCCAAGGAGGAGAAGAAGGCAGTTTTCTGTTGTAGCAACAGGAGATCTTATCCTGATCTCCCTAAAGGGACAGCTGGAGGCATTGTGGCCAAAGCATCACCATACATATTTATAAAGTTCTTTTCAGCTTTGCAAAGAGTTTCATGCAAATATTATCATCATAAAGTTAGAGATGGGAATCAGATATAGCAAGTGACTCATGTACAAAGGAATAAAAAGTGTTGAAACCTAGATTTGGACTTGGCTCTCTTGACTCCAAATCCTGTGTTCTTTATACTATATCACAGTATTTCACTACATCCTAAGAATTAGAACTGTTCAAAAATAAATAATTACCTTAAATACATTAATTGCCCTGCTATGGAGGTGTTCAGGCAAGTGTTGGATGGCCATTTATTTTGGCAGCTATTAATGGGATTCCTTTCTTAGATATGGGTTGAATTAGTGTTTGAATGAAATTTTTCATTCAAGTTTTCACTTCCAACGTTGGGATCCCAATTTATAATTAGAATTACTAATGTTCCTAGTAAAAAAAAAGATGAGGAGAATTAATTGCAGTGTGTAGTGGATTTTTGTCCCAAAAGCTGGGATCTTTGGGTTTATCCTATACTGTCTTGCTGAGGTCATTTTCCCCAAGTCTATTCCACTGATCCTCCTTTCTGTCTCTTGGCCAATACCAAATTGTTTTGATGACTACTGCTTTATAGTATAGTTTGAGATCTGGAACTGCAAGGCCACCTTCCTTTGTATTTTTTTTTTCATTATTTCTGTGGGTATCCTTGCTATCCTTTAGTGTGGAAGGTGCCAGATTTTGTGTGATCCTGATTGGTGCTCCTTGGTATCTGAGTTGTCTCTTTTTGGCTTCTTGTAGAATTTTCTCTTTAGCTTGAAAGCTCTGGAATTTGGCAATTACATTCCTGGAAGTTGTCTTTTGGGGATTTAGCATAGAGGGGGTTCTATGAACTCTTTCAATGTCTACTTTATCCCCTTGTTCAAGACCATCAGGGCAGTTTTCTTGCATGATTTCTTGTAGTAGGATGCCAAGACTTCTCTTTATTCTGTTTTTTCAGGTAGACTAATGATTCTCAAATTGCCTCTCCTTCCTCTGTTTTCCTGATCTGTCACCTTGTCAATGAGATAGTTTATGTTTTCTTCTATTTTGTCAGTCTTTTGACTTTGCTTTGTTAATTTTTGCTGTTTTGAAAGATCATTGGTTTCCAGTTGCTCAGTTCATGTCCTTAAGGCTTGGTTTTCTGCTTTAACCTTTTGATTTTCAGCTATAATTTTTTAGTTCTCTGCTATAATTTTTTTTCATTTTCTTTTTGAATCATTTCCCATTTATCTTTCCAGAACTTTTCCATCTTTTTGATAAGCTCCAATTTTAAATTTTTCCAGAGCTTGTGGACAATTTTCATTTCTTTTGCAAGGTTTTGGAGCATTTATTTAGATTTCCTCTTCTTCTGTTTCCTCTGTAGTCTGTATTTTTCTCTGTAAAAATTATCCAAGGTCAAGCCCTTCTACTTGATTTTCTTTGTGTTGGGAAGTTTTTCCTGGGCACTGTTTGCCATTGTTTTTCCTTCCCTTTCCAGTCAGAAATCTGAGTAATGAGGGAAGGCTCTCTGTGTATGGAGCTAAGGAGTAAGGTTTTTGCCTGTGACAAGCTCTCAAATCTCTACATCTGTGCTACCTTCCTGGGGGCGCTCAAGGTCTGTGGTCTCCCACTTGCCCATCTGCGTTTTGAGTGTAACTGCTCTTAGTGGTAAGTCCTTGGTGGTCTTAGTCAGCTCCCAAGACCTATGGGTGCCCCTTGCTTGCTCCAGAGGTGCCCTTCACTCACTCGCTGTTTCTGCATGTGTTGGCTCCGAGTGCCCATGGTCTGCACTCCCCTGCCTGCTCGCCTGTGTTTTGAGTATAACTGCTCTCAGGGGTAGGTCCTTGGTGGTCTTAGCTCCCAAGACCAAGAGCTGGCCATTGCTCATTCCAGATGTGGCCCTTGCTCACTCATTGATTTTGGTGAGTGCTGGCTCTAACTCTGGCTCTGTAGGTGGGGTGGGAGGGTAGATTAGCTCGAGTTTGGGTGGGAGCTTTTCCACTTGCTTGTAGTGTGGAAATGCCCAGGTCCCAAGTACCTTCAATGCTGTGACCTACTGTAGAGTCCCTTGGTTCTCATGAAGATGGATTTTTGGGGTTTTTTAGGTCATCTATATTGGATGGGTCCAATTATGGGAAGCTTCCCACGTCTAGATTGCCACCATGCTTACCCAGAAGTCCTAGGGATTGTTTTTTGAGGATTTAGTGTAGCAGAAGATCTATGGACTCTTTAAATGTCTATTTTGCCCTCTTGTTGGAGAACCCAGGGCATTTTTCTTGGAAAATTTTTTTGTAGCATGTTGTCAATGTTTCTGTTCTTTTCTAGGTTTTTAGGTAGGCCTATAATTCTCAAATTGTCTCTCTGAGATCTATTTTAAAGGTCAACTACCCTCTCAATGAGATATTTATGTTGCCTTCTAATCTGTCATTTTTTGACTTTTCTTTATTAATTCATGATGTCTTGTGAGATCATTGGTTTCTACTTGCCCAATTCTAGTTTTTAATGACTGGTTTTCAGTTAAGATCTTTTGATTTTCCTTTTCAGTTTGATCTATTCTGCTTTTCATGGCTTCCATCAGGTCATTTCTGGTCATCAATTTGCTTATTATTTCATTTTATTTTGGGGCTTCAATTTCCAATTGGGAGATCCTATCTTTTAAACTGTTATTTTCTTTTTGGACTATTTCCCACTTTTCTTTCCACATCTCTATCATTTTTATTACAATCTCAGATTTAAAGCCTTCAAGAACTTGTGAACAATTTCCATTTTTTTAAGGTTTGGGTGCATTTAATTGTTTGTCATCTTCTACTGTCTCTTCTTTAGTCTGGGTTTTTTCTGCATAAAAATTATCTAGGGTCAAATTTTTCTTGTTTTTTTTTGTTGGTTTTTTTTGGGGGTGTTTGTGGATTTTAGTTCCTGGGAGTTGGTGACCATTGCCTTGTTCCTTCCCAGTCAGATGACTCAATGAGGAATGTGGGTGATCTTTGAATTAGGCTCTGAAGAGGTTTTTGCCCTAAGGATACTTTTCCCAGTCCTCAGCAGTATCCAGCTGCTTTCAGTGACAGGTCTAGCCCCTAAGAAGTTAAAGATTGTCTGGAAGATGTCTGGGTGTGTATGTAGGGATGTTTAGGTATTGAGAGCTGGCAGGTTTTTGCCTGAGGGATTTTTTGGTTCTCTGTGGCATTTTGCTATGAGTTGCCCCCTCTCCCCAGGGTCTGCAGCTTATCTCAACATTTCCTCAGCCTCCCAGTGTCCTGAGTCTAGTTTCATTTAGGGGTAAGTCTGAGTTGACTTCAGCCAGCCTCCCTTCTAGTATTTAGAAGTTTTTCCTGTGCTCCCCCAGACTCTGGAAAAGTAGGTAAAATGGGAGAGTGGTGATGAGCTCACCCCTTGGTGGGGGAAATTTTGCCCACTATTAGCATGGAAATTCCCTAACTTTGCTTTCCTTATGTGTTTGTACCCTACACTAGAACTCCTTTACTTGTTTGATTTTGGTTTTGTTGTTTTGAGGCACTCTGTCTTAGTTGGTGGAGAGGAGAGATAGAATCCTACTTCTACTCTAGAGCCATCTTGACCCAGAAGTCTGCTTCTATGTTTTACTAGATACAATGATTCTTTTTTTTTCTATGAATAAGCAATACTCCACCAAGTCCTTAAAGCAAGGGAAATACACTAAATTTAATGACAACATGACAATTATCAAGAATGTTTAAGTCATGCTATCAATTCATAAAATTCAATGTTGGAAAAATGCATATTTTATTGCTTTCTAATTTCCTAAGTGTAGGCTATTTTTAAGCTTTTATTTCTTCAAAGCTTAGGAAAAAGAAAGTAAAAGAGAACTTGGAGTTTTAAGTCCATTCACTATTAATAAGTAGATTTGGCATCATTTTTTGAAGGTAAGAAGGTTCTTGGGTCAAATAAATACTGTCAAAATAATGAGTATAATCTGACTATGATGTCAGAAAGAACCAATATTTTTACACCTAGTTAAACAAAGAAGCATTTGTTTATATCTAAGCTGTATATATATATATATATATATATATATATATATATATATAATATATATATATATATAATATATATATATATATTAGCTTGTGTGACCTATCTTTGCCATTTGATGGTCTTATTAATCTATAAAGGAAAATATCATACAGTTTAAAGAGTCAGAATTTTTTGCTAAAGAAACAATAATAAAGATTACTGTTCATGCTTTGGAGTGCATCATAACTGGAGTCTAATTGGTGGGCTACAACTTCTTAAAAGACTACCAGGGACCATCTAGGCAATCATTTTTATAATCTTTCTCTCTTTCTTCATATCTGTGACACCAAAGGCAATGTCTAGGTATATATCAAATTGATAGTTTTAAATTGTTTTTATAGTTTATGTCACTTGCCTCTGTTTCCATAATTGAGATGACCAAAATAAATAAATTAGTTGTATCTAACATCTTTATTCCACACATCTAAATATAGAGCTTTGATGAGACCTGTTCTGTTTTAAATGAGGGCTCAGAAGAAAGGAGAAGTTCTAACTTCATGATGTAGGATTAACCATTGTTGCAACATCTTGAAAAAATATCCTGCTTTCTGTGATATAGATGTTCTGTCCTTGTGGGGCTCAGGAGTTCTAAGCCAATCCTGGTTATCAAAATAATTTTAGGATTCTATTATTTGGAGAGTGTGAAGGCTCCAGAATTCATCTCAGAATATAGAAGTAAAGCAAATTAAGAAGATTGTTCCAGAGTCACTACCCTAAGCTAGTTATATTGAGTGTTTATGGAAGATTAGTTGCCATGGGACAGGACTAGACTCACTTGTGTCTCTAGGGGTTCCTGGCAGGTGGAGAATGGTGAGTCAAGAAAATAACAAATGGAATACAGCTGTATATATCATTCAGCCATGGGCATGCTTTGCATCTGGTAGCTGCTCCACCATCCCCAGGCTTGATTTTTATTTTATAGCCATTTTCTTGGCACATAGATACATTACTTAACACATATGTCCAAATAGAGATAATTGTAAAAGTGATATGTTAACTTTTAACAAATCATTTGATTAACATTCTTAGATCATTCCATATTCTTGTATTGTAATTATTGGTTTGACAAAACATACAAAGTTCCACACAAAATAAATGATTTTGTCACAGGTGGCCTAATTTTCTCATTAACATGTGAGGGGTCTAAGTTTAAAAACAATCAAGGAAATTTACTTATTACTTTTAATAAAAAGAAATAATCAATCAGAAATTCTTAAAGACAATTCAATAATCATAACATTGAGGTTGAGTGGTACTGAGGATGCAGTTCAGATTTAATATTAGACTGATTATTTTTCAGGGTTTCCTAGGGAGTTTCTCAAGGGGAAGAATCAAGTCACTGAGGCATGATGAAGCTTGGTGTACCTGCACATTTTGTCTGGGCCTTTATGATTGATTTGAATGCTGGCTTCAGGAAAATAAGTTTCTGTGAGAGGGAATATTCTGGGCTCAGCTTGTGGTTATGGCTTTGCTGGGAATTATGTACCTTAGTAAAAGTTAGCCCATGGTAGTCTTTTGGGAATGGGTTTGAGGGTCTGATCTTTTGGTGATGTTTTGTTTTGGGGAAAGAGTACAGGTATTTTACTCTTATATTATTCCTTCTAAGGTTAGGGAAAGGAAAACAATCATGTCAATTCCATTAGTAAGGGATGTAGATAGGAGAAGTCATATGGGGGGGATGAGTGGGTAATTCCATTTTGCCAAAGAGCCACTCTGTGACCTCTTGGTTACCATGTGTGATCTTTTTAAGTCATTGTGGCTTGATGGCTTGCAGCAATTAGTGCCTCTGTTTTGAGGGCTGAGTCCTTGTCAGGACTGTTTTCCAACTTGGTGTCCACTTGCCATCCAGCTCTCATCTGTGGTTTCAAGAAGATATAGCATGCCTAGTGGGACACCCTAGTAAATGGTCTTGGCAGGCAAGCTAAAGGGTAACTGAAGCCCTCAATGAGTTAGGGAAATATCTACTGCAAGCATGCAAATACTTTTCCATTTGGAAGGGGCAGATGAAAACACTTTGTTTCAATGTCCATGAAGGGTTAGGTCCTATAGAGTGCTTAGAGATTAGTTAAACATTGAAGAAGGCTTGATTATCCACTACTTTCTATGCCATTACCAGTTACCTTGACTTTTCTTACCACTGGACTTCAGTGACTCAGGAAGAGAAAATGAGGTCAGTGATTTTGCACATCTCTGCCTCATTTAAGTCTAATTCATAGACAAGTCAAAAGACATCACCCAACGATGTCATTTTTGTCCTCTCCAAGAGGAAAGGACAGCAACCAATGAAGCAATACAAAATAGACTAGGGGAGCATAATTAATTCAGCCACATTTCAATCTTAAAGAGCAGCTATAAGTTGATGTAAGTGGATAGAACAAGGAGATTGGGACAGTAGACTGTCCCAATGGACAGTCTTAGCAGGTCAGAGTCAGGAATGGAGTATCTTAGTAGATATTAATCAGGCAAGGCAGTAAATAGATGGGTGTGGGGTATGTCAAAGGGTAGAATACGCAAGAAGTAAGGCATGGGGGAAGAAATTTAACATCAAGTAGAGGAGATCTAACCTAGTAGATTTTTGGAAATATCTAAAATTTGTTGTCTGAACCTTATTTTCTGAAAAGATATGAATACTTTAAAAAACCCTACATTAAGTGAAAAAGAGAGACAAAGGGAAGAGTCCTGGCATAGAAACTTAAATGAAAGGTACACAACAAACACCCTTGTTGTTATAATGTTTTTTTCTTAGGTCTTCCTTGAGCTTTCTTTACACATTCTAATATTTCTCTATGAAAGTAATTCCTGCCTTGGCTTTCATGATCTCATGTTGTTCAAATTTTCTTCCCTACTCATCAGCCATTGTTTTTTCTCCTTCACTGTCTCCTTTTTATTTTCTCCATACCTTAAGATAAATGATTTCTAAAGTTTCTCTTTGACCACCTTATCTTTTTTTGCTATACTAAACAGTTTCATCCAATCTTTGGATAATGTTTATCTAATTTTTTATATTTGGTGGTGGCCAAAATGAGTCATTGAAAATCATTTTGTGGGGGGCAGCTGGGTGGCTTAGTGGATTGAGAGCCAGTCTTAGAGACTGGAGGTGCTAGGTTCAAATTTGGCCTCAGACACTTCCCAACTGTGAGACTCTGGGCAAGTCACTTAACCCCTATTGCATACCCCTTACTGTTCTTCTGCCTTATAATTAGTATTGATTCTAAGACAGAAGGTAAGGTTTTTTCATTAAGTCATTCAATGGTTAATAAAAGATTTATTTAGCCAGAGCATAAAATAGATATTCAATAAGGAAACTGAAGCACTTAGATTGGGTAGATGTTACATACCTTGCCTCCAAATTTGCTTTTTTCTAGACATCAGGAGAAGATGTAGTGCCTAGAGCCTGAAGGGCTCAGCCTTCTTTTGGGTGGGTTTTTTATGCTGTTAGGCAACCAAAAAGTCACATTAATATGATCAGAGGATGTCAGGAAGCTTCATAAAGAGAATCTAATCTTGAGTTTGCAAGACAGTGGATGAGTATCAGTTTCATTGTATTTGGTGAAAGAGGGGCCACTAGCCTAATCCAAACAATAGGGGAAGGAGGAGCCCTGATAGATAATTGTTCAATTATATCAAATGAAGGTCAGATAATCACCAGTAGGTGATAGGGAACAGAATTAAGACAGATCTTGTTAATTCTGATGCTAGCTTGATTAAGCACCAAAACAACATTTTTCTCTTTCATGTAGGCAATTTTCACTTTATGGTTAATGACTAGTAATGTTTTCCATGGAAATACTTCTAGGTAGGAGGAGCCATCCTGCCCCCTGACCTAGGTTTTATATTATATGGGGAGGAATCTACCAATTGCATATTACCAATGCAAAGCCATAAATTATTCGTGAAAGGAAACAAATTTCATGCTCAAACTGCCTATATAAGAAAGGGCCTAGTTCTTTCAAAACAAAACAAAACAAACATTTCACCTATTATATGTAAAAACTACTTTAACATTTATTCTTTTTTAAGTTTTGAGTTCTGAATTCTCTCTTCTTCTCACCATCTCTCTCTCACTACCTTGTCCCCTCAGTACATGTACAATCATCTAAAATGTGTTTCTATATTAGTCATTTTGTAGAAGAAATCTCAAATAAAAATATGAAAGTGAAATATATTATGTTTCTGTTTGTATAACTAGGTCATTCACAGTTGTTTATCAAGAAATAGTGCTGTCACTATTTACAATGTTCTTCTGGCTCTGTTTACTATATTTTGCATTAGTTTACGTAAATCTTTCCAGATTTTTCTGAAGTCATTCTGCTTGTCATTTCTTATAGTACAATAATATTCCATCTCAATCTTATGGGATGGGAGGCTTGGGGGGGGGGGGGTTGCTGATGGCTTGCTCCTAACTCCTTGTTTTAGCCTCCTGCTGGCTGTATTCCTTTCTCATCTTCTTGTTGATTCTTTCACTCCAAAATTAATTTTGCCATGTTATTTTAAGATTGGTTGGGGAGAATTATCATGTTGGTTTAAAGTTTCCCTGCTTCTACTCTGACATCTTGGTTCTAACTCCCCAGTTCTTTTTTAAGTATTAATTTTCTTCAGGATTTTGTGCCTTTTTAACCAACCTGTTGTCTTTCCTTAATTTTCTTCCTTTGTTCTCATTTCACTCATTTTTTTTCTCCACCATTCTTTTTTTTTTTAATTTTGAAAATCATCAGTAGCTCTTCCAAGAATTCTTGTTAGACTTGCGTCCAATTCACATTTTTTTACCGTTTGAGGCTTTTTATGAATTTATGCCTTGATCTTCCATTTGCTGTAGTTGGTTTTTTTTAAATATTTTATTTGATCATTTCCAAGCATTATTCATTAAAGACATAGATCATTTTCTTTTCCTCCTCCCCCCCCCCATAGCCATAGTTGCCTGATTCTGACCTTTAAAGCCTGGTTTTCCTTTTCACTGTGGTCACACCGGTTTTGTAGATGCGTGAATTTCTTTTGCATTATTTCCCACTTTTCCTCCCAGAAGGCTTCCATCTTTTTGGTTATTTCTGATTCAAATTCTTCATGGGTTTGTGGAGAGTTTCCATTTCCTTTGGAAGGCTTCAGAGCATTTTCTTGTGTATCGTATTCTATCTCCTCTGTATTTTGTATTTTGGCTCCATAGAATGTGTCCAAAGTCGCCCCTTTCTTCTTATTTTTCTTGGGATTTTGGGGCTTCTGTGCTTCTGTGGAGTTTGCCATCTCTGAATGGGGAGGATTAGCTTTTCTTATCTCTGTCTGACGTTCAGAGGTTTTAGTCCTGGGCAGATTGTCCATTCTATGAGCTTTCCCTGAGTTGAACTGAGTATGCCTTAAGGCAGTGACTTTCACTGGAACTGGAATGGAACGATCCAGCCAGGGGGTTACATTTGCCCCCTTCACTCTCTGTTTCCCTGCTGTTTGGGTGCCCCCTCGACTGGGTCGTGTTGCTTTCCAGAAGTTGCCTTCAGAATAGCTGGCCCTGAGGCTGTCTTGCCGCCCAGAGGGTTACTGTTGTTTCAGACGACCCTGCTCTCTGAGGGGGGATGGGTCACGGCTTCCCTGAGCTCCGAGGGCAGTGATTTTCACTGAGACTTGGATAGAAGGATCTGGCCTGTGAGGCTGTCTTGCAGGCCCTGAGGGTTGCTGTTGTTTCAGAAGACCCTGCTTTCTGAGGGGGGAGGGGCCGAGGCTTCCTGGAGCTCTGAGGGCAGTGACTTTCACTGAGACTCGGATAGAAGGCCCTGAGGGTTACTGGTGTTTCAGACGACCCTGCTCTCTGAGGGGGGAGGGGCCGCAACTTCCAGGAGCCTTGGACTCTGTGCTCCTACCCCTTAGGTCTGAGTGTTCTCGGGTTCTGGCTTTTGAGGGGGGAAGTACCTTTTGATCCAGGTTCAGGTCCAGGAGGAGGATTCCCAGGGTCTATGCTGTTGATCGTTTTGAATTTCGGCACCCTAGGAGCATATAGTTTGAGATCGGTAGGGAAGGGTTTCCGGAGATCTGAACTTTAGCTTTCTCTAAGCTGCCATCTTGACCAGAAGTTGTAGTTGGTTTTTATTGTATATTTCCTTTTTTGTTTATTCATTTTCCCAGCCTTTTTCTTGACATTATGTTTAATTTGGGGTCTTTCACTGGCATGGGGTATAGAATGAAAAGAGTGGCATTGTCCCAAGCATCAGACATTTTGCCCTGCTGTTTTTATGAGTTAGTCCTGGTGGTTTGTAAGTTTTTAGTGCTTCCAAGTATAAAAGTCAAAATTAATGGTTTTGACAATAATTTTATGAAATTATGTGGTCACCAATATTTATTATATCTTCAGTCAGAAATTGATTTACAAGTATTTATAACTAGAGAAGAAACAATAATGAAGAGAAATGTGATGGGTATAGAAAAGTTATCTATCCCAACTCAATCAGGAAGGTCGGTGGTGAATAACCCTAGAGCCTCCTCCAAGACTAGAAGCTTGTCTCTTAGGAAACTAGGAAAGTAGTCAGCCTTTCCGTCATCCAACAAAGTACTCCAGGAGTCAGAATCTAAGTTGAAGCTGAACTGCAAATCCATGATTGAAACCACAGTCTCCAGCTAAGCCTCTTCAAAGATTCTCCCCAGTCAGAAGACTATATCCAGCAAACAGTCTCTTCAGACTATCTTCTCAAAGACCATCATTTCTGAGGGATTTCAGGCTTGCTTTTATGGTGACTTCTTGTCTCCTCCCCTCTTCACAGGGACCAATCAAAGTTTCCAAATTGTCCAACACTGGCAGTGTCTGTGGGATTGAATTATCACCTTCTGAAGGTCAATTTCTCATCCAAAAAGGTTCATATTTTCCTGATTGAAGTTTCTGAGGATGTGAACTCTTAAAAGAATAGTTTCTGACTGAGTTTATAAAAAGGATGGAGCCCTCTAAGTATCTTGCTGTCTTCTCACCTAGCACTAAGTAGGGTGTGAATTCAGTAAGTGGTTTGCAGGCTCCTCCAACATAGTTCAAGCATGTGTTGATTCAATCAAAAGGTAGACAAAGGAGAGTTAATCCTGTCTTCACAATCTAGTGAGGTACTTAAATTAGTGTTAACTCTTGATAGACAATAGAGTAAATAATTCTCTTTCATTCAAGTTGGTATAATATGAGGAGAAGTGTGATCTCTCTCCTGGTTTACACTCTTGTTCTTACCCCAAAAAAGGTCCATGATCTCTTGGAATTGCAGTTCATACTATTCCTCAGGACCCTTGCTCCCTCTTGACCAAAAGTGCTTTTCTCTGCTCTTGAATTGTAACCAAGATAGAGTTTCTAAATAATATTCAGTCCTGCATCTAATGCTAGTACAGGAATAATCTGAGCAACTGCCATTTCCCATTACAGTTTCTGCCTTGAGATCTCCTAAAGTTGCTACTGCTTTTATTGATACCACCTATCCCAATAATGATATTGCATTTATGTGGGCACCAGATCATCCTCTGCCATTATATCACAGACTTCTACTTCTGATTTCCCAAGTTGTCTTGGACTGGAAAAATGTTTCACTGAATTTTTGTTGGATTGGTTACTCCAAAATTTTATTTGGGCATTATTTAATGCTGTTTAGAGGGGAATGTTGGGAGAACTTTGAAATTGTTTCCTCTATTCCGCCCACTTGGTTCCTCTTGATATATTGTTCTTTAGTCACAGTGGACAGAAGTGATATAATTTGCTCATTCTCTGGGGGACTAGATGAAATTCAGCCAAGGGTAAAACTTGTCTCTAGGTGGGTACTCTCCTTTTCCTATATAGTCTGTGCCATAATGTCTTACAGTAATAAACTGAGACTTGAGATTATTAAAATGTGTGTCTTCTATTGAATATTAACCACACATTCCCATATCTTCCCTATTTTTAGCTCTTGGAGAATGGTAATTTTTAAAAAATAAAGGGAAGGGAGAATCTGGGAATAAGAAATAAAGGCAGTAATGCCATTACAGAAGAGATTATGCCTACCTTAGGAAAGAGTGAAGAATAAGCTTTTTATAATAAGCAGGCCGCTTACATTTAGACTCTAACTTGAGACCCAAATTTCAGATGTATGCTAATCCTGCTAAATCATTTAACTTCTAAATACATGGGCTATCTCATCTATAGAGTGTGGATTTTAATAACTATAAAACCTATCTCAAAGAGTTTTGAGAACCTCAAATGAAAAGCACTTTCCAAATTTTAAAGCTCTATGTAAACATGCTTTTTTACTATTAGAATTATTATTAGAATGGGTATCCATTTAACAAACATACATCCATCCCACCATGCCTCATTAGATGGGTTTACTGGATTGTTATGTCTCCTCCAAAGAACACAATCCCATGATGGTCAGCATCCTTAACTAAGGCTAGTCCTTGTTCAGCATATGTCTAGTGCCTCTTAATTCTTTACAGTCTGATAAAACTCTGCAGAGATTTTCCATGGCCTTTGAAAACCAAAGATTCCCCCTATGCCATTAAGAGTCGTGAAAGGAATAATTTACTAGAAGATCTTGACTTAGAGGCACTAAAAAAGACACATTTGTGTTCTCCAGTCACTGTTATTTTCATTAAATAAAAACAGTCTGATGTGTATTCATCAGAAATTATCCTAAAATTGCCATTTATTATGAATCGAAATGCATTTTTCTCCATGTGTTAGATGATTTTGATTGACACAAGGCTCAATAAGACCTGCTGTTGTTGTATTAAATATTAAAAAGGACATTACTTTGAAACATTTTGGTCTGTTATGATGTTTCAGGCTGATCAAAAAGCTCACAGAGCATATTCAAACTGACAGATTTAATGTCTGTCAAGAGATTTTTGACAATTGTCCTATCGCAGAAGAAGCAAACAAGAAAATGGCAATCTTTCCAGTAGAGAATATGTTTTAAAAGCTTTTCAGATTTGATATTGTGTGAAAGTTTCCAACAACAAGCAGGTGCAGACTTAATGGCAGTAAATGACATTAAATTTGGGGAATAACAAAACTGGTGTTTGAAATGTAAGAGCATAGCTTGCAGTGATTTGAAACTTCAAGGATAACTAATTGGATACCACATAAAAGGACAGAAAAGCTGAGTAGTATTGACTTTGCTACAAAATATCCAAAGAAACAAGCTCCATGTATTATGATCCTTTTCTTGGCTGCTACTTATACATTGCAAACCTATTTCATGTGAGTGGACTTCACATTCCCATTGGGATTCTTAGTTTCATTTCTTTTATCAATAAAAAAGAACTTCTCATTGGCAATGGAATAAATCACATATAAATGAAATACCAGAGATTACACCAGAAGCTGAGCTTAGACTAATCCAATAGTTTTCACCAAACATCTCAATGTCAGAGACATTATAAGTATTCTACAAGATTGGTCTGGCAAAGAGAAATCAATAAGCAGGTAATATATTTGATTAAAATGTTTATTTTTTCTCTTCTCTCCATACAAGCCAAATGTTCTTTTCCCATACTAATTTGCTCTTTGAAAGAGTTATTAGTTGGTCTGTGTTTTTTCCACAACATTTATTCATAAAACTTGCATATACTCCAATTGTTCCATAGTGTTGTTGCAATTCATGTAATGTTGCCACATTATATGAGGTTCTTTCTGTATTTCCAAGAAAGGAAATCTAACATTACAAATAACTAATTTCTAAGGTGTAGTGACTTATCATATAATAAATAGATAGTAGATTATTAAATGAGCAATATCTTAATATATTATGCAGAATCTAGTCATACCTTTAGCAATTAAGACTCAATTCATTACAGTTGACTAATAATGGATAACTCCTATCTCCATCCTCATTTCTGATCAATTCTATATATTACTCAGATGAAACTTCTCAAAATATATCCATATCATGTCACTTTAGTAGTAAAAAAATCTTCAGTGATTCTCCACTGCCTATATGATAAGTTTGAAGCTGTTTTTATCTATATCCAAATCCCCAATTAATCTGGCCCTAATCAATTTTCTCCCCGCTACTCTTAAGAAAAAATACTAAACTCTAAGCAGAAAAATCTTACCATATTCTGAAAATACCATATACTTTTCCGCCTCAATTCCTTGGTTTATACTATTTATGGCACTGGTCCTTTCCATCTCTGCATATTTTAAATTCTACTTACCTTCAAGAAACAACTCAATTTTCCTCTCTTCCCCAAATTTTTCCTTGACTATTCTAATCTTCTCCTCTTCCTTTCTCTTTCTGAAATGTTATGTGATATTATTTTTCACTGCTTACTCTCACCCTCTCCTAGTTTCTGGATACTATTCATCAATGTTAATGTGAAGTGGACTAAACAATACTTTTATCATTCCATGAGTGCTTGTGTCAACATGGAATCTAGGAATCTCAAATTTGTACCTAGTAAGATCTGATGAACCCCAAGTTTTAGGACTAGTTTGTAAGTTGAAAACCCCAAAGATTGTACTTGTTCCCTGTTCCTGTGAGAATCCACTCTGAAGGGAATCTCAGTAGGGAGTATCTCTCTCCTTTTACTTAACCAGCAGCCATATTCCTTCACTCCATTCAAACCCTCCATTCCCTGTTACAAATCCTTTCTTATCCTCTATCCCTCTTCAATCTTGAGAGATGTGTGTGTTTAGAAGCAGAAGCAGAGAGCCCAAGTAGGCAGTACAGTCATTATATATACCCATTTTGTTCTCAGCCCAGGTGGGAATATCAAGTGAGATTATAGCTCATTCTGGGAAGTGCCAAGGCCTTCTGGGGACTGAGGTCTGGGGTTCAAATCTCCATTTTTACAGTTCCCATAGCCGCTGCACAATTCCGCTGGTATTACATGTGTCCTTGATCAGAACCTATTCCCATGTTGTTGATGTTAGCACTAGGATGTTCATTTAGAGTCTTTATCATCAATAACATCGCCCTCAACCTATGTAATCAAGCAGTTGTTTTTCTTCAGTGTTTCTACTCCCACAGTTTTTTGACTGAATGTGCATAGTGTTCTTTCTCATAAATCCCTCCTGGTTGTTCAGGATCACTGCATTGCCAGTAATGGAGAAGTCCATTACATTCAATTTTACCACAGTGTATCAGACTCTGTGTACAATGTTCTCCTGGTTCTGCTCCTTTCACTATTCATCAATTCCTGGAGGTCGTTCCAGTTCACATGGAATTCCTCCAGTTTATTATTTCTTTGAGTGTAAGAGTATTATTCCATCACCAGCATATACCACAATTTGTTCAGCCATTTCCCAATGGAGGGCATCTCCTTATTTTCTAATTGTTTGCCACCACAAAGAGCATAGTTATGAATATTCTTGTACAAGTCTTTTTCCTTATTATCTCTTGGAGTACAAACCCAGCAGGATCAAAGGGCAGTCATTTAGAGAGCTTTGGGCATAGTTCCAAATTGCCCTCCAGAATGGTTGGATCAATTCACAACTCCACCAGCAATGCATTAAGGTCCCAATTTTGCCAAATCCCTTCCAACATTCATTACTTTCCTTTGCTGACATGTTAGCAATATGCTAGGTGTAAGGTGATACCTCAGAGTTGTTTTGATTTATTTTTTTCTGATTATGAGATTTAGAACATTTTTTCATGTGCTTAATAATAGTTTTGATTTCTTTATCTGAAAATTATTTATTCATTTCCTTTCCTCATTTATCAATTGGGGGATGGCTTGATTTTTTGTACAATTGATTTAGTTCCTTATAAATTTGAGTGATTAGACTTTGTCAGAGATTTTTGTTATAAAGATTGTTTCCCAATTTGTTGCTTTACTTTTAATTCTGGTTGCATTGGTTTTGTTTGTACAAAACCTTTTTAATTATATTAATCAAAATTATTTATTTTGCATTTTGTAGTTTTTTCTAACTATTGCTTGGTCTTAAAATCCTTCCTTTCCCAAATATCTGACAAGGATACTATTCTGTGTTCACCTAATTTACTTATTGTTTCCTTCTTTATGTTCAAGTCATTCATGAGTTTATCTTGTTATAAGGTGTGAGATGTTGATCTAAACCTAATCTCTCCCATACTTTTTTTCCAATTTTCCCAGCAGTATTTGTCAAATAGTGAAATGTTGTCCCAAAAGCTGGGATCTTTGGGTTTATCATAAACTGTCTTACTGAGGTCACTTACCTCAAGTCAATTCCACTCATCCTCCCTTCTGTCTCTTAGCCAGTACCATATGGATTTGATGATCACTGCTTAATAGTACCATTTAAGATCTGTTACTGCTCAGCCACCTTCGTTCACATTTCTTTCCATTATTTTCCTTGATATTCTTGATCTTTTGTTCTCCCAAATAAACTTTGTTTTTATTTTTTCTAATTCTGTAAAAAAGTTTTTTGGTACTTTAATGAGTATGGCACCAAATAAGTGAATAAATTTGGGTAGGTTTGCCATTTTTATTATGTTAGATCATCCTACTCATGAGCAATTAATATTGTTCCAATTATTTAGATCTAGTTTTAATTGTGTGGAGAGTGTTTTGTAGTTGTGTTCATATAGTTCCTGTGTTTGTCTCAGCAGATAGATTCCTAAGTATTTTATGTTGTCTAGGGTGATTTTAAATGGAATTTCTCTTTCTAATTCTTGCTGCTGAAATGAGTTGGAGATATAGAGAAATGGTGATGACTTTAGTGGGTTTATCTTGTGCCTTGCAACTTTGCAAAAGTTGTTGATTATTTCCACTAGCTTTTTAGTTGATTCTCTAGGATTCTTTAAGTAGACCATCATATCATCTGCAAAGAGTGATAGCTTGGTCCCCTGACTGCCTATTTTAATATCTTCAATTTTTTTATTCTCTAATTGCTATTGCTAGTGTTTCTAGTACAATGTTAAATAATAGAGGTGATATTGGATATCCTTGTTTCACTCCCAATCTTATTGGGAATGTATCTAGTTTATCCCTATTGCAGATGATGTTGGCTGATGGTTTTAGATAAATACTTTTTATTATTTTTAGGAAAGATCATTCCTATGCTTTCTAGTGTTTTCAATAGGACGGAGTATTATATTTTGTCAAAGGCTTTTTCTGCATCTATTGAGATAATCATGTGATTTTTTGTTGGTTTGCTTGTTGATGTGGTCAATTATGTGGATGGTTTTCCTAATATTGAACCATTCTTTCATTCCTGGCATAAATCCTACCTGATTATTATGAATATTCCCTCATGATCACTTGCTGGAGTCTTTTTGCTAGAATTCTATTTAAGATTTTTGCATCTATGTTCATTAAGGATATTGGTCTATAGTTTTCTTTCTCTGTTTTTGAACTACCTGGCTTTGGAATCAGTACCATATTTGTGTCATAAAAGGAATTTGGCAGAGCATCTTCTTTGCTTATTATGTCAAATAGTTTGTATAATTTTAGGATTAGTTGTTCTTTGAATTTTTGATAGAATTCACTTGTGAGTCTATCAGGTCCTGAGGATTTTTTTCTTAGGGAGTTCTTTTATGGCTTGTTTAATTTCTTTTTCTCATATGGGGTTATTTAAATATTCTATTTCTTATTATACTAATCTAGGTAATTTATATTTTTGTAAATATTCATCCATATCACCTAGACTGCCATACTGGTTGCCATAATTGGCAACCAGTTGGGCAAAATAGTTTTTAATGATTTTAATTTTAATGATTGCCTTCATTAGAGGTGAGGTATCCCTTTTTATCTTGGACACTATCAATTTGGTTTTCATCTTTCCTTTTTTTAAATAGATTGACCAGTAAGTACTTTGTCTATTTTATTTGTTTTTTTTCAAAGTACTAGCTTCTAGTCTTATTTATTAATTCAATAGTTCTTATACTTTCAATTTTATTAATTTCTCCTTTAATTTTTAAGATCTCTATTTTAGTTTTCATCTGGAAAATTTTAATTTGTTCACTTTCAAATTTTTTTTTTAATTTGAATGCCCAATTCATTGACCTCTGCCCTCTCTAATTTATTGATATATGAATTCAAGGATATAAATTTCCCCCTAAGTACTGCTTTAACTGCATCCCATTGATTTTGAAAGGATGTCTCTTCATTGTCCTTTTCTTCAATGAAATTATTAAGTATTTCTATGATTTGTTCTTTAACTAACCAATTTTGGGGAATTGTATTATTTAATTTCTAATTAATTTTTATTTTCCTCACCATGTACCATTACTAATTTTTATTTTTATTGAGTTGTGATCTGAAAAGTTTCCATTTATTATTTCTTCTCTTTTGTACTTGTTTGCAATGTTTTTATGCCCTACTACCTGGTCAATCTTTGTGAATGTACCATGTGCTCCTGAGAAGAAGGTCTATTCCTTTTTGTTCCTATTTATTTTTCTCCACATATCTACTAACTATAATTTTTCATTCACTTCTCTTACTTCTTTCTTATTTATTTTTTGGTTTGATTTATCTAATTCAGAAAGATGAAGTCTCAGGAATTAAATAGGATAGTTTTTCTATCTATTTCATCCTTGAACTCCATTAGTTTCTCCTATAAATATTTGGATGTTATGCCATTTGGTGAATACATGTTGAGTACTGATATTTTCTCATTGTCTATACTGCCTTTTATCAGGATGTAACTACCTTCCCTATATCTTTTAACTAGATCTATTTTTACTTTGTCAGATATCATGATTGGAATTCCAGCCTCTTTTTTCTCAGTTGATGCCCAGTAGATTTTGTACCATCCTCTTACTTTTACCCTATGCATATCTAATTTCCTCATGTGTTTTTCTTGTAGACAAGGTATGGTAGGATTTTGGTTTCGAATCCACACTGCTATTTGCTTCTACTTTACAGGTGAGTTCATCCCATTCACATTCAAAGTTATGATTACTTCCTGTGTATTTCCAATCATTTTGACTTTCTCTCCTTGTCCTGTCTTTTCCTCTTTCATTATTTCCTTCTACACCAGTTTTCTTTTTTAAATCAGTCCTCCTAATCCCCATCCTTATTTTTCTTTCCTTTATCCCCTCCCTTCTTATTCCTCTCTTAATTTTCTTTTGGTGTCTTTTTACGCTACCCTGTACACTCTTCCCCTTGTATTCCTTCCCTCCCAACCATCCCTTTCCTCCCCCTTCCTTTTTATTCCTCTTTTTTTGTCTATTAAATACCCTTCCCCTTCTTTTCCCCTCCTCCCTTCTTTACTCCCCTCCCCTCTTCCCCCACCTTAATTTTCCCCTCTTAGTTTCCCTATAGGGTAGGATTGAGTTCAATACCCCAATGTATATAGATGTTCTTCCCTCTCAGAATTGATTCCACTGAGAGTAAGGTTTGAGTATTTCCTTTTAGCACACTATTCCTCTCCTCCTTATAGTTGTATTCTTCCCCTCCTACTCCCAGACTTTTTTGTGTAGTATAGATTATTCTAATTTTCTTATTTCTTCAAGTTTCTCGGTGCCATTTACTTCCCTTCCCTTTTCTTTCTTCTTTTTTATATGATTTTATACCACGTAGTACCCCAATCTCTACCTATGGATAATTCTTCTAACTACTATAATAGTAAATACAATTTTTGACAGTTTCAAATAACATTTTTCCATATAGGTATATAAACACTTTGGCCTTATTTGAGGCCCTTAGAGAAAAAAATTAAGAACCCTCTTTCTTATTTTTCTTTTCACGTTTCTCTTGGTTTTTATATTTCGATGTCAAATTTTCTGTTTGGTTCTGGTCTTTTCTTTACAAATATTTGGAAGTCTCCTATCTTGTTAAATGTTTATGCTTTCCCCTGGAAATATGTAGTCAGTTTTGATGGATTGGTGATCTTTTTTTTTAGACCCAATTTTTTTGCCTTCCTGAATACTGTATTCCAAGCCTTACAGTCTTTTAGTGTGGAGGCTGCCAGATCCTGTGCAATCCTGATTGGTGCTTCTTGATATCTGAATTTTCTTTCTGGCTTTTTTGTATTATTTTTTCCTTATCTTGGAAGCTCTTGAATTTGGCAATTACATTCCTCATGGTTGTCTATTGAGGATTTAATGTAGTGGGTGATCTATGGACCCTTTTAATGTCTATTTTGCCCTCTTGTTGGAGAACCCAGGGTAGTTTTCTTGGATAATTTCTTGTAATATGGTGTCAATGTTTTTCTTTTTTCTAGGTTTTTAGGTAGGCCTATGATTCTCAAATTGTCTCTCTGAGATCTAGTTTCAAGGTCAACCACCCTCTCAATGAGATATTTTATGTTGCCTTCTAATCTGTCATTATTTTGACTTTGCTTTATTAATCCTTGCTGCCATGTGAGATCATTGGCTTCTACTTGTCCAATTCTAGTTTTTAATGACTGGTTTTCAGCTAAGATCTTTTGATTTTCCTTTTCAGTTTGATCTATCCTGCTTTTCATAGCTTCCAGCAGGTCATTTCTGATTGTCAATTTGCTTTTTATTTCATTTTATTTTGGGGCTTCAATTTTCAAGTGGGAGATCCTGTCTTTTAAACTGTTATTTTCTTTTTGGACTATTTCCCACTTTTCTTTCCATATCTCTACCATTTTTATGACAATCTTGGATTTAGAGTCTTCAAGAATTTATGACCAATTTCCATTTTTTTTCGAAGATTTGGGTGCATTTAATTGTTTGTCATCTTCTGCTGTCTCTTCTTTAGTCTGGGTTTTTTCTGCATAAAATTATTGAAGGTCAAAGTTTTCTTCTTAATTTTTTTTTGTGTTTGTGGTTTTTAGTTCCTGGGAATTGGTGGCCATTTCTTTGTTCCTTCCCGGTCAGATGTCTGAATGAGGAATGTAAGTGATCTTTGTATTAGGCTCTGAAGAGGTTTTTGCCCTGAGAATATTTTCCCCAGCTCTCAGCAGTGTCCAACTGCGCTCAGTGGCAGGCTCAACCCCTGAGAACTTAAAGATCACCTGGAAGAGGTGTGGGTTTGGATTGTAGGCAAGTCTCTGTATTAAATACTGAAGAGGTTTTTGTCCAGAGGCTAATTTACAGGTCTCTGTTGCATTTTGCTTTGAATCTCCCTTCTCTGCTCAAGCTCTATGTCCTATCTCCACATTTCCTCTGCCTCCTGTGATCCCTAGACTTGCTGATCTTATGGGAAGCTCCACCCTCTGATAAGTGAGATTGCCTGGAAGAGGTCTGGGTGTGGAGTGTAGAGAGGTCTCTGTATTGAGTACTGGAGAGGTTTTAGCCTGAGGGTTTTTTTTTGGGTCTTCTGTGGCATTTTGCTGTAAACCACCCCTATCTCCAAGATAGGCAACACCTTATCTCCTTGTTTCATCAGCATCCCAGTGTTCTGAGTCCAGCTTCTTTTAGAGGTAAGTCTGTGTTGACCTCAGCCAGCCTCCCTCCTAGAATTTAGATGTTTGTCCCTTACTCACTCAGACTCTGGAAGGGTAGGTAAAGTGTAGGAGGGGTGATGAGCTCACCCCTTGGTGGGGGAAATGTTTTCCCCTTTTAGCATGAAAATGCACTAACTTAGCCTACCTTCTGTGCTGTGTCCTACTGTGGAACTCCTTTGCTCCTTTGATTTTGGTTTTGTCATTTTGAGATACTCTGTCTTTATCAGTGGAGAGGAGGGGTAGAGCCCTGCTTTTACTCTGGAACCATCTTGACTGGGAAGTCAATTCTGGGGATTTTATCCTCTTTACAACAGTGAGGATGTGACTCTGGAAGAATGTGTTGGGGGAAGGTGTGCCTGAGGGCATGGGGTGGACCTCAAAATTTGGAGGATAAATGCATGGGATGTGTCTCTTTGTCCATCTGAATTCAAAGGGCAATCAAAAGAGGGTGATCTTCAAGATCAGCTGTTTTGGATGGGGAGTCATGAGGGCCTAAGGGAACAAAGGAATTTCCCTGATAATAGTTTGCCTGAGTTTCTGGGGGTATAATGTCCATGCCTGGACTCTTATAATAGCTCTCTAGTTGTCTTTGTTTTGCTAGAAGTTACTCTGATACTTAGCACACAATAAGTGTTTTAATATTATTAATATTTAATTTTTGGAAATTTTATATTCTTATTCTTTAGCTTATTTTCCTTTTTTATCATTCCTCCCCTTTCTTCTCTTCTCTATTGGTAACTGACTTCTCTGATTACAAGGAAGGCTATAACATATGTACAGAAAAATACAAGGTGATCACTTCACAGCCTTTTGGTTAAGATCAAGTGTAGAAAAATACAAGATGGTCTAAGAATGATAGAAGGTGACACTTGAGATGGGCCTTGAAGGAATATATGTACTCTAAAAGACTAATTTGTTAAGGATGGAGGATACTCATTCATATTTTAGACAGTAGAAAAGCAGTCAAATAGGTAGTTGAACTTAAAGAGCAAGAGATTGGGGAATGCAGCAGATACAATGCATTGAAAAAGGGATGGGATCAAAGATGTATGCACTAGGACTTACTTTGGCAGGAAGAACAACCTCTTTATTTGAGATAAGAATAAAATAGGAGAAGTGGACAGAAAGAAGAGAAAATGTCCTGGATGATAAGTGGAATAAATTAATACATTGTAAAAAGGGAACTAATTATGGATTAAATGCAATGACCTGTCTTATAGTGAAGCATATTTCTTTATTCTTGCTAAAAAGGTAGAGGACTAGGAAGACAATTCTGCATATATTACTAGATTAGGTCAATGTTTGGCCAATCTTGTATAATAGTTTTTATTTGAGAGGAAAAATGGGGGTCATGTCAATAAATTATAGTGACTTAAAAATTCATGTAGAAACATTTTTTTTTAATTAATAGGTTTTAGTCTCTGGGGCCATGCCTATTTTGACTGCTAGTATATCATTAATCATCCTAAAAGCAAATAAAAAGAAAAACATTTTCTAGCCTGCAGAAAGTGTGTTGGACATATAGTCAATATATTTGGATTCTAATCCTATTTTCTACACTTTTCTACCTGTGTGATCATGTTCAAGTCATTTAACTTCCTACCTTCAGTTCCCTCTTCTCCAAGGAGACAATAATGCTGTCTCTAATATCTTTACAGAGTTATTAAGGGAAATAGTCATCAAAGTATAAACTATTAGTTTGTTAGCAAGTAATAAAAGAAAAAAATTATCTATAATTTAAAGTATAAGAAAACTCCCCATAAAATCCCAGAATCATTGTCAGTTATGTAAATTATTGTTGCAAATAGATATGAAATAGTAATATTGCTAAGAAGTGTTAATTTTACATTTTATACACAAATAAATATATTAAATATTCAAATAATAAGGTGACCATCAAAGAAATTGCCTTGAGTGAGTGTCATGTTTATATATGTATACGCATGAGTATGGGTATTTGTCCAATGCTCTTTTAATGAGTCGGAAAAATAAAGACACCACCTTTTTTATTCAAACTGTTTACATAATAGAACAAGTAAGATTTGAACAACCAATTGAATAGCTGGCTTGATAATCACAAACATCATTTTTTTCAATATGGTCTGTATACATGGAGTGGCTGTTTATTCAGTTTTGTGATATCAATAATGATGTTATGTCTCCTGTTTGGGTGAAATATATTTAGGAAATTGTATTAAATTTGACTCTCAACTGAGAGGGAGCTTCTTCAACCATATTGTTATTATTATCCTTATAGTGGCCACTGCTGAACACTTTATTGGGACTGATTTTCTCCATTTTAAAATGTTCACTTTAAATCAGACAGCCAGACTAGTTCTGCACATTCCACTCTATTCAATATACTTTCTTGTGACAAAAAAAGTAATTTTATTTTACTCACTTGCTACTAATATATGAAGAAATCTATCAAAAAATATTTGCTAGTACTTCTTTAGGGCTTTTGCTAAATTCAAGGAAAAAAAGGAATTGCACTGTATTTTGCCCCTGCAAAATATTTTATTTGTGGCATAAAATCTGTCTCCAGTGGCCTTCAATGTTCTGCCCTTTCACCTTTTTTTCCTTAGGTTTCTTGGCTTCCTTCAAGACAGCTCATATTGCACTTTCTATAGTCACTCTTTCCTGGTCTCTGAAGCTTCCAATGGCTTTCTGAGATTGCTCTCTATTTACTCTGCAAATGTTTTTCTCCATGCCTAGTTATTTAAATGCTATCTCACCTACTAAAATATGAGCTCCTTGAAAGGATAAACTTTCTGTTTTCAATTATATCCTTATTGATTATCATAGAAATCACTTGATAAATGCCTTTTTGAGATAAATTAATATTTCTTCTAGTCATGGAAGGAGGCATGAAAATTATTTAGATTTGGAGTTTAAGTTCTATATTTAAATTAAAACATTTTGACATATATTTTCATTTATAGATTCATTTGTTATATCTATCCACATTCTATCTGTCCTTAGTTTTTCTCCTGACCTCTAGGTTCACATTCCCATTTGCTATTGTACTTTTCAAACTGGATGTTTCATAGTATTCTCAAGCAAAATATACCCAAAGAAAACCTAATTGTCTTTCTAACCAAGTTCACCCCTCTTCTGAACTTCCTTATTTGATTATCCTTCAATTAACATTTGAACAAATAAATTTTGCACATAGGTTCACCATGCCAGGGCCATCTTCAGAATCTTTCACTCTCCTTCATCTCACATGTACCATCAGTTGCTGTCATATTAATTTTCTCTCAACATCACTCATATCCATCCACTTTGTTCCATTCATACAGCCAACACCTCTTGCCTATACTATTTCAATAGATATCCAGTTCCTATCAGTGCCTGAAGGCTCTACTCCCTTCATTCTATCCAACAAAGAGCATCCAACAGAATATCCTAAAAACAGAGGTCTGACTGTCATTCCTCAGCTCAACAAATGTCAGTGCCTTCATGTTGATTCTCAGATAAAATACATATTCCTCTAACAGTTAAAGCTTTTCATAATGAATCTTTCTAGTTTTGTTATTAACGATTATCCTTCATGTAACCCTTGGTCCAGGCAAATTGGCATTTTTATCATCCCTCATCTCCCATATGTGTGACTTTCCACAGTGTATATAACCCATTCCTAGAACGCATTCCTTTTTCACTTATCTATATTTGTGTTTCTCTTAAAACTCAGCTTCTCTGCCACTTCCCACTTGAAGCCTTTCTTGACTGCCACAGGTGCTACGTCTTTCCTAACTAAATTGCATGGCATTTATTTTGTCTCCTTGGGTAGAATATAAACTTGAGGGAAAGGATTATTTTGTTTTGATCTTTGATTCTTCATTGTCTAGCACAGTGTTTGGCATATAGAATAGCTTAATAAATGTGTTGACTGTTTAATAAATATTTGTTATGCTGATTGATTGACTTTGGGCAAGTCACTTTGCTTCCTTTTAAAAATCTATAATATGATAGGATTTTCATAGAGTCAAACTGAAGTGCTTCCTTGATTTAAATTTTGTGAATTTAAAAACAAAGTCTATGAATTAGATATAGAACAACTAAAGAGTTAAATCCTCTATTTAAAAGATACGGGTTCACAGAAACACAACATGTAAATGCCAAAATGTGCTCATATCATGGGTGCAATTGATATTAGGATGGCTTTCTCATTTTGTTTTTATTCAGTAATTTTTTAGTCATATCTGATTTTGTAAGGGGGAAAGGGGCTAATTTTAAAACGGTTGGACTGGATTATTTAAGAGTGTGGTCGCCAGGAATTTATATTGATTCCAAAGAGATTTATTTATAATTTATTTTCAAAATGTAGAAAGAGTGAAGTAAGGAAAATCAGAGAGAGGATAGGGTAAGATATCTAGCCTAAGCACTAAATAATTTACTTCCCACCCCTAGTCCAACCTGGGCATGAAGAGTTGGTTCTTAGCTGTGTATTTGAGGGGTTGTTTAGTTGTAGCCAAGTGGTTCAGTCTTTTGGAAAGAGTGGAGACCTACCTTCTCAAAGTGGAGTTCAGGGGAGACAGCTAATGTTTAGAGTTGTCTCAGAGAGAGGAGAGGGATTTTGAAGATTTTCCCTCTTCTGCCTTTCCTCCTTAGCTAAGGCTGCTCTCCCAGATTCACTCTTGTCTTTCTTGTCCCCCTTCCACTACTGGAGGCCAAAAGGTCTCTTCTTGATCTGTTCACTCACACTTGTTCAAAGCTTAGGGAAAAGATAACTTTTAATGTCAATTCAATTGGGCTAATACAAAGGAATAACTGTCAGTGAAATATTGGGAGAGAAAAGTGGGGAAAAGGGGGTCCCTGTCCCTATCTAAAACCCTTTTCCCTCCCTCCTTGAGTTTGGGGGAACTCAGGCCTTGGCAGCCTGAGCCACCTGAGAGAAAGTCAGGTTGACTCACCCTGGGTTTGGCCCCTGGCCACCGTTCAGACTCAGGGCAATAGGAGCTGAGGTAAAGTCAGACAGAAATTTAAAATGTCTTTCTCAGGTTTCCTCTTCAATAGTCTTTTCAATTGGGAAATATTGGGGGGAAAGATTTCTAGGCACAGACAGGAAAAAGTGGGTAATCCTCAGGAGAAAGCCTTTTTCAACCTTCTCTCTTTGGCTTCTCCCTACTAAGAGCAACTCCTCTCCCAGTCAGAATCTTCAACTCCTCCAGATTCCCTTCTCTTGGGACTCCTACTCCATCAAGGTGATAAGTTCCACACTCTTCTGCCTGCCACTCTTTCCTTAGTGCCAACCTCTGTCACAGCTGGCCTCAACAAAACTGAGGGCCTTGATAAGTCTCTTAAGAAAAATCCAGCAGTTAAGAGTCAGTTTTTTCACTCACCACATGTCAGTTCAAAGGAAGAGATTTTAGAACAGTCTCACCAGGAAACAGGGTCTCAGGTTCAGTCAGCATATTCTTCACTAGCCTCCATTTCAAAGAATGAAGAACTACCAGTACAACTCCACTCAGGAAGTTGTCACTCCCTTTTAAAGACACTTTCTCTTGTATCATGCCTGTGTCTTCCCCTAATTCTACATCTACCAATCACAGTTGAAGTCCTGCTTTAGTATTGTCCAGGAGGAAGGCAGCTGATTCTGATTCATCACCCACTTTGCACACATAGGTCACAGACCTCCCCCACTCAAGTGTGTTGATGATTAAATATAAAAATGGACAGATCTTCCTACTCAACTTTTAAGTAGAGTGTTTACACTTTTAGTGATTAAAATCTAAAAATAGGCAGGGCTTACAATTATAATCTTCACAATTAGGGGAGAGTTAGTTAATTTTAATCTTCACACTTTTCATGATCCCATTTTGTGTCTTCTTGAAAAAGATACTACAGTAGTTTGAGATTTTACAGCTCATTTTTCATATGAGGCAAAGATTATTAAGATATGTTTCTAGGCTAATAGAGCTAATCCATGTCTGAGGCAAGATTTAAACTTAGCTCTTCCCGACCACAGATCTGACACTCTATCTAGTGAATCACCTAGCTGCCATTTTATCCAGCCAAAAATTGTCTCTTTTGGGTCTGCATTACCCTACTAATTCAATCTGTAGTGGGGACATAGGATAGACATAGATTAGGAGGAACTCTCATGTGGTAATTTTTGTAAATGGACTTACCCTGTCTTCTTTATTCACAATGGCATATGCTTTTACTAGATATATTTTCAATCAGCCTTTTCTTAGCTACTTTGCCACAAAGAACATTCAATTCATTTTTCCTCTGTTGGAAAATTTATTTTCCAAGTTATTTAACAAAAGCCCACCTAATAGAAAACATAAAGAGAAAAGTAAGGATAAATGCATTTCTTCTCCCTCTACTCCATAATGAAAGGAAATATTTCTAGTGTTCTCTCAAATGAATCCATAGGAAAATTGATTCCACTGTGTTAGTGGCATGTTTTTGGAAATGGGTAATATATTTCATTCTATTCCACTTTACTTGGTTATCAGTTTATTTTATTTCCAACTCATTTTGAAGCATCATCAAATAGTTATGAAGAAAGATTATATAATAGCAATGAAAAAGTTTTAAACCTTTTTGACATTAGAGAATTCAGATATCATATTTGTCCAAAAATGTAAACTGTAATTTCACTTATTAAATAACAACTGATAGAAAACTGGAAAGCATAAAAGGAAATATATTGAATTAAATTACCTCAAAGGTATATGCATATAAAAAAGAAAGTTACTTGGAAGAACTTATCAGACAAATTTTTCAAAAACAAAAAATCCACTCCCTAGTTCCCCCCCAAATAAAAGTGGACTCCACATCTTCTTCATTCACATATTGACTACCCTCAAAAATCTCCTAAGCCCCTTTATAAGTGTATATCTTCCTATCTTTACTATTTACTGAAAAACTCAGCTTTGTTGGCATGGTTCATGAAATAGGTCCATTCAAAACTAAAGATTATTTGTTTCTTTGTTAGGTGGTGATTTTTTTATTGAAAATATAAGTATGAATTTCAAGGAGATCCCTGACATTACTCAGATAATTAGAGCAGTATAGTATTATATTTGATATCAATAGATATATAAAATGAGTTTGCTACATTTTTTTCTAGTAGTCACAGTTCCATGATCTTATTGAGTTGAAATCTTTACAATGATGCTGTTCTCATTTTATTCCATATTGTCCTAAAAGTTCACCATAATGAGTCCATTTCTCATGTTAGAGACCATTTTGACTTTCTTCTAACATTCTGAATTCATAAAGGATAATTTCTAATATTCATTTATCATTACTTGCTCTTGTCATGTGACCAACCTGTTTTTTGGCCATGTAATTTTTTTTTTAAATTTTCTTTTATTTATTTACTTATTTTTGGTTACAATACTCACTTTATTTCCCTCCCTTCCACCTATCCTTTCCACAGCTGACATGCAATTTCATTGGGTATTACTTGTGTCCTTGATCAGAACCTATTTCCATGTTGTTGTTTGCACTAGGATGTTCATTTAGAGTCTACATCCCCAACCATATCCTTTGGACCCATGTATTCAAGCAGTTGTTTTTCTTCGGTGTTTTTACTCCCATAGTGTTTCCCCTGAATGTGGATAGTGGTTTTTCTTGTAGATTCCTCCAAGTTGTTCAGTATCACTGCACTGTCACTAATGGAGAAGTCCATTACATTTGATTGTACCACAGTGTATCATTCTCTGTGTACAAAGTTTTCCTTGTTCTTCTCCTCTCACTCTACATCAATTCCTGGAGGTTGTTCCAGGCACCATGGAATTCCTTCAGTTCATTATTCCTTTGAGCACAATAGTATTCCATCACCAACATATACCACAATTTGTTCAGCCATTCCCCAATCAAAAGGCATCCCCACATTTTCCAAATTTTTGCCACCACAAAGAGTGCAGCCATGAATATTTTTGTACACGTCTTTTTCCTTATTATCTCTGGGGTACAAACCCCGCAGTGCTATGGCTGGATCAAAGGGCCGACCATCTTTTAGCACTCTTTGGGCATAGTTCCAAATTGCCCTTCAGAATGTTTGAATCAATTCACAACTCCACCAGCAATGTATTAATGTCCCAGCTTTGCCACACCCCCTCTGGCCATGTAATTTTTTGATGACATCCTTTATTTCCATTATTCAGCCTTCCTTTTTGGTTATATCTAGCAGTTTACCAACATCAAACAGGTGCCTTTTCAGTACCTTCTGTGTGAAACACATTATATTTTTTAAAAGCAATGAGGTTCCATGTTTCACTGCTATACAGAAATATTAATAAAAATATATGTATTAAAAAGACAGGACTTTGGTGATTAGGAAAACATTGAGGTCAATAAAAGTGATTTATAATTTCACAGAAATAACTTACTGTTTTTCTCTTCCATTTTAACTTTTGGCTTATCTGTACTCTCCATCCCAATAATACTTACTGTTGGATTAGCTTCATCAGGTCCATTCAAATGCCTGTTAAATCTGGATGCTAGACTTCTGGGTTAACATGGCTGCAATCTAGACACGAATCGCTTCTTCTCCCCAGCACCGAACGAAATAGTCTACCTCAAAAGAGCATAAAGATCACCTTTGGAAGAACAGAGGGACTCTCCAGTACCCCACAGAAAAGAAGGTACATGGGGCTTGAACATTTCCACAGTATAAGGAGGAAAAGCTTGCACAAAAATGTGAACTGAGCCACCCCTACCCCCCCACACCCCCCACCAAACCATAGAAAGGTATCAGAGAACTCACTGGGACAGTGAGTGAGTGAGGAGTGTCTCTGTCTAGGGTGGGGGGAGCACCAGGGTCCTTGTGATCTATAGACTGCAAGGAAATGACCTATCAGGGGAAATCTTGCACTGAGCAAAGGGGCGGCCTCACTGAGAGGCTGCGCTGAGCAAAGAGGAGGCCTCACTGAGAGGCTGCACTGAGCAAAGTGGAGGCCGCGCTGAGCACAGGGGCCCGCTCCCTACGAAACCTTAGAGGCTGGGAAGAACTAGTCTGAGCCAACCTAAATTCACAGAAAACCCGCCCATATTATCCAGACCCCAGACCAAAAAGGAAAGGGGAATAAAACCACCAAAGGGATGGCTCACATGGCCCAAAATCAAGCTTCCAGGAAGAAAGGGAAAAAGGTGACCCTTGAAAACTTTTATGGTGGGAATACCCAAGGAAAAGAAGAGAAAGAGGATAAAACCCCAAAAAAAATCAGAACATGCCTCCCAAAATGGAAATTATCCACAAGCTCTGGAAGAACTCAAATTGGAGCTTACCCAAAAGATGTAAACACTCTGGAAAGAAAAATGGGAGATAGAGATCAGCAGTCTGATAGACAAGACTTCACAATTGGAGAAAGAGCTGGAAGCATCTAAAAGAAGGGCAGACAAAGCTGATAAGCAAAACTAGTCCCTAATGACCAGAATTAAGCAATGGGAAGACAGTGAGATTACAAAACAGCAAGAATCAATAAAGCAAAGCCAACAAATTATGAATTAGAAGAAAACATGAAGTATCTCACTGAAAAGGTCACAGACTTGGAAAAAGGAGGAAGAGACAAACTCAGAATTACTGGTCTCCCCAAAAAAACAGAGATAAATAAAAACCTGAATGCTATTCTACAGAAGATTATAGAAGAAAATTGCCCACATGTTGATATGATACTCCAAAATCGGTTACATAGAGAATAAATCATAGAAACAATTAATAATTTTGTTGAGGAAAATTATAATTGTGAGATGTCCTTTCAAACCTTATGGGATGCAGCCAAGGCAATACTTAGAGGAAAATTCATATCCCTGAGTGCATATATTAACAAATTAGGGAGGGCAGAGATCAATGAATTGGAAATGCAAATCAAAAACCTTGAAAATGAACAAATTAAAAATCCCCAGAAGAAAACCAAACTAGATATCCTAAAAATTAAGGGAGAAATTAATAAAATCGAAAGTGAAAGAACTATTAAAGTAATAAACAAGACTAGAAGCTGGTACTTTGAAAAAACAGACAAAATAGACAGTACTGGTCAATCTAATTTAAAAAAGGAACAAAGAAAGGCAAATTAACAACATCAAGAATGAAAAGGGGGACCTCACCTCCAATGAAGCGGAAATTAAGGCAATCATTAAAAACTACTTTGCCCAACTATATGGCAATAAATATACCAATCTAGGTGATATGGATGAATATTTACAAAAATATAAATTGCCTAGACTAACAGAAGAAGAAGAAATATATTTCTTAATAATCCCATATCAGAAAATGAAATCCAACAGGCCACCAAAGAACTTCCTAAGAAAAAATCCCCAGGACCTGATGGATTCACCAGTGAATTCTATCAAACATTCAAAGAACAGCTAACCCCAATACTATACAAACTATTTGACATAATAAGCAAAGAGGGAGTTCTCCCAAATTCCTTTTATGACACAAACATGGTTCTGATCCCAAAACCAGGGAGGTCAAAAATAGAAAAAGGAAATTATAGATCAATCTCCCTAATGAATATAGATGCAAAAATCATAAATTGGATACTAGCAAAAAGACTCCAGCAAGTGATCAGAAGGGTCATCCATCATGATCAAGTAGGATTTATACCAGGGATGCAGGGCTGGTTCAATATTAGGAAAACCATCCACATAATTGACCACATCAACAAGCAAACCAACAAGAACCACATGATTATCTCAATAGATGCAGAAAAAGCCTTTGATAAAATACAACACCTATTCCTATTAAAAACACTAGGAAGCATAGGAATAGAAGGGTTGTTCCTAAAAATAATAAACAGTAGATATCTAAAACCATCAGCTAATATCTTCTGCAATGGGGATAAACTAAATGTATTCCCAATAAGATCAGGAGTGAAACAAGGATGCCCATTATCACTTCTACTATTTGACATTGTACTAGAAACACTAGCAGTCACAATTAGAGAAGAAAAAGAAATTGAAGGCATTAAAATAGGCAAGGAGGAGACCAAGTTATCACTCTATGCAGATGACATAATGGTCTACTTTAAGAATCCTAGAGATTCAACCAAAAAGCTAATTGAAATAATCAACAACTTTAGCAAAGGTGCAGGATACAAAACAAACCCACATAAATCATCAGCTTTTCTATATATCTCCAACACAGCTCAGCAGCAAAAACTAGAAAGAGAAATCCCATTCAAAATCACCTTAGACAAAATAAAATACTTAGGAATCTATCTCCTGAAACAAACACAGGAACTATATGAACACAACTACAAAACACTTTCCACAGAACTAAAACTCGATCTAAACAATTGGAAGAACATTAACTGCTCATGGGTAGGAAGAGCCAATATAATAAAAATGACCATCCTACCCAAAATCATTTATCTATTTAGTGCTATACCCATTGAACTTCCAAAAAATTTCTTCACTGATTTAGAAAAAAACCATAACAAATTTCATTTGGAATAACAAAGCATCAAGGATATCTTCAGTGCTATTCTTCAGTGCTATTGACATATTGATAGGAGTCAACATAGAACAAGTACATTTTTGCTATACCAAATCAAGTCATTTTCTGATAAACATATAGTACAGTGGGATCTTGTGTTCTAAAATCTTTATTGTCAGTTGTGAGATGGTAAAGGTATGATCTGTTGTTGAATAACATTTGTAAAAGCCTGCTTGTTTTGTTCCTTACACTTTAGAATATATTATCTCCCATCCCATGCTTATTAGGAAGGCACTTCTTGATTCATGTCATTCCTTCAAAGTTGTTTTTGTCACATCTGACTTTATGACCTCATTTTGGAGTTTTCTTGGCAAAAATACTGGAACAGTTTACCATTTCCTTCACCAGATTATTTATAAATGAGGAAATTGAAGCAAACAAGGCTAAGTGACTTGCCTAGGATCACATAGTACGAATGTATGAGACTGGATTTGAATTTAGTTTAACTGACTTAAGACTCAGGTCTTTATATACTAGACTTCCTAGTTACCCCAAATTCATATGTAGATCACCCTAATATTTTTTTTATAAACTAGTGTAGGAATACTCTCTAGCTGTGTTGTTGTTATTTTCTTATTTACACTTTCCCTGGAAAATATAAGATCAGAGATTTCCCCATGTGTCTGGAATTTTCTCCTCCTTTAGCTACTTTGTAAATTATTCCTTCATTGTTCTCACTCTCATACCATCTCCAAAATAAATTTCATATGAGATGAATCTAAAATGTTCCCATTTGTCTGTTTATCCAGTCTTAATTCTCCTTTGTGTCATTTCATATTGTCTCTGTAAACAACCTCAGAAACTGTGATATTAGAGTTCAAGTGTGTTGGTTCTAGTTTGTTTTAGAAAAAATTGTTATAATAATTTTCACAAGTATTTACATTTCTCTTCAGTTTGTAGTCTTCTTTTAGCTTTTTTCCTCCTTAAATTTCCATTGGATAACATTTTTCCAGGAATCTTTGTTCAGAAATTCTTTTCAAACATTTTATTCTCTACTGCCTCTTGCAATTATGCTGGACATAAACATCCATTATCCACCTCTGTAAAACTTTTTAGAACCAACAGTAGGAGCTAAAGTTGGTTTTCACAGTATCTCTGTTCAGCAAGTAATCCAAATGTTTACTAACTTTTTCAATTAAATTAAATTCAGAATTATAATATTCTCTAGGCCCTTTTAATCTCCTTGTTATAACAATTCATATTAGTTTAACTTCAAGATAAAAAATTGTAGTCATTTTGAATATAATTTCTATTTTTCACTTTCCATCTTTCAATTCCAATAGTCTTCTCAAGTAAGTTAGCATTACATCTTTAATTTTCATGTTTTCTTATTTCTATTTTTCTTATTTATTATTAGTTCTGATCTTGGATCCATCAAATGGATGGTCAGAATGAATTGATTCGGGTTGAATTTCAAGTTTATTGATGGTCTAACAACTGTAGAAATCTGCATCTTCCTTCTTTTATTCTGTACTCATATTTTCCTGCAGAAACTAAGGGACTAAGTGGTAATGAAACATATTTCCATCCATGTTTGATGGACTGCCATGGCCAAAATTTCATTATCTGGTGACCACTTTCCTGATAGCGTGCCTTTCCACAATGAATAAAGCTGTTCCTTGGAAATAGGCTCAGTCTATTTCTTGGGCTGTATTCAAAACCTTCATGGCTTGATAGGACCTACCAAAGTTGGCACTCCATCTGCAGGGCCATTCAGGGCCCTGGCTACCTCTATACTATTAGGAAGTTTTGGCTTTTTGTGCAGGGCTATATTTCTATTCCTTAAATATTGTACCTACTCACTAATTCTTTAATGGGGACATGTAGTTAATGTCAAAGAAATAATCTGTATATTTGAAAAAAGGAGACGTTATTATTATGTAATTTGCTGTACAATTATTTTCATGAAAGTTGCACAACACAAATTACCTTCCAACTGAACAATAGCAACTATAAATTGTCATCCTTTAAGCCAATTAAGCAATTTCAAGGCTGTTTAACATTGCCAAGTTCAGTGGAATGGACAATTTTTACAAAGACTTTATTTAATAATCCTGGTGACATTGCTAAATACCTTTGGATAGGGTGAGGAAAACTCCAGTAACAGAAAAGTGTCATTTAAATGGAAAAATCATTGAATTGTATCCAAAAGGTCATATTAGGAAGTGACATTTTCCCTTCAGTAATGTGCTGATCTTATTGTGTTTGTAAGTGACTTTCAATTATTTAGTTACACTCTAGAAACCTTTTCCTATTTAATCTGAAGGGAGGGTAGATGCATATAAGGTACACCAAATAAATTTCACTAGAAATGAACAGTTTATTTTTTGAGACTAAGTAGAGCCCCAGATGTATATACCAAGATTATATATTTAATGAAGAAGCTAAAACTATGACAGTACTAATTTGTATTACTTTAAATTATTTTAATTTACTGTCCAGCTGAAGATTTTGATTTCTTTATTCACTTAAGTAAATCAAATGATTTTACTGATGGAAAAACATCTAGATTGACAATACAGAGAGTTCTTGCCTCATGCCAATATGAATTAATCAAATTTGACTTTATATTAAGAATTCTGAAAGGAATCTTCTTTCCAATATGACCCCATGTTAATTTTACAGTTCTGTGTTCTCTATCTGCCTCTCTGCTCTCTGCTCTTAAGCCTTCCAGCCTTCCAGCCTTCCACCAAAAACAAAAAACAAACAACAAAAAACAAAACCAAAAAAAGCCCTTAAGAATCCTCCAAGTGGAAATACAGGAAACGTTCTGTGGAGATATTAAAATTAAAGCCCAGTGTCAGGGAGAGGAGACCTTTGTCCACTGGCCTATGTCCATGTTTGTACTTCCTCTGTGTTCAGTTACCACATATCTGTCCCTTGCCTCAGAATATTGCCCATCCTCTCCTATCTGTGTCCATATCTGGCCCCAAAATATCTGCCTCCTAAATGTTCTTCCTCTCTGTTCCTTCAAGCCTTCACATGGCTGACCCCAACCCACTTGTACTTCTCCTCTGCTTTCTCTCTCTATGCCCTTGTCATCATGTGTCCCTTAACCATATACTAATTCCCTCCCTCCATGGGTAAGTGGACTCTTTCCTGACTCTTTCATTCCTTCTCTTCCCCAGGGTCAAGAGCAAATTCACATTATGTAAAAACTACTTCCATATGAGATCTACAGAGTGATTCACATACATAAGGGAGAACTATCTGTAATATGAAAGAATTTGTCAGCATACAGAAATATATACATTATTTGGATTATATACTTTGCATCTGAGTCAGCTAGTAAAAAAATCTATCTACAACTTTGTGCTCAGTATTTTATCATACGTGACATTTTGGAAAGCATATATAGAGAAAAATTCCCGAGATTAAATTGATTTGAGGGGGAAATTGTATCACTAAAGAGTCACTTTTTCTTTTTAGTTTGGGGTATCTTTATATAAAAACTATTTATATGGGGAACAATTCAACCAGGACTTATTTTTTTTACTTTCTCTATTCATCCTTGGACAATGGAAAAGCATATTCAACAAAAGAATCTTATACAAATCTATATATTTCTAAATATTGACATTTATTGTTACATATTAGTTATAATCAAGATGTAATTAAATAATTTTGTCATTGTAGGTCATGGGCATCATGACTTGAATTTTCTAAAATTTCCAAAAGTGGACTAGATGTAATATTATTGGTATATGGAATTTCCATTGAGGATCCTTCCACCACTAGTACAGATTGGAACCAGCTGTGTAATTTATAAACTTAGAGATTTGCCTGGGACACTGCAAGGTTAAGTGACTTAAGAGAAACTGCAAAGATGTTATTTGTCAGAGGCAGAATTTGAACCTAGTTCTTCCTGACTCTGAAGTCAAAAGTAGGCCCTTGCTCAAACAGTCCAAGATTGCTTTAGCATAGACTTTTTTTTTCAGCTACATCAACACTTGCTGATTTATATTAAGTATACATATAGTCTACTAAAACCTCTGGACCTTTTTTCAGAACAACTTCTGTATCTACATCTGCCCAATATATATTTGTGAAATTTGTTTTGGTAACCAAATGCAAGAATTTATATTTATCACTAGTGAATTTAATTTTGTTAGGTTCAGCCCAATTTAGCCTATAATGACCCCATTGGTTCCCGAGCCTTTCATCTATGTGTTAACTATACCAACTTTGGGTCATACAAAATTTCATAAGCATATCATACCTTCCAAAATGTTGTTAAAAAGATTAAATAGCTCAGGGTCTAGCAGATCCCTTGTATACTCCCTTGGAGACCTACCATCATGTTGATGTATAAATGTTACAAAATTCTATTTGAGTCCTTCCATCTAACTCTCCTGTAGCCATCTGTTGCATCATCATTTAATTCCTTTCTTTTCATTTTCTCTATAAAATTCGTATGAGATAACTTTTTAACATTTAAGTAAACTATGCCCATGGGATTGTGCTAATCTAAATTAAGTTTAATAATCATATTCAGAAATGTTAATGAGGTTAGTCTGAGGAAGTCATGTAAGCTCTTTGTAATTCCTACTTCCCTTTCTACATATTTTCCAACAACATATGTAATAATCCTTTTTAGAAATTACCTAGGAATAATCAAGTGTACTGGCATAAAGCTGTTTTAAGAAATAAAAAGAGAAGAATAAGTTGTAGAATTCTCTTCTGGGGGTGGAGACAAGATAATGGAATAGGGGCTGAGAAAGTCTGAATTACTATGAGAATCTTCTCCAACCCGATTTGCAATAATGACTCAAAACAAATACTAGAGTGAACAAACTAACAAGGAATCAGAGTGAAGCAACTTTCATGCAGAGAACAATTTGAAAAGTAGACAGAGAAGGTCTGGGTCCCTTGGATGAGAGGTGAGAGTGGAGTACAGCCCACATGAGGCTACAACAAGGATTATGGTGCAAACCAACAGTAAGTCCTCGCTCCCTTCCACATCTACTGTCCCAGGTTCTGAACCTAGGCCCAAGCCAACATTGAAACCCTGAGACTCAGCCCAAGCCAAAGGTAGTGCCACCCCATGCACAATGCCTTAAAATTCTAAGATCCAACCCCAGTTTGCACTGAGGCCCCCAAACCCTACAGCAAGGCAGTCCATGTTACTGGCTGATGCAGGCCCAGAGGAAGGCTTTGAACCCCTGCCAAGCTTAAATTAAGAACCCAAGCCCCAGATCAAGTCAGTTGGCAAAGTGCTTAGCTGATACAAGCCCAAGGGGAGTCCCAGGACCCTTGACTAATCTTGCAATGGGGTCCTGAAATACAGGGCAAGGTGGTCTGTGTGGCACAAATGGTCTGTGCAATGCCCAAGGCTAAAGTTAGACTTTGAGCCCCAGCAGAGAGTAGATGACAAAGCTCTGAATTTTGCAAGCCTTCAGTCTTAGGGGGTGATTGAATCAGCAATGGGAGGTGGCTTTCAGAGCTCACAGCCCACAAACCACCTTGGAAAAACTGAAATTTGGAGAAACACATAAATAGAGCTAAAGGAAATAGCAAGGAAAAACTGAAATTTAAGTGTTCCCTCTATACCCTGAGAATAGAGTCCACTTTTAAGATAAAAGTGCAAGTCATGAAAAGGCTGGTAAAATGAGCAAACATCAACAAAATACCTAACCAGAGAAAATATTTATGGAAAAAAGAAGAGAAAGGTATAGACACAGAAGGGGACAATGAAATCAAAGCAAACACATGCAAAACTTCAGAGAAAAATATGACTTAAGCTCAAGCTCTGCAAAAACACAAAAAGGATTTCAAAAATAAACCAGGAGAGGCACAGGAAAAAATGGGGGAAAGAAATGAAAACAATTCAAGAGGAAAATAGTAGCAGATTTTAGCAGATTTGGCCAAATTAAAAAAAAAAAAGATTCATAAGTCTATGGAAGAAAATCATTCCTTAAAAAATAGAATTGGGCAACTAGAAACAAATGACTTTGAGATATCAAGAAAGAATAAAAATAGATGTGGGCCATCTCAGCTCCTGGGAAGACTTGCTGCTGTGGTTCTAGGATCTTTGCTAGGTGTCCAAAGAGGAAGTCTCCCCACCTTGGGACTCCCACTCCTTGAAGGATCACACTGTGGCCCAAGCAGAGACCTCAGAGCCAGAGGGAATAGCTCCCAGGACTCCAAGGCCCCCATCACAGTTCTTTCCCTCAATGTGGATGTTGTTCTTTCTCATGAGTCCCTCAGGATTGTCCTGTGTCATTACATTACTACTAGTAGCAAAGAGGCAGAGACTAATTTTGAAGTGAAGGAGATGTCTACAAAGCTGAGGCTTTCTGTGGAAGGAGCTGGCCCCCAAAGATGCATGAATGAGGGTTCCCATGACTTCATTTTGATAGAAATTTGTGACTCTGATAGCCAGGGCTCATTAACATTCAAGGATGTGACTGTGGACTTCACCCAGGAAGAGTGGTGCCTTTTGGACCATTCTCAGAAGGAACTGTATCTGGAGGTCATGCTGGAGAATGTGCAGAATCTACTCTCTGTGGGTCTTCCAGTGCCTAGAGAATATTTTACCTCTTGTTTTCAGCAAGGGAAAGCGCCATGGCTGCTGAAGAAAGAAAGCCTAAGGAGCTCCTGTCCAGAGACAGAGACTAATTTTGAAGCATCAGAGATATCTACAAAGCTGAGACCTTTTGTGGAAGGATCTGACTCCAAAAGATGCATGAATGAGGGTTCCCATGACTTTATTTTGAGAGAAATCTGTGACTCTGATATCAGGATCAATAAAAATCTAAAGAGTGAATATGAATTTGATGACTGTTTGAAGAAATTCAGCCAATAATCAGTCCTAAATCCATGTGTGAAATTGAGCTTTGGAAATGTCTGTTGTCAGGATAGTCAATACAGCAAATGCTTTCCTGAAGAAGTAGGACTTTTTCAGTGGAATGAGAAACCTTCCGAAAAGCACATGTATCAATGTAACCTAGGAGGAATAGCCTTTGGCTGCATTTTGCTGGACATATTCTTTTTGCCAAGAGTGGATTGGGGTTCCTGAATGTTGATTGCTTTTTAAGCTTCTGTTTTGCAGGGCTTTGTCTTTGTAGTATCTTCATTTCCTAGCCAGGAACTTGAGTGAGGGCAGGTAATGTGATGTTCTTTGTATAGAGAACTTTAAAGCATTTTGCTCTGAAGCTAACTTTCCTGCTCCTGATGCCTTGGCTGTGTACAGCCTTGTTTCTGCCCAGGCTCCACACTCTTCAGCCTTGGGTCTCAAGTCTCACTGACAAAGCCTTACCTTGCCCTCAGGGATAAGTCTGTGGTGCCTTCAACCAGCACCTTAGAATGCAGAGATTTCCTCGGTCCTCTCTCTGACTCTGGAATGGCAGGTGGTGTGGGAGAGATGTGATCAGCTTGTACTAAGATAAGTTCAGTTTTGCCCTCTTATACTGTTAGAATCCCCAGACCCTGCCTACCTTTAAGGATGCATCCCATGAGAGAGCCACTTTGCTCTTCTGGTTTTGATTTCTGTTCTTTTGAGAGGCTTTGTAATGATTGATTGGAAGGAGGTTCAGAAGGCTCCTGCTGCTACTCTGCCATCTTAGCTCCACCCCTCAATGCCTCCATCTCCTGTTAATCTTGTTGGTAAAAATTTTATGTAAATTTAGAATTGTTATGCCACAAATTATGATTATCATTATTGTTTATTTGCTTGATGAAAATTTGTTGATGTAATAAGTGAATGTAATGGTGACAATTTGTCTTTTGTAGTATTAGTCAAGGATAAAAGTCTCTCAATTCTAGAATTTTTACCAAAAGAGGTTTGAGTAAATTCTCTTTTTTTCACCAAAAGAAGAAAATTACTATCTTTGCCTCAGTAGTTTGACTTGCCCTAATGATAAAGTCAGCTATTTCACTATTGAGATAGTGATTCTTCATAGCACCACTCATTTCTCAGTGTTGATTTGTCTGCTGCCTTCTATTCCTTAAGTGCTACAAAATTTGAAGCCCAATATTTGTTGCATTTACCTGATTAGATACCAATGACATGTGGATCAGACTGCCACAGACTATCATAATCTCTCCACAAGATTTCAGATAATATAGAAGGACTTACCAACTCCAGTGTAAAGGTGACTCGTTCCTGGCCTCCCCTAGCAATGAAATGGCTCCCTTTGATTCAGGATGGGAAACAAGACATCCCAGGCACCAGGCAAAAGGACATTTCCCAAGGAGGACCTGTCAGCATCCAGGACCAAGAAACAGGTATATTCAGTATCAGGGTCAGCTGGCTATTAGTGCTAGAGTTCAACTTCTGGGGAGACAGTGAAGCCACTTTGCTGTGCTCACTGCAGCTTCTTTTTGTGAAAGTACTCACCACCACTCCTGGCCCAAGGATTACATTTCCCCATGCCTAGTGACTTGAGCTGCTATGTTACCAAATGCCCCGTTAGATCAGAGGCTTGCTAGAAAAATGGAAAATATAAAACACCACTCTCACTTTAAATCTCCACCTGACCTTCATCTATTTGGTGGAACCCTTATATGACTGCAAAACCATTAAAAAAACCTATACAAATTTCACTGTTCCCCCTGGCAATCCTGGATCAGAGGAGGTGAAGGGGGCTACCAGAGCTACTGTGGTTTGGGGCTACAGGACCTGCAGTGATTTTTGAGATCATCCTCTCTTCTCTCAGTGGCCAGGCAGCTAAATTTATTGCCATTCCAAGAACAGAACTGGTTCAACTCCAAAGATAGCAGTAGTTCAAGAAGGCCCAGCCTATAAATGCTGCCCAGGACACTAAGGCTGGAGGTGACAATGACGTATGGCCAATCATCTTCTTTAAAGACATCCCTGAAGATAAAGAAGGCAAAGACACAAGGCTAAAATGCAATACAGGTATCATGGTTTCTAGCTGAGTACTGAAGGCAAGCCTTTTCTTTCTAAAAATGTCATCACCAAGCATGCCTGGCAATTCATGCCCCGAGGTCATTATGGTGTGCAAAGCAAACCCAGTCACTATAAAATGGGCATGAGTGGCTCACGGGATCACTTCAGCACTTTCTAGTAGAACATTAGGATGTCTAAAATGCATTGCTTATTAATATGATTCAAAAAGGGGAATATCCCTAAGAGGAGGGGGAAAATAGTTTTGAAAAAGTTTTATAGTTTTGGTAAAGTTTCATAGTTTTGAAAAGTAAAATCAGAAATAAAAATTTTGAAATAAATTAGAAATAAAATTAGGTCATAGAAATATAGAAATATAGTTTTTAATTTAAATTTGAATGCATGATCATATAGAAATTTTAGAGAAATTGTTTACAGAAAATTATATAGAAAATATAGTAGAAACAAATTTTGGAGGAATTTTATAGAAAATATTTTATAACTGAAATTTTATAACTGAAATATAACTGAAATTATTTTGGTACTGAAAGAAATAACATTTTGACCTGTATTTCAATTGGAATAAAAAGAAATAATAAAACAAACTCAAAACGATGAAAAAAAAACCCAAAGTGAGTGAGGGTGATGATGGGTAATGCTTATAGCTTACTCTCATTGTAATTGACTCAGAGAGGGAATAACAACCATATTTATTTGGGTATAGTGTCCTACCTTGCCAAAAAGAGAAAGACGAGGGGAATAATAAGAGGGAAGGGGTTGGTAATGGAAGGGATGGGGTTGGGGGAATCATACTAAAAAGCAAAACAATTGTGAGGAGGGATAGAGTGAAAGGAGAATGATAAATATCAAATGGGTAAAACAAGGTGGAAAATGCTCAGTTGATAATCATAACTCTGAGTGTGAATAGAATGAATTCACCAATAAAATGGAAGTAGATAGAAAAGTGGACTAAAAACCAGACTCCTATGATAGATTGTTTACAAGAAATATATCTGAGGCAGGGAGATACACACAGAGTAAAGGGAAAAGGCTGGAGCAAAATTTATTGTGAGTCATCTGAAGTAAAGAAATCAGGAGTAGAAATCATGATCTCAGACAAAACTAAAGCAAAAACAGCTCTATTTAAAAGAGATAAGGAATAAATTACACCTTGCTGACAGGTACTATAGAAAATATGAACAGAACCATAGCCTCCAAATTTTTAAAGGAGAAAATAAATGAGTTGATGAGGAAATAGACAATTAAACTATGCTGGTGAGAAACGTCAACTTTCCCCCTTGAGATCCAGATAAATAAAAAACAAAAATAAAGATGTAAAGGAAGTGAATGGAATTTTAGAAAAGTTGGAACTAATATATATTTTGAGAAAATTGAATGGGAATAGAAAGGAATATACTTTTTTATCAGCAGTATATTGTACCCATACAAAAATTCATCATATTTTATGGCATAAAAGCTTCATAACCAATGCAAAAAAGCAGAAATACTAAATGCATCCATTACATATCATTGTACAATAAAAATTATAATCAACAAGGGTAAGACAAATAAAATTAAATTGGAAACTAATCTAATGCTAAAAAGGGGTGTGTCAAAGAACAAATTAGAGAAACACAATAATTTTGGAAATGACAGTGACAATAATAAGATAATATTTCAAAATTCAAATTTCATAGGGGAAAATTTATATCTCTAACTCACTAAATCTAATGAAATAGACAAAAAGCAGATCAATGATTTGGACATGTTGCTAAGAAAACTAGAAAAAGAACAGATTAAAAATCCCCAATTAAAGTCTAAATTGGAAATCCTAAAAATTAAAGCTGAAATTAATAATATTGAAAATAAAGTAATCATTGAACTAATTAGTGAGACTAGAAGTTTTGTGAAAAGACTTGATTTTATGAAAAAATAAAACAGATAAAGCTTAGATAATTTGATTTAAAAATGAAAGATGAAAATCAAATAATCAGTATTAAAAATGCAAAGGATGAACTCACCACAAATTAAAAGGAAATTAAAGCAATCATTTGGAACTATTTTGCTCAATTATATTTCAATTAATCTAACAATCTAAGTGAAATGGATGAACATTTACAAAAATATAAATTGCTCACATTAAAAAAGAGGAAAACATTCAATTAAAATGTGGAAATATGATACTTAAATACTCCTGTCTCAGACAAAGAAATCGAACAAACAATCAATGAATTTCCTAAGAAAACATCTTCGGGGCCATACTGATTCAAAAATGAATTCTATAAAACATTTAAAAAACAACTAATTCCAATATTATTTAAGCTATTTGGGAAAATAGGAGGGAAGAAATCCTACCAAATTCTTTTTATCACACAAATATGATAATGTTTCTTAAGCCAATAAGAACAAAAACAGAGAAAGAAAACCATAAACCAATTTCCTTAATGAATATAGATGTAAAATTTTTAAATAAAATATTGTCATGGAGGCTACAGCAATATATCACAAAGATCATTCACTATGACCAAGAAAGATTTGTACCAGGAATTCAAGGCTGGTTTAATATTAAGAAAACTATCAGTATAGTTTACCATATCAATAACCAAAATAACAGAAATCACAGGATTATCTCAATAGATGCAGAAAAAACCTGTGACAAAATACAGTATCCATTCTTATTATAAACTCTGAAAAACATAGGAATAAATGGTTCATTCCTTAAAATGATAAATGGTATCTACCTAAAACCATGAGCAAATATTATCTGTAGTGGGGATGTTAGAAGCCTTTCCAGTAATATCAGGGGTAAAGCAAGTATGCCTATTATCAACACTGTTATTTAATATTGTATAGAAATGTTTGCTTTAGCAGTAAGAAATAAAAATGAAAGCATTAAAATAGACATTAAAGAAACTATATTCTCACTTTTTACAAATTATATGATGACATACTTAGAAAATCCTAGAAAATCAACTAAAATAAATGGAAATAATAATTAGCAAAGTTTCAGGATAAAATATAAATGCACATAAATCAACAATTCTATATATTACCAACAAAGTTCAGCAGCAAGAGATAGAAATGTAAATTTCATTTAAAATAATGGTAGACAGTATAAAATAATTGGGAATCTTCTTGTCAAGACAAACACAGGAATTATATTGACACAAAACTCTTTTCATACAAATAAAGTCATATCTAAACAATTAGAAAAATATTAATTACACATGGATTGACCAAGCTACTATAATAAAAGTGACAACTTTACCTAAATTCATTTAATTATTCATTCCCATGCAATTGAAATATAAAAATAATAACAATCAATTTAGAATAACAAAAAATAATATTGGGGGATTAATGAAAAAAATGTGAAGAAAGGTGGCTTAGCAGCACTGGGTCTCAAACTATACTATAAGACAGTAATTATGAAAATAATCTTATCCTGGCTATGAAATGGAATGGTAGAAATGTGGAATAGATTGGATACATAATGTACAGGGGGAAATGATCTTAGCAACCTATTGCTTCATAAACCCTGAGGACCCAGGTTTGGGGATAATAATTCACTATTTAATAAAACCTGCTAGGAAAATTAGAAAAAAATATGGCAGAAACTTGGCATAGAATACTATCTCAAATCATATACAAAGATAAGGTCAACATGGCTATATGATTCAGATATGAACAGTGATACTATAAATAAATTAGGGGAAAATAGAATAGTTTATTTGGCAGCTTTATGGAGAAAGTAAGAATTTGTGACCAAATGAGAGAGAGTATTATAAGATATAACATGAAAAAAAATTGGTTTTATTAAATTAAAAGGCTTCTAGTAACAAAACCAATGTAACAAATTAGAAGGAAAAGAACAAACTGAAAAACATTTTAGAACAAATATCCTTGATAAAGGTTCATTTCTCAAATCCATAGAAAACTAAGTCATTTTTTTCTTTTTTTCTTTTTTTTCCCTTTTTTTAAATTTCTAAGTCAATTTTATAAGAATGCAAATCATTCCTCAATTTTCAAATGGTCAAAGAATATGAACAAGCAGTTTTCAGATGAAGAAATCAAGTCATCAATAATTAGATAAAAAAGTTCTAAATCATTCTTGATTAAAGAAATACAAATTAAAATAATACTGAGTTGCTACCTCACACTTACAGATTAGAAAATGATAAACAATGGAGGGGATGTGGCAAATTTGGAACACTAACTTACTGTTGCTGGAGTTGTGAACTGATCCACCCATTCTGAAGGCTAATTGAACCTATGACTAAAGACCATGAAATTAATTTGATCCCATAATACCACTACAAATACTGGTCTGTATCCCAAAGAGAAAATAAAAAAAGGGGGGGAGTAAAGATCTACTTGTTAAAATATTTACAGTAGCTCTTGGAAAATTCGAAACTGAGGGGATATTGATCAAATAGGGAATGGATTACTATTATTCTATAAGAAAAGCAGGATGATTTAAGAAAAGGTTGGAAATCTATAGATGAATTGATACACAGTGAAATAAGCTGAACTGGAAGAACCTTGTACACTGTAACAGCAATATTGTATGATGATCAACTCTTAAAACTTTGTTATTGTCAGTAATGCAATGATCTGGGAAAATTCTGAAAGTCTTATGGTAAAGATTGTTATTCCAATAAAGAACTGCTGGAGTCAAATGGATGAGGTTAAAGTGTACTATCTTTCACATGAGTGTATTTACAGTTTTACTTTGAGGTTTTGGTTCTATATGAGTGGATTTTTTGCTGCAATGATGAATATGGAAATGTGTTTTGCATGATAATATATGTAGGACCCAGATCAAATTGTTTGCCATCTCTGATTTGGCAAGGGAAAGGGAAAGAATCTTTTTTCTCTTTTTTGAACATTTAGGACATTTTTCATATCTCCAGTCTTATGATACCTCTATTCTTTTCCATGATTATTTTACCTCAGTTAAATACATTTCTTTTTTTTAAATTTTATAATATTTTATTTGATCATTTCCAAGTATTATTCATTAAAGAAAAAGATCATTTTCTTTTCCTCCCCCCCAACCCCCATAGCCAACACGTGATTCCACTGGGTATTACATGTGTTCTTGATTCGAACCCATTGCTATGTTGTTAATATTTGCATTAGGGTTTCCTTTAGAGTCTCTCCTCTGACATGTCCCCTCAACCTCTGTAGTTAGGCAGTTGCTTTTCCTCGGTGTTTCTACTCCCACAGTTTATCCTCTGCTTATGAATGGTGTTTTTTCTGCTGGATCCCTGCAGATTGTTCAGGGACATTACACCGCCAATAATGGAGAAGGCCATTACGTTTGATTATACCACATTGTATTAGTTTCTGTGTACAATGTTCTCCTGGTTCTGCTCCTCTCACTCTGCATCACTTCCTGGAGGTTGTTCCAGTCTCCATGGAATTCCTCCACTTTATTATTCCTTTTAGCACAATAGTATTCCATCACCAACATATACCACAATTTGCTCAGCCATTCCCCAATTGATGGGCATCCACTCATTTTCTAATTTTTGTCCAAAACAAAGAGCTCAGCTATGAATATTTTTGTATGTCTTTTTGTCCATTATCTCTTTGGGGTACAGACCCAGCAGTGCTATGGCTGGATCAAAGGGTAGACATTCTTTTGTCGCCCTTTGGGCATAGTTCCCAATTGCCCTCCAGAATGGTTGGATCAGTTCACAACTCCACCAGCAATGAATTAATGTCCCTACTTTGCCACATCCCCTCCAGCATTCATTACTTTCCTTTGCCGTTATGTTAGCCAATCTGCTAGGTGTGAGGTGATACCTCAGAGTTGTTTTGATTTGCATCTCTCTGATTATAAGAGATTTAGAACACTTCTTCATGTGCTTATTAAGAGTTTTGATTTCTTTATCTGAGAACTGCCTATCCATGTCCCTTGCCCATTTATCAATTGGAGAACGGCTTGATTTTTTGTACAATTGCTTTAGCTCTTTATAAATTTGAGTAATTAAACCTTTGTCAGAGGTTTCTATGAAGATTTTTTTTCCAATTTCTTGTTTTCCTTCTGATTTTAGTTACATTGGTTTTGTTTGTACAAAAGCTTTTTAATTTGATGTAGTCAAAATTATTTATTTTACATTTTGTGATTCTTTTTATGTCTTGCTTGGTTTTAAAGTCTTTGCCCTTCCAAAGGTCTGACATGTATACTATTCTGTGTTTACCCAATTTACTTATGGTTTCCTTCTTTATGTTTAAGTCATTCACCCATTTTGAATTTATCTTGGTGTAGGGTGTGAGGTGTTGATCCAAACCAAATATCTCCCACACTGTCTTCCAGTTTTCCCAGCAGTTTTTATCGAATAGTGGATTTTTGTCCCAAAAGCTGGGATCTTTGGGTTTATCGTATACTGTCTTGCTGAGGTCGCTTTCCCCCAGTCTATTCCACTGATCCTCCTTTCTGTCTCTTAGCCAGTACCAAATTGTTTTGATAACTGCTGCTTTGTAATATAGTTTAAGGTCTAGGACTGCAAGGCCCCCATCATATGTGTTTTTTTTTCATTATTTCCCTGGATATCCTTGATCTTTTGTTATTCCAGATGAATTTTGTTATGTTTTTTTTCTAAATCAGTAAAGAAATATTTTGAGAGTTCAATGGGTATGACACTAGATAGATAAATAAGTTTGGGTAGGATGGTCATTTTTATTATATTGGCTCATCCTATCCATGAGCAGTTAATGTTTTTCCAATTGCTTAAGTCTAGTTTTAGTTGTGTGGAGAGTGTTTCATAGTTGTGTTCATATAGTTCCTGTGTTTGTCTCAGGAGATAGATTCCTAGGTATTTTATTTTGTCTAAGGTGATTTTGAATGGGATTTCTCTTTCTAGTTTTTGCTGCTGAGCTGTGTTGGAGATATATAGAAAAGCTGATGACTTATGTGGGTTTATTTTGTATCCTGCAACTTTGCTAAAGTTGTTGATTATTTCAATTAGCTTTTTGGTTGAATCTCTAGGATTCTTTAAGTAGACCATCATGTCATCTGCAAAGAGTGATAACTTGGTCTCCTCCTGCCTATTTTGATGCCTTCAATTTCTTTTTCTTCTCTAATTGTGACTGCTAGTGTTTCTAGTACAATGTCAAATAGTAGAGGTGATAATGGGCATCCTTGTTTCACTCCTGATCTTATTGGGAATACATTTAGTTTATCCCCATTGCAGAAGATATTAGCTGATGGTTTTAGATATCTACTGTTTATTATTTTTAGGAACAACCCTTCTATTCCTATGCTTCCTAGTGTTTTTAATAGGAATAGGTGTTGTATTTTATCAAAGGCTTTTTCTGCATCTATTGAGATAATCATGTGGTTCTTGTTGGTTTGCTTGTTGATGTGGTCAATTATGTGGATGGTTTTCCTAATATTGAACCAGCCCTGCATCCCTGGTATAAATCCTACTTGATCATGGTGGATGACCCTTCTGATCACTTGCTGGAGTCTTTTTGCTAGTATCCTATTTAAGATTTTTGCATCTATATTCATTAGGGATATTGGTCTGTAGTTTTCTTTCTCTGTTTTTGACCTCCCTGGTTTTGGAATCAGTACCATGTTTGTGTCATAAAAAGGAGTTTGATAGAACTCCCTCTTTGCTTATTATGTCAAATAGTTTGTATAGTATTGGGATTAACTGTTCTCTGAATATTTGATAGAATTCACTGGTGAATCCATCAGGCCCTGGGGATTTTTTCTTAGGAAGTTCTTTGATGGCTTGTTGGATTTCATTTTCTGATATGGGATTATTTAAGAATTCTATTTCTTCTTCTGTTAGTCTACGCAGTTTGTATTTTTGTATATATTCAGCCATATCACCTAAATTGGGGTATATATTGCCATTGGGCAAAGTAATTTTTAATGATTGCCTTAATTTCCTCTTCATCGGAGGTGATGTCCCCCTTTTCATCTTTGATGCTGTTAATTTGCTTTTCTTCCTTCCTTTTTTTAATTAGATTGACCAGTACTTTGTCTATTTTGTTTGTTTTTTCAAAGTACCAGCTTCTTGTCTTATTTATTAAATCAATAGTTCTATCACTTTCGATTTTATTAATTTCTCCCTTAATTTTTAGGATTTCTAATTTGGTTTTCTGCTGGGGGTTTTTAATTTGATAGCTTTCGAGTTTTTTCAATTGCATTTCCAATTGATTGATCTCTGCTCTCCCTAGTTTGTTGATATATTCACTCAGGGATATGAATTTACCTCTGATTATTGCTTTGGCTGCATCCCAAAAGGTTTGAAAGGATGTCTCGCCATTGTCATTTTCCTCGATGAAATTATTAATTGTTTCTATGATTTCTTCTCTAACTAAATGATTTTGGAGTATCATATTGTTTAATTTCCAATTTGTTTTTGATTTGGTTTTCCATGTACCATTACTGAACATTATTTTTATTGCCTTGTAATCTGAAAAGGCTGCATTTTTTATTTCTGCTTTTCTGCATTTGTATGCCATGTTTCTGTGACCTAATGTATAGTCAATCTTTGTGAATGTGCCATGTGGTGCTGAGAAGAAAGTGTATTCCTTTTTATCCCTATTTATTTTTCTCCGTATGTCTATTAATTCTAATTTTTCTAAGATTTCATTCACTTCTTTTACCTCTTTCTTATTTATTTTTTGATTTGATTTATCTAAATTTGATAATGGTTGGTTTAAGTCTCCCACTAATATGGTTTTACTGTCTATTTCTTCCTTCAATTCTCCTAGTATCTCCATTAGAAATTTGGGTGCTATATTATTTGGTGCATACATGTTGATTAGTGATATTTCCTCATTGTCTAAATTCCCTTTTAACAAAATATAATTACCTTCCCTATCCCTTTTGATCAGGTCTATTTTTGCTTTGGCTCTATCAGATATCATGATTACCACTCCTGACTTCTTTCTGTCAGTTGAGGCCCAGAAGGTCTTACTCCATCCTTTAATTCTGACCTTGTGGGTATCAACCTTCCTCATGTGTGTTTCTTGAAGACAACATATGGTAGGGTTTTGGATTCCAGTCCATTCTGCTATTCGTTTACGTTTTATGGGTGAGTTCATCCTATTCACATTCAAAGTTATGACTGTCATTTGTGGATATCCTGGCATTATGATATCCTTCCCTAATTCTAACCTTTTTTTCTTCAGCTCTACCTTTTAGTCCAGTGATTTACTTTAAATAAGTCCCCCTTGTCCCCTCCCTTGATATGTTTCCTTTTTTAGTCCCTCCCTTTTTGTTAAATATATTTCTAATGATGCAATTTATGTCAGTTTGGCATTAGAGGCAAGACCAACAGGATCATAAAAGAAGAAGTGAGAGGGATCTTGATATCATCAAAACAAACCCTCTCATTTTATAGATGATCCAATGAATATATAAGTTAAATGAATTGCTCACAGTGATGTATCTAGTAAGTATCTAGAGATGACATTTGAACTTTAGTCATCCTGACTCCAAGTACAGGGCTCTATTCTTGTTGTCACATTGCCTCTCTTATTAGGTACCAACTATTTTTGCTTTTTCCCTTTATTACATACCTTGATACCAGTATCATTCTTTCCTTTTAGTGTAGGAGAAAAATCAATGGATTTGGAATTAAAAGTACCTGGGTGCATATCTTATCTTGACTCTATAACATTGGGCAAATCATTTGCTTTGCTTTTCTGGATCTTGATTTCTTTATCTATAAATAATGGGTTTGGCTGGATATGGTTCTTTCAAGTGCAAAATCTTTGTTCTAACCTGCAGTGATACATGTTTTTCAATGATATAGGCTTTGTTGTTGTTCTCAGTTTTTTAATTACAATTTTGTTCTAGATGTTCAACTATTTCAGAGTATATTCACTATGAAGTCAGTAAAAATGAGCTCTTTGAATTGAATTTACTGTTAGAGATATGTTTACCAACCTTGAAATTTCTTAATTGCTCTAAAGAATCCCATTTTCAGATTCATTGTACTCCTTTTAAATTTAAGCCTTCTTTAACATGTTGAGAATTACTAAACAAAATGAGATTGCTTACTTGCCTTCTGATGTTTGATCTGAATCATTAATTCTCCATGCTTAGCTGTGTAAAGCATTTGGATAGTTTTAACATTTAGGTTAAAACAGAATTTTAAAAATGAAAACAAAGTTGAATCAAACCACATGATTTAGGAAGTAGGGAAACTTTATCATGGATGCAATACTTATATGTTCATAATTTTTTCCTCAAAAATCAATAAAGAAAGCACAACTTAAAAAAAGATAAGGCAAAAATTTAAGAAATCATTGATGTGTAGAGATGGGTTAGAAGAAGGAGTACTAACTTGGTACTTTGGAAGTTTTATTTTCCTGAGGAACACAAATTAAGGAAGGCATAAATAGACATAAAACCAAGAACCAAAAAGAAGAATTCAAAACAGACAGAAAATATAAAGAATTGATGAAGATAATGGCCAAAGAAATACTTTGGATGGTCCTGAAAAAGAAAAACAACTAAAAATTAAAAGACTTAAAGAAGAAGAAAGATTGAAGGATTAAAAGTAACCGTTTTACTGAGAGAGATAAAAGAAAAGAAAAAATGAAAGTGACAAATAGCTAGTTAAATTTTTAAAAAAAATGAATAGTGAGTAAAATTATAAAACAAGAGAAATGTTTGAAAAATGGCCAAGAAAGTTAGGACAGGGTAAGATAGTCTGTGGAAGTTAGGCTGCAAATAAGCAAAATTAATTGGAGAAAAATATTGCATATTTAAACATGGAAGGAAAAAAAGAATTCTAATTAAATGATATTAGAGATATAAAATAAGCCTAATTTGCATAAATTAAATGTCAATGAATAAACAATTCAATAAAATGTAAGAGAGTGACATATTGGCTAAAAACAAAACATTAAAATCTTATATTGCATACAAGAAACACATCTAAAAAGACACATGGAAAATTACTGGAGGCAGGAGTCATAATATTGCCATCAGAACAAAAAGATAAAAAATCATAAAGAAAACAGATAAACAAGGGAATACTTATGGAAATCATCTACAATAATCCAATATTGCTATTAAACTTATATACTCCAGATGACATATACAGACTCCAGCTATATAATAATTTACTTGAAATACAAAAAAAAAAAAAGTGGTAACAGGAGGAAATTTTTATATTATTTTCTCTTTATTGGATATATCTCATATAGAAACAAATGAGATTGTTTATACTGATAGTCTCTTTATGGATTCAAATAGTTTCATTAAACATATAGTTATATTAGTATATATCTCAAATTGAACAAATGTAAATTTAGATGTCCTTCTCCATTGTCAAGAAGCACAAATGAAAATATCCCATAAAAGCAACTAACTAATTCAGCAGTAACATTTTTCCAAAAGAGACAGAAGGAACTTTCATCTTCTGCTTCCTTCTTTCTTATGATATAATCATAGGATCATAGACATAGAGTTTAAAAGGATTTCAGAAATTATTTAGTCCAATCCTCTAATAAACCCATCGAGGAAACTGAGAATTAAAAATATCAAATCATTTACCCAAAGCTACTCAGAGACTCAGGAGTTAATGGCCAAGCTTATAGACATCATGTGCATATAACCATAAATATTCCTTTTTTTCAACTGCACTACTCTTAGTATAACACAAATTAGACTTAATGTAATCTCTAACATTATTACACTTGGTTTTCAAAAATATTGGGTTCAATGTCTACAATGAAAATGTCCTATTAAAATATAAAGGATTATTGAAAATTTTATCTTCATGTACAAAAATCAAAGAGAAAAAAGTATAAAACTGCATAGGGCTATGAGTTGGAAGCCATAAAAAGTCATATGAGTAGGGCATTAAAATAAAATTAGGAACCAGGTTCAAGAAGTGTATTGTTTTTGCCAAAAATAATTGTTATTTAATATAATTTTAGGACTCAAGTCCTAAAATACAATAAACTCTGCCTTTAGAATCACTAAATCTTTTCAAAGTTGAAAAGGGCCCATATGTAATAAAGTATCCAAATGACTTCTCTTTTTTTTGCATGAAAAACCTAATAACTAACTAAATGTGCATAATTAGGGAATGGCTAATCAAATTTATGGTATACTAATATAATATACAAATATTGCACACAGAATTGAAAAAATTTGAGAAATAAAGGAAAACTTGAAGGAATTGTGAAGAGAGTAAAGGGAGCAAAACAAGTAGAATAATTTATATAATAATGATATTATAAAGAAAAAATCAAATTGAGGGCTGTGAAAATTAAAGTTAACTCTCCCCTGATTTTAACAATGAAATTAATTAATTCTCCCCAGATTGTGATGATTAAATTTTAACACCTGTCTATTTTTTAGATTTAATCACTAAAAGTGTAAATACCCTACTTACTATAGTGGGGAGATCTGCCCATTTTTTAGATTTAATCACCAAAGGTGTAAACACCCCATTTCACACATTAAGTGGGAGGTCTGGGACCCACATGTGAAATAGTGGGTGATGAATCAAAATCAAATGACTGCCCCTGGACAGTCCTAAAAGCAAAAGTGTCAATTATGATTGGTACACATAAAAATTAGGGGAAATGATGCAAAAGGAAGTGCCTTTTAAAGGGAATGACAACTGCCTGAGTGCAGTTCAACTTGGAACTCTCACTTGGAGTGGAACTTGCAGTGAGAGAGAGTTCTGCTGGGAGTGCTACTGGGAGTTCAGCTTGGAATGGAGGCTGATAAAGAATCTGTTTTCTGGATTGACACATGGTGAGTGAAAAGCTGACTCAACTGCTGGTTTTTTTCTGAAGAGACCAGCCTCAGTGAAGACCTATCCTCTTGAGAGACTTCCCTGGGTCCTCAGCTGAAACTAACTCTCCCTGCCCAGGGGGGCAAGAGTAAATTACTTAGTGCTTAGGCTAGATATCTTACCCTATCCTCTCTGATTTTCTTTTTCATTCTTCTCTATATTTTGTAAATAAATTGTAAAATAAATCTCTTGGTAATTAATTAAATTTCTGGCAACCACTCTTAAATAATCAAGTCCAACCCTTTAAAAAATAACCCCTTTTCCCCCTCACAGGGCCTGAGGGATTAATCATTCTGATTAATGCAAAGATCAATCATGAATCCACAGGACTTTTGATGAAGCAGATTTCTCAATCTCTTAAAGAAAGTTGATAGATCCAAGATGCAGATAAATAAAATATTTTCAGACTGAGCCAATCTAGTCACTTTTTGTTGTTGTTGTTGTTAAATGCACTTTATTTCCCTTTCTTTTTTATTCCAGTGGAATTTAGAAGGAAGGATAGGGACAGGGTATCCAAAGAAAGGAAGGAAGAAAAGACGGTCCCAGAATATCATCTCTCTCTCTCTCTCTCTCTCTCTCTCTCTCTCTCTCTCTCTCTCTCTCTCTCTCTCTCTCTCTCTCTCTCTCTCCCTCTCTCTCTCTGAATATATATATATTTTTTCTTCCTGTACTTTCTGTTTCCTTCTATGCATTTATATATATATATATATATATATATATATACAGTACATATATATAAAGTACAGGAAGAATCTTAGTCAAGTAGGACAGTTTTAATAGCTACGTATTGAATCTATTATATATTTAAAAGAAAATCAAAGAGGAAATAGTAGAACTATATAATTTTGTATTTAATATTTTTCTATCTATGCATTTATATATATTTTATATTCCCTAATAGGTTCTTTCTATGTATATGTAAGACTAGCATTTTATATACGTGTGTATATAAAAACACATATATAAAAATACTCATTTTATTTGGCATATATTATTAACAAAATAAATATAATTAATTGCATTTGTGTAATCTAATATCAGTGCCTCAAATAATTTAAATAAAGCATCATGGACTGCCTAGCTTTAATACATTTAGGCTATATTTTAAAAGCTACAATTTTTAATTGTTATTTTTCCAGATTGCATATCAATATAGTGCCTAAAATCCATTTTCTCATATTAGGCAATCCATATTCTCCCCCTCCTGCCCACCCCTAGATCCTACCCAAGAAGGAAGGAAATATGATATAGGTTGTACAGACATTTTCATATAATACATATTTCCCTGTTCATAATGTTGTATAAAAGGATATATGTTGCTTACATTAGAGGAAAAATTAATGGAGGAAATAAAGTAAAGAATGATATACTTGAATCTGCATTCAGAATCTATATGATCCTTCCATGGCAATGGATACCTTTTTTTCATTGGAAATTCTGTGGACTTGTCTTTGACACTTGCCTTTTTGAGAATATTTGTCATTCATATCTCATTATTGTTCTTTATTGCTGTTAGTATATATAACATTCTCCTAGTTCCCCTCACTTCACTTTACATCACTTCACAGAAGTCTTTACAGATTTGTGTGTGTGTGTGTGTGTGTGATCATCTTGTTTGTCATTGCTTTGTCAGCCATTCTCCAGTCAATGGACATACTTTTAGTATCTAGTTCTTTGTCACCACAAAAAGAACTGTTAAAAATATTTTTATACAGGTAGTTTCTTTCCCCCTATATTATCTCCCTTTGGGATACAGAACAACAGTGTTATGGGTCAAAGGGTAGTGGTAGTCTCTCGGTGACCGAGAATGACTATTGTCTTTGTGCAGTTTCATCTACAGTGTACCCTCATGTGACTTTGGAGTCCAAAGACTGAGGCGCAGAGTTTGTGGCACATGGGGCATGAGATGCCAGTTGTTACGGGAGGTGCGGTTGTGGCCTGGTGTCGGCGTTCACGCGCAGTGGCAAGACGTCGATGTCGCTCATCTTCAAAGGTGGTGGGAGCACGGTTAATGTGGGTTCACCAGCTGCTTCTGTCAGAGGCAGCGAGTTCTAGTTGCTTTGGTGTAATGCCAGCCCACTTCAAGTTTGACTTTAGCTGATCCTTGAATCTTTTCTTTGGTCAACCTTGTTTCCTGAGTTCAGCTGACAGTTCACCATAGAATACCTGTCTTGGTATTGGCTGTAGGTCCATGCAGATGACGTGTCCAGACCATCATAGCTGGGTTTTGAGGACCATGACTTCAATGATGGTGGAGTTGGCTCTGTCGAGGACTTCCTAGTTGGTGATTCGGTCTTGCCATCAGATCCTCATGATGGACTAGAGGGAGCTTTGGTGGAATTGCTCCAGCTGTTTCATGTGCTTCCGGTACAGTGTCCATGTCTCATAACCGTACAGGAGCGAGCTGAGGACCACTGCATTATACACTTTGAGCTTCATCGCAGTGCTTACACCTCTGTGTTGGAGGACTTTGCAGCGCAGCTGCCCAAGTGACTGGCTGGCCTTTTGGATCCTGGCATTAATCTCGTGGTCTAGGGACCTGTCTTTGGCGATGGTGCTGCCCAGGTACTTGAAAGTGTTGACGTTGGAAAGCTGCGTGCCGTCAATTATAATGCACGGCTGGTTCGTTGGCCTCCCTGGTGCAGGTTGGAACAGCACCTCTGTTTTGCTGAGGCTGATAGTCAGGCCAGTTTTGTTGCGGTGGAGAACCTGTCCACAATGGTTTGGAGATGATTTTCTTGGTGGGCCATGAGAGCACAGTCATCTGCAAAGAGAGCTTCTAGGATGAGTCTCCCTGTTGTCTTTGTTTTTGCGGTCAGGCGGCAAAGGTCAAATAGTGAGCCATCCAGTTGGTATTTGATGTGGACACCCAGGTCTAGATCCATCACGGCATATCATAATACTTGGGTGAAAAATAGGTTGAATAATACCGGAGCGAGGACACAGCCTTGTTTCATGCCATTGGAGATGTTGAAGCGATGGGAAGTCTCTCCACCAGATAGGACTTCCCCTGTCATGTTGACATGAAAGAGTTGGATCAGTTTGACAAATTTTGCTGGGCAACCGAGCTTGCCGAGGATCACCCACAATGCGTCCCTGTTCACTGTGTCGAAAGCCTTTGTCAGGTCTGTGAAGACAATGTAGAGACTCAGGTTTTGCTCAAGGCATTTTTCCTGCATTTGCCTCACTGTGAAGACCATGTCAATGGTGCTGCGATCTGGTCGGAAGCCACATTGTGATTCAGGCAGGTTCTGCTCTGAAACAGATGACAGGAGTCTGTTGAGTATAACACGGGCAAGGGTATTCGTACTGTAATGGCCCATTGGGTGTGTTTCCAGAGTGTTCTCCAGAATGGTTGTAACACAGTTTACAGCTCCATGAGCAGTGAATTAATATCCTGAATTTTCCATATATCCACTATTTATATTTTTGTCATGTTAATCTGATAGATATGAGATGGTATCTCAGAATTGTTTTCATTTGCATTTCTCTAATCAAATAGTGGTTTGGAGCATTTATTCATATAACTAAAGAGAGTTTTAACTTTTTCATCTGAGAATTGCCTTTTTCTATCCTCTAACCATTTGTCAGTTGGTCAAGTCTTTATTTTTTTTTTCTAGATCTGACTCTGTTCTCTATATAGTTAATAAATGAAGCCTATGTCAGAGAGACTTGCTATAAACACTTTTCCCCCAGTTTGTTGTTTGCCTTCTAATCTTGTTTGCATTGATTTTGTTTTAATTTGATGTAGTCAGAGCTATCTATTTTACATTCTCATAGTGTTCTTTATGCCTTGTTTTGTCATATATTCTTCCCTTATCCATAGATCTGAAAAGTAAACTTTTGTGACCTAATCTGCTTATGGTATTACCTTTTATTTCTAAATCATGCATCCATTTTGACTTTACCTTGGTATATGGAATGAGATGTTCCATGCTTAATTTCTGTCATACTGTTTTTTTTTAATTTTCCTAACATTTTTTTCTCAAATAGTGAGTTCTTCCATAAGATTGGATTTTTGGATGTGTCAAATACTAGGTTAAAATTGTCATTTACTATTGCAAGATGAGTAGTCTATTCCATTGCTCCCCCCCCAATTTATTTCTCATCTAGGACCAAATTGTTTTGATGGTTGACACTTTATAATATAGTTCTAGATCTGGTTTAGCTGAGCCACCTTCTTTCATATCTTTTCAAATTAATTGCCTTGATATTCTAGGTCTTTTGTTCTTCCAAATGAATTCTATTATTGTTTTTCTAGCTTAATGAAATAATTTTGAGTAGTTTGACTGGTATGGTAAAAATTAGCAATTAATTTAGGAAGAATTGTCATTTTTATTACATTGGCTTGGCCTACCAATAAGCAACTAATGTTTTTTGAATTATTTAGATCCAGCTTAATTAGTGTGAAAAGTATTTTGTAATTCTGATCACATAGTTCCTACATTTATTTGTCTTAGCAAGTAGTCTATTTTATATTGTCTTCAATTTTTGTTTTTGTAATGGTATTTCTCTTTTTGCCTCTTGCTGTTGGGTTTTATTGGTGATAAAGAGAAATGATGATTTTTGTGGGTTTATTCTCAAGTTATACTATCATATCATCTGCAAAATGATAGTTTTATTTTCTCATTGCCTATTATAAGTCCTTCATTTTCTTTCCCTCTTATTGCTATAGCTAGTATTTCTAGTCCTTTCTTCCTTCCTTCCTTCCTTCCTTCCTTCCTTCCTTCCTTCCTTCCTTCCTTCCTTCCTTCCTTCCTTCCTTCCTATATTATCCATAACTTAAAATGCAGAATGATCATCTGCCCAATTCCACTATACTCTGTTGCTAACCTGGAATAATTTATCTCTCCATAGACAACCTAATGGTCCTCTCACTTTTGATACTATCTCTCAAACCTGGAGATCACAATAATTCTGATACTAGAATTAGTACAGATGCTTGATAACCAACTACAGCTCAGAACTCTCAAATTCAAGAAATTCACCAGACTCAGGCTTGTAGCTGAAATTGTAAATATGCATCACCAAACCCAGAACATTCATTGCTTTTGGCAGTCCATCATTTTTAGTCATGTTGCAGTCAATGGACATCTATTTTTTTCTAGTTATTTTCTCTGATGGAAAGTAATGCTTCCAGGACCTACCTGACAACATTTGAGGGTCCGAAGGGATAAGAAGAATGAGATGTGTTAGGAAGGATGAGATGAAACACTTGTGTGGGATTATGAGGGCTAAGGAGAGAATAACAACCAAAGCAAACTTTATTGAAAGTTATCACACCTCTTCTGGGGGAACAAAACAAGCTGAGGTTTCAACACAAAATTTCCACATTCATGGTAATATGTAATGGGTAACAGAAAGACCTTATATGATCACAATATCATCTGCTATGCATCAGTGATTTCTCAGATACATGTTTGGTGGGGATCTGAGACATGGGGGGAATTTCCTTAGGTAGTTGATACATATACAAAGTTTCCTTGGTTACATGATACATACACAAGAGTTTTCCTGGGTTACTTACCCCTTTAGGGGCTTCTAGGATATTGGATACAAACATGCTTTAGATGGAGAAGGAGAGAAGAGGGCGAATATGGCTGGGGATCTTCTGCTCTATGGACCCGAGTCTTGCCTGAGGGTCTTTAGACCTGAGATTTGCTTGGGAGTCTCAGTCCTCTACATAATGCTTTAAATATTTTTGAATATCTAGGCATTTTCTTTTTATCAACAGACTCCTTAAGGAATTGCCTAGCTATGACATCTCTGGGTCAAAAGATATGAAACTATTAATCACCTTCTTCATAAATCCCCAATTGCTTTATATAGTGATTAGATAAATTTTTATTTCTACCAATAATAAACATTTTAGAATGTCCCTCTTCCATTCCAAAATTGATTATTCTAGTCTTTTGGCATCTTGCAATTTTCTGTGCATGAGTTTAAATACCAATATTTTGATTTGCATTTCTTTTATTATTAGTGATTTTTAGCATTTTATATGGTTGCTAATAGTTTATGATTATCTTTTAGAACTGTTTTTTTCTATTTTTCTTTACTTATTTTTGGATAATAAAGCTTCTAGCAATTGATCAAAACAAAATATACTACACTAACATGTTATCATAAAATATCAGTATCTGAAGATACTAACAATATTTGTGATAATAGACATATATTCTCATACATAATTTATGCTTAAATCTTTGTGATTTAAAATAAATTAATCTCAATCTAGATGGCTCTTAAGCCATATCAAACTGACTTTACTACCTAACCTTACAAAATGTATTTATGACTTATGTTCCTATTTGCTATTTTTTATTTCAAACTAGTATAAATCTTGTTGTAATATGGCATCATTTATTTTCAGAAGTATCTTCACAAGAAAATATATGTCTAAGATTTGTGGTGTCAAATTTATCAGGTGACACTTTGTTGAAATAGAAAGCTCTCTTTATTAGGCACTCATCTACCAAACAATCATATGATGTAATCAGTTATATTTTATATAATGGATATGGTCACTAAACAAAAGGCTACATAACTCATTCTGTTTACTTGGAAACTATTTTATTCTTATTGTTTTCAACATGTTTTAAATTATTCCAAAGCAATATAAACAATTCTTCAGAAATACATTTATTTTAAAACCAGAAGTGTAAGCAATATGATATATTACAAATGGTAAGGGAGAAATTCAAGGATCTCTAGGTACCAGTGGAAGACTATGGAGGAAAATGGATTATCAAAAAAGAAATACATTCCATAGGAATGAAATTGGGAGACATAAAAGAGACAACCACCTGGGGGAAGTCAGCCTAGCGATAACTAACAAGGAGGGAATAGAAATGGTTTGTGCCTAGTGGATAAAATAAAGCCAAGGTTCCTTTAGATGCCAACCAGTATTGTCTGTAATGAAAAGCCAGGTCAAGAATGTTTTTGTTTTCTAGCAATGAGAAGATATATATCTCTCAAAGTCTGTGTGGAATAAAGGGAAATATAATCAAAAGACTGAACAAATAATTTTGAGACCAGGATTCTGAAACCACAGTATGAAGTCCCTGAGCTGATAATTTTAGAACTAAGCTATTTTATCAAATGCACTTAACCAACTCCTAATGACAACAACCATATTGAAAATTGTTTTAATGAGAGAGTTAGTTACAGATACACTTCATAATTAGCAGGAATTTCCTTGTTCTCCTTCTTTTAGCTCTTGTTGAAAGCATAAGTTCATAAATAATATGGACTTGCTAGAGTAATTAAATCATGATTTGAATAATCTTTAAGCTATTAGCAGAAAGTATGAACCCTACTGGGATGAAGCTTCATTTTTAGAAATCAAGAAGAGTAATATGTGTTCTGAATTTATAAATATAATTTAGCCTCTCTTCTTAGGAAAGTGCCAAAATTCCAAATACTTTAAAAAAAGCTTATTTGACCAAACTATTTCATCAACACAGTCTTATAATTAAAATTTTTTTTCAATTAGAAAGCATTTTACTCTCTCTTTGTCATCTTCTTCTCCACTGGGAGGGGGGAGGGAAACATAATACATATAGATAAATAAGATAAATTCATATATTAGCCATGTTCAAAAATGTATGTATGCCTTATTCTGCATAGCAAGTCTCTCACCCTTTTGTGAGAAGGTGAGTAATATTCCTTGTCATTGCTTCTCTGGAATTGCAAATATTAATTTTATTGATCACAGTTCTTAAGTCTTTCAGGTTAATCATTTTGGAAAGCTATTTGAAACTATGTACATAATGTTACTATGCTTGAAATAGATCAAAGAGAAAAAGGGACTCATACAGAGAATATCTATAGAAGCTCTTTTTGTGATGACAAATAACTTGAATCTAGAGAATGATCAGCAGTTGCAGAATAGCCAAACAAATTGAAATATGTGAATATAACGTACTTCTACTATTCTGTAAGATATAATGAAAAAGAAAGTTTCAAAGAAGGTTAGGAACACTTCTATGAACATATGAAATATATATTGAGCAGAAAAAGAAGAATTTATACAATGTAATTATAAAAACCAATTCACTTAAAGAAGAAAACTGTATTTTGAATACTATTTCAAATTCACTCTGGAGTGTGAATTTTAAATTTTCTCCACCCTGCTTAGTCTTCAAAATTCTTGCAACCAGGAATGTATACACCCTCATTTAAAGATTAACTGTGAGGAGGATGACCTATGACTGACATGAGCTAGCAAGTGACAAATCAGAAACAACTGACAGACCCCTTGGGCTATCCTAAGTCAAGCTTAAGCTACCATTGGTACATGTGAGATGCAGGAAATGATGTAAAGAACAGCCTATTTATTTTGCACCACTTCCTCTCTTTGGACCCTCTTGGAAACATTGGGCTTGCTTGGAGACGTTGGTCACTCTCGGCAGTGTGGGGAATTCAGAGCAGCATTTTGGCATGCTTGCAGCTCTTCCTGGGTTTTCGCATTTGTGGGTTGGCAGTGAGGTTACTGGGAGAAGCTTTGTAGTGTGGGTTAGGTGAGGCATCTTCCATGAGCGACCTTGATGAGTAAAGCAAGGCTGATTCCTCTTTTCCTTTACCTCCTGAAAGGAGACCCCTCATCTTGGAGGTGGCCTTGTGGCTGGAAGTAGATCTAGAATTAATTTTCTGATAATGCTCCTTGTCAGAGGCCTCTGAACTCCTGCCTGGATCAGACTGGGCCAGAGCAGTCCAACTCTCTTTCCACTCTCTCTTCTTAATTTCATCCTACTATTTTAATTAAACCACCATAAAAATCCCAAACTGACTTTAGTATTTTATTGGGATTGAATTTAAATCCCTGATGACCACTAAAATAATATGTTCAGTCAACTACCCTAATTTTTACCCTTATCAGGAGGAAATATAGATATTTGGGTATTTTAAGTCAATTTTCACTAATTCATTAATCCTTCAATAAAATAACTTCTCCTTTTCCCTATCTAGTGTTAACATCCTTGTTCAGATCCTCCTTGCTATGGATATGAACTGGCCCCCATTTTGAAGTCAAATACTGCTCCAACACATCCTTTAATTGAGACTCTAATTGACCTAATACCTATATCTCATCATGTTGCTACTTTTCTGGAAAAAGTGGTTGCCCAATATGAATGTACATCTGCCCCTTTGTGTGAGTACCACACCTTTATACCCACATTTACCAGTTTACCTTGACAATATTTTTGACACTAAAACGTATTTTCTAAATTATTTTATTTCAAAATTTATCAAACCAAATGAAACTAGCATTTCCATATAAAAAGGAAGTTAGTATACAAATGAAATCACACATATTCTATATGTTTATCTTACTTTTTTATATCTACATAATAAATCCTGTACACTAGTGTATCAGTCCCTCCCCACCCTCCCTACATCACAAAAGATATCAACATATGCATATAAATTATCTTTTATATTTCCATTTCTATTAACATTATGGAGATGGCATTCAAATTTTATTCATCCAGAATTAATTCTGTTGCTGTGTATAAAGTTCTACTGGTTCTACTCATTTCATTGTTTATTATCCCATGTATTTCTTTCCAAGGTGTTTTAATCATTCTGTCCATTGTTTCTTGTGGTGCAATAGTATTCCATCACAACTACATCCCAAACTTTGTTCAGCTATTCCTCAATTGATGGGCAACCACTTAATTTCTAGTTCTTTGCCACCACAAAGAGAGCTCATATAAATATTTTTCAACCTTCTGTATTCTCTGCCTTTTTCCCTGATCTCCTTAGGAAATCGTTCAGCAACGGTATTACTTGGTCTAAGGATATATAGTTTTGTAACTGAGTTTAATTGTAAATTGCTCTCCAAAATGTGATTGATTCACAGCTTTGCCAACAGTGCATTGGAGTCTTTCCACATCCTTTCCAACATTTTTCACCTTGACCTTTTGTCATTTTAACCAGTCTGATGAGTGTGAAGTGATATCTCAGAATAATTTTTATTTGCATTTCTCTAATTATTTAGAGTATTTTTAAATATACCTATATATCTTTGCTTTCTTCATCAGAAAATTGTTCATTTATATCTTTTACACATTTATCAACTGAGGGTTAGCTCTTATTCTTATAAAATTACCAACATTCTTTATATACTTTAGATATGTGACTTCTATATGAGAGGCTATCTAAAATTTTTTCCCCAATTTTCTGCTTTACTTCTAATCTTGGTAGCATTTATTTTATTTGTACAAAACCTTTACAATTTAATTAATATTTTTCTAATGTTTAGATTGGTCTTTATTTGCGTGAGAACTTTTTGTTTTTGTAATTATGTTTATATAGTACCTTGGTTTGTTTTGGCTTATGACTCCCAAGTATTTTTTATTGTCAGTAGTTATTTTAAATGAAATTTCTTTTTCTAACTCTTACTGCTGGTCTTTGTTGATAATATGTAGAAATGACAATGATTTATGTGGATTTATTTTATATCCTGAAACTTTCCTAAAGTTGCTCACTGTTTCAACTAGTTTTTTTTTTTTTACTTGTTCTCTAGGGTCCTCTAAGTATTCCATTTTATTATCTCCAAAAAGTGGTTTTTTTCTTATTTTATTGCTATAGTATTTCTAGTATGAAATTTATAACATTCAATATCATAGATACTAGCTGTGCATTTCCATCTACTCTGTTGTTCCTCACTGTTTGTCCAACTCTTCCTATCTTTCCTCCTCAGATGTCTAATTATCTTTGACTAATATCTGTCTCATTCACATCTCTCCCCCCAAATCCTTACTTCTCTTCTCCTTTTGCCATACTAGATCCAAATTGATCCACATTTCCAAAGGTCCCTCCCTTGTCCCTTCCCCTTTATCTTTTCATTCTTATTCTATCCACCTTTATTAGAAATCTGTTCCTTATCCCCACAACCATGTCCTCATATTTCTTTTTTTAATTTTTGAAAATTAAGATTTCTTTTACATATAACAATACATATCAAAATGTAAAAAAAAAATTAAGAAACTCAGTTCATATACAAAGTCTACCTCTTTAATTGAAGCTAGTTACATTGGAACTCACAGGCTCAGTTTCTTCTTTCAAAACAGGGATAAGTTTCTATAAAATAACATTTTTTAATTATGCTCATTTTTGCTGGATATGTTATTCTTGATTGTAAGCTTATTCTTTTGCTCTGAAAAATGCTGTGTCCTATTTCACATCTTCTTCTAATGTGGTGACTGCTAAGTTTTGCATTATTCTGACTGCAGATCCACAGCATTTTTTCCTTTATAGTTACTTGTAATATTTTCTCCTTAACCTGAAAGCTAAAGAACTTAGCAATGATGTTTTGGTATATTTTTATCTTAGGGTATCTTATTTATTTTCCTTCATTGTTCTTTGTTGTTTTTTCTCCTAATTATTTTTTAACCTCTCTTACTTGGTTTTTGAGGTCTTTTTAAAGTACTTCCAAAAACTTTTTTGTGTTCATTGTTGTTTCTTTTCTTTTCTTTCTATTCTTTTCATTTTCTTTTCTTTCTTTGTTTCTTTGTTTCTTTGTTTGTTTGTTTGTTTGTTTCTTTGTTTGTTTGTTTGTTTGTTTGTTTGTTTGTTTGTTTCTTTCTTTCTTTCTTTCTTTCTTTCTTTCTTTCTTTCTTTCTTTCTTTCTTTCTTTCTTTCTTTCTTTCTTCCTTTCTTTCTTTCTTTCTCACTTCCTTCCTTCCTTTCTCACTTCCTTCCTTCCTTTCTCACTTCCTTCCTTTCTTTGTTCAGTCAGGCTTATTGGCTTTTAATGGATTCCCAGAGTTCTTATTGTACTGGCATATTTGACCTCAGATTTCAGGATTTTTCATGCTTACTTTTACCTGGGTCCTACTTAGTTATATTAGTTTTTATATTTCAGGGCCTGGTGTAATACCAGGTTCCCCATTCAAGCTTTAGTCCATGACTAACTTGCAAAAGAGGTGGGCTAAATAAGGGTTCAAAATTATATATATAATAGGTTTATTAAATAAAGGGAGAAGGGAAAGGGGTTTAGGGAATAACTAATTTTAACTATAAATCAGAGATTAAACCTGTAACTTCCTATAACTATTCTAAGCTAACTCCTTAAGTTATTAATTAACATTAGGGAGGTTTTAGTAGGCTTAAGAACAAGACCAAAATAGATCTTACACAACTAGAATCCTTTTTTGTGTCAAGCAGCAGTCTCAGTAGGAAGTCACCAGCAGCTCCGCTAAACATCCACTCCTCAGCAGCACAAGCAAAGATAAACATAATCTCCAGAAAGCCCACAGGAGAGGGAATCACTGGCTCTCTGGGTTCAGCCCAGAATAACCAAATTGAAAATCCTCTGGGCTCTCTCCTGAATGTTAGGGAAAAGCAATTATCTCTCTTCCCCAATGTTCTGGAATTCCTCTTGCTCTCCAGAACTTTCTGGTTTGCCTTGCATGACTTCCTGGTTTTCAGGATTTACTGTTCCTGGTAAAATCCATCACAACAGTTCCCCCTTTTACACAAAGATGAAATCATGTTGAAAACACTCTTTTGGCATTTTTGCACTAATAAACATATTTTCTTTTAATGAAAATTTTTACCCAAAATAATAAACAGCCTACACTCATCTATATTTTCCTATCTAATATGATCCTGTTCTAGAGATTTAATCAAGAAAAGGAAAAAAGGGAAAGTATACAATGAACAATTACAAAGTTAAAAATACATATCAAACATATGCAAAAGCAAAACAAGCAAATAACATCAAAATCAAAAGATATACACAAATTCATTAAAAACATTAAAATAATAAAATGCTACTCTTATAAATTAATACAGAAAATTCTATTACTATTTCAATGAAGAAAAAGCAAACCTAGAGAAAACTTTTTGAAAAATACAATAAACACATTATTGCACAAGTTTTACAAAAAATTAAACCAAACCATCAAATTTACTTATGCAAAGTATATTTAACAAAAGATGAAAAATTAAATATAAACATATTCTGTTAAGAATTTAGTAAACATATTTACATGCATTTTACATATGCATACATATATGCATGCAATATATACATCTGTGCTATACATATACATATACACACTTTATATTTACATGTACATTACTTATATACATATACTATAATACAATTAATTTTAGAATCCTAACTATAATATACACTGTTTACATATATTTACATATGTATTTACATTTTTGTATGATATGTGATGTTATATGTAATATGTAATGTATGTTATGTATGTTGCAATGTTTTTGTAGTGTAGTTCAGTATTTTACCTTATCTTATTAACCTTAAACTGTAATCTAACTACAGCCTTATCTTAATAAAATTTCCTAAAACTAATCTTATCTACCTATACTATTACTATTCTAAACTAAGTAGCTAACTATTTTTGTTAGTAACTACTTTATAATTAATTATAATGTATCTAGCTAAACATTGTTTCACTCATTCAACAGTGATTCAAAGTATCCTAACCATGTCTATGTTTCTGTTTATTTGTGTTTGTTATGTTTTTATTTATTCTATGTTATGTTGTTTTGTTAGTTATGCCAGTGTTATTGTTGTGTTATTGTTGTGTTACTGTTGGGTGCAATATACTTACAACAACAATTTTAGAGATTTAGAGAGATTTTTCCTCTCTTCTTACCTTGTTTGAAGAATTCTTCCTCTCCAAAATTCATGGTAGTAAAATGTATTGGTGAATGCTTATGAATATATATTATGTTGGGTTATGTTACATTACCCAAATTCCTTAAAACCATTAGTCCATTAATCACTTGATCCTCTTCATTGAAAATTCCCTGCAAAGTATTTATCTGCTTAGTATTTATGTCAGTCTTTTTACAATGTCCATCAATTTTTGAACCCTCTTCTTCATCTGCAATGCTCTCGTCCATCCAAATGTCCTCTTCCACTGGAATGGTCTTCTCCTTACTGATCTTTTTGACTGCAAACTCTATTTGACTGATGAATCTCAGCTTTCCACAAACTCTTCTTCATTTTCTTCTTCAACAATTTGTACATTTTCATTATCAATTCCATGAGCTAATTTCATATGTGAGCAATTATACCATGAATCTCTTCCTAATACTTCACTGAAGGTGGTGAAACTAACACAATTGTATAAGGACCTACCCAACTCTCTTGAGTTGCTGATATTTTTGTAAAACTTTTCACATATACCATATCACTGGGTTGAAAACTATGAAGAGAATTCTCCAATGGATCAGATTGGATCAATATCCCCATATCATGTAGTTCCCTAAGCCATTGTTGTAATGCACTTTAATATAAAGCAAGTTGACAATCTCCTCCTAGGAGTGATGTATAAACAGTCTTACAAGTTTTTGCCTACAATGGAGCATGTCCAAAGAGCATTTCATAAGATCACATATGTAAGTCTGCTCTTGCTATTGGAAGAATATCTTGCCATTTTAGATGAGTTTCAGCACAAATTTTCCCCACAATAGTTTTGAGTTCCCTATTCACACACTCCACTTGACCTGAACTTTGTTAATGATAAGGATCATGATATTTAGGTGTTATTCCTAGATTCTCATAGAGTCTTTTCAAGATATCTTGGGTGAAATGAGATCCTTTATCAGAATATATATTAAATGATACAACAAACCTAGCAACAATTTCCTTAAGCAACACTTTCACCACAAAGCTAGCTGGATTAGTATTAGATGGAAAAGCTTCAGGCCATTTAGTTAATCTATCAACAATTACAAGACAAAGCTTGTATCTTCCAGCTTTTGGCTTGCTTATGTAATCTATTTGCAAACTCTCAAATGGACAATATGCCAAAGGTCTACCACCCAAATCTTTCTGAATGCACCTTGATTGAATTTTTGGCAAACAGAACAATTAGAACATATCTTATTTGCAACAGTACTTATTCCCGGTGCTACCCATTGCCTTTTTACAGAGTCTACTACAGCTTGAGTATCAAAATGACCTTCTTTTGTGTGAATGGCTTGACACAAATAGGTATATAAATCTTTTGGTAACAGCAGTTATCCAGTGTCTGCAACACATATTCTATGTTCTTTCCTTGCTCCAAATTTCTCCTTCCACTTCTGAATTTCTTTTCCTATATAATCTTTTTCTAAATCATCAGACTGAATAGTTGACAAATTCATTGCATACACTGGAGTATTCCAGGCTGCAAATTTAGCTGTTATATCAGTTCTATGATTTTCTTTAGAGACTGAATCCCTGCTATAAGTATGACTTCTACAATGGATCACCACTAGCTATTTAGGTTTCTGGATAGTATCTAACAGTTCAGTTATTATTTCTGCAAGTGCAATTGGTTTTCCTGATGCAGTAATAAAACCTCATTGTTTCCAGATCTTCCCTGTTGCATGACATACAGAAATGCATAACGAGAAACTGTAAAAGTATTACCACTTTTACCATCAGCTAGAAGACATGTTTACTTCAGTGACACCAATTCTGCTCCTTGAGCACTAGGTAATGAGCCATACCACAGTTTCTCAAATTCTGTGACCACTGCATCACCGAATTCCATCACATGAATATGAAGAACCTTCTGTGAGTAATACCAAGTCTGGGTTGTCAATAGGAGTATTTTCAAATCCATCCTAAACAAGGAACTGTACCTGAAGCTATTGGATCAAGCTGGCAACTATAATATCCAATTGAATAATAACTTTGTCCTAAATTCTGTGTCAGTACCCCAGAAGTAATACCTTTAGTTTCATTGACAAATAGTTGGAATGGTTTTGTATATTCTGGGATACCCAAAGCCAAATCAGATAAAATCTTTTTAAGGCTTACTTAAGGCTTTCAGATAATCAGGCTTTAGTTTCAGAGGTTCTGTATTCCTGGTTAAATCTGTTAGACATTTTGTTAGTTCACTATATTCAGGTATCCATTGTCTAAAGTATCCAAATGTTCCAAGAACAGCTCTGAGCTGTTTTTTGGTGTTAGGAGCACTCAGTTTCTGGATATCTGCTATTCTTTTCTGTGTGATATTTCTTGATACTTCTGATAACACAAAACCAAGATATTGTACTCAAGGCAAAACCCATTGTAATTTTTTTTTTTTGCTTTGGAGATTTTTATGCCCATGCTTATATAATTCTAACAAATGAATCTTACTACCTCTCAGACACACCTTAATTTTTTGAGGATGCAAGAAGAATATAATCCACAAAATGTACCATTTTACTTTGAATGTTATAGTTTTCAGATATCTTCAGAATTTGTGAAAATTGACTCGGTGAATAGGTAAAACCCTGGGGCAAATGAGTCCAGGTCCACTGGGTTTTCCCCCAGGTAAAGCAAAGATCTTTTGAGAATCCTAATGAATTGGGATTGAGAAAAAAGCTGAGCATAAATCTACCACAGTAAAATATCTTGCCTGACTTGGAGTGGAAGAAATTATAGCAGCTGGACTTGGTACAACAGGATGTCTTGATTACATAACCATTTGCTGTTCTTAAATCCTGTATAAAATGATATACAACTTTGCCATTCTGATATAACTTTGGCTTTTTGTTTGGAAGAATAGGAGTATTAAATTCTGAGAAGCAATGTATTATGATCCCTTGTTGAATTATGGATTCAATGATTGGTCTTATATCCTCAATTGCTTCTTTAGTCAAGGGATATTGAGATACACAAGAAACTGGTCCTTCTTTAGTCTTCACCTTGACTGGAGTAGCTGATTTCAATAGACCTACATCTGTGGAAGTCTTCGAACAAAGATCTTCAGCGATATCCTCAGTTATTGGATAGATTGCATCTAAATCACCCTCTATACTGACTGAATCTAAGAATAGCAATAGAAAAAGCTTTCAAAAATTCTTCTGGTAGATGTAATGAGATATCACCAGTATTATTCATTGGATTTTTGCCCTTAGTTTACATAATAATCTCTCCCTAAAAGATTCATTGGACAGTCTAGAATATAAAGAAATGCATGTTCCACAGATAATGGACCTAAAGTAATAATTTTTGGTTGTAATTTTACTATTCTCTGTGGTTTACCAGTAGTATCTATTACTTCCAGTGTACCCAAAACTCTACAATTCTTAGGAACACTTTTCAAAACTGATTTACTGGCTCCAATATCAACCAGAAGGTCACAAATATGATCTCCAATAGTTACAGACACATATAGTTCTGTACTATTTAGTGGTTGGAATGTTTCCAACACTGGTGCTAACATAGTAAAATCAGTACAAAACTCAGACATTTCCTGTCCATCTAAATTTATATCTGCTTGAATTTCATGATATTCCTAGGATTTCACATCATTAACACCATCATCAGCTTTTTTCACTACTCTAATTAGTCTTTATAAGCTCTACCTTGGTATCATTGTTCTCATTTACAGTCACTTTATCTTCATCCAATTTACATTCTGCATAATTTTCCATTATTTCACAATCATTAGAATTTCCAACTAATTTTACACCATAATTTTCTTTTTCCTCACAATTATTAATACTAAATACATTATCTTTTCTTTTAACCACATTATTTATAAATTAATTATCCTTATCTCCATTACATTCAATTCCACTTTATTCCAATCCATTTCCCCTTGATTTTTCAAATACTTGAGAGCTCCGGCTCCACCTTCATAATGAACATGCCCCATTTGTTCTGATCATCCTTATGTCCACTAACCACTTGGCTGTACTTGGGTCTCACTCCTGATTTTACTCACTCTTGCATTGTGTTCAAATCAGGTGCTTGAGCTCCCTGACACCATGAATTTTGGCAATTATTACTATTTCATCTCTGATAACTATTGTTATTCCATCCATTATAATATTGTCTATTATATCCATTATTCTGATTAAATTGCCTAAAAAACTGCCCTCTGAATCTACATTCCTTCACAAAATGTCCTAGTCAATTACATAAGCAATATCTTGGAGGTCCAGATCTCCTTTCCCTTGACCTGTACTGGTTGTTTGTCTGCACAAATCTAAGTGCTGTTACTGCTTTTATTTCATTTATCCCTGCTTTATTTTCAACATCCCTTACTTTTTTCTCAAGTCCTCAATTACTGTATCCCTCTCTTCATATCAATTGTCATTATCCATGCATAAATAAGCTGCTTTTCTCTTTAATTCTTCCAAACCCATCTCTTCCCAATCTGGGCAGTTATTCTTTTTTTTTTAAGTGCTAAAAAGTTTGTAAATATTTAATAATTTAGTTCATGTTATTTTTAATTTTTTACATTATTTTATTTGTTCATTTCCAAACTGGGCAATTATTCTTAATTTTTTTTTTATCTTGGGACAGACATTTTTTTTTAACAAATAGTCTCTTGATGTGGGCAATTGTGTCATCTGCTAACACATCAAGTCCTAATATTAATTCAGCAGCATCTGTTATTCTTTTTAGAAAATTGGTTGCTGATTCATTCTGTGTCTGCTTTATGCGCTCAAATTTGAAATAACTATTTTGGCATTTAGAATGCCTTTTCATTACATGAAAGATTGACCTTCCAGCCTGTTTCATCTGTCTATAATCAGGGGATGAATTCATATCTGTTCCTTCACAATCCTGTGGCCATGGGGTCAAGGATGGATTATTTCTGGTTTCTTCTATGAATTGGTTCCTCTCTTTCTTGGTTAGTAATTCCTTCATCAGTAAGAAAAAATCAGCACAGTCAGAGTCAAAGATCTCTATAGCGCTCTGAAATTCCTTTACCACTTCATTAGGTTCATCTGAAAAGCACAGAGTTCTACATCTGATAGCTTCTAAATCCTCAGGAGTAAGTAACTTATATGTTTTAACTTTATATATCTCATCCTGTGTGACTACTGGTATATCTCTTAGAGGGAACATTCCACATTCTCCATTTCTAATCTGGACATTTTCTTAATATTTCTTTATCTATAGCATTATCCTTTAAATCACTAAAATACCATTATTTAAAATCATTCTCTCCTTCATACATAGTTCCATTATATCAATTTTATCTTTCATTATCATTATCATTTGCTTCATTTCCGAATCTTTTGTCATCCATTGAATAATTGCCCTTAATTTATAACCAACACCAAAAAAACAAGAATCTGCATTCATACAACACAATTAAACATAAGCATATTAAGGGTACATAAGCCAAAACAGTTCTTACAGTCAATGACATTACTGGTTCCATTCATTCATAACCCAAGATAATATAACAGCAATGAGAGAATGAAGTAGAAATCCCATTAGGGATAATCAAGAAACAATCCCAGAAAAAATACAAAATAGCATTTGCCATATCTCCTGACAAGATGCTTAAAGTACATAGGAAGCTGTTATAAAGCACAGGATACATGTTATTAGTATGCACTTTGATTAGCAATTACAATCACCAAATAAGAAAAAAATGTCCTCCTAACACATGTGCTTTTTGGCCTTTAGTCTATTTAATAATTTAAACCTCCCTTTGTGTCAATCAAGAGTCAGAGTTCTGTGTACCAGGACCTTGGAGAGCAACCAGGTTCTGGGAAGGACAATGGAATGTTGCAAGGTGCCCTAACTGTCAACTGTTATAAACAACTCCAATTTGCTCTGGCCTAGGCTAATTCCTGTGTATTCGCCCTACTGAATCACCAACTGAAAGAGGTCAGTTAAATAAGGATTCAAAACTATAAATATATATAAAAATAACAGGTATATTAAATTAAAGGAAGAAGGGAAAGGGGTTCAAGGAATCACTAACTTTAATCACAAATCAGAGATTAAACTTTATAACTTCCTCTATAATTATTCTAAACTAACTCCTTAAGTTATTAATTAATATTAGGGAGGGTTTGGTAAGGGCAAAAACAAGGCCAAAATAGATCTCACACAACTGGAATCCTTCTTTGTGTCAAGCAGCAGTCTCAGTAGGAAGTCACCAGCAGCTCTGCTGAACATCCACTACTCAGCAGCAGCAGAGATAAACAGAGTCTCTAGAAAGCCCACAGGAGAGGGAATCACTGGCTCTCTGGGTCCACCCCAGAATAACCAAACTGAAAACCCTCTGGGCTCTCTTCTGACTGTTAGGGGAAAGCAATTGTCTCTGTTCCCTAATGTTCTGGAATTCCTCTTGCTCTCCAGAACTTCCTGGTTTGTCTTGCATGACTTCCTGGTTTTCAGGATTTACTGTTCCTGGTAAAATGCCTTACAACCCTTCAAGTGTTCTTACCAGAGCTTTCAGGCAGTTTTGCTACTGCTATTTCAAGCAGTCAATCTGTCTCCCACTTTGGCCACAACCAGACTCCACTCTCCTTGGAGTTGAATAGACACTCCCCTCCCCCAGTCCCTCAGCAACCACATCCACTGGTGTTCTCCTTCCTCCTGCCTCCTCTCCTACTGCAAAACCTCAGGACAAAACAGGTGTCCAGTCCATAATACTTGGCTCCCAAAGTTCCCCCATTCTCTACCAGTGAGGCTTGAGTTCTTGCCCTCAGGACAATGGTGTCCACTACTTCAATCCCCAGCTGTGGCCCAGCAAAGTTCACTGAAGGGGAGACCTCAGCAGACACAATTGCTCCCAGGGCCCTCTCCAGACTTCCTAGACAATCTTGGTCATGTTGAAAGCTCTGAAGCTTTTTAAATAAAGTACCAATCCTACCCTCAGGGCTTACCTTGTTGATTTCACTGTATTTGCCCTGGTCCTGCCTCCAAACCTATATCTCTGGGGCTGTGGCCAGAGAAGTCAGAAACCTTCTTCCCTAGTTTTCTCAGGCTCTTCGGCTTCACTTCAGACTCCTTGTTGCTTTTTGCTGCTTTTAGCCTTAAATCTGTGAAGTTATTTTTGGTTGTTTGTGGAAGGTATTATGAGGGTGAGAAAGCTTCACACTGTAATATACCATCTTCCCACCAACTCTATCTATATTGTTTTTATTTGGTTCTGGGGATTTTTTCTTAGGATGCTTATTTTATGGTCTGTTCATTTTTTTTCTAAAATATGGTTATTTAAATACTTTATTTCCTCTTCCATTGTTTTGGAAATTTAGGGTTTTTCAAATATTCATCTTTTTGACTTAGATTGTCAGTTTTACCGATATATAATTGGAGAAAATAAATCCTAATTGTTTTAATTTCATCTTAATTGATATTGCATTTACCCTTTTAATTTACATGTAGGCATTTTGATTCCATTTTTCCTTATTTTTAAATCAAATTTAAAAAGATTTATCTATTTTAGTATGTTTTCATAAAATGGCTCCAAGTTTTACTTAGTTCAAATTTTTTAAAACTTCAGTTTTATTAATTTTTCCTGTGATTTTCAGAATTTCTTTTTGGCATTTACTTGGGATTTTTCTTTTTTTTCTTTGTTTTCTTTTTTTTAATTGCATGCCCAATTCATTCATCTTCCCTTTCTGTCATTTACTGATTTATAAGTATAAAGATATAATTTTTCTCCTAAGTACCACTTTGGCTACATTTCACAAAATTTCATATATTGTATCATTGCTATAAGTATATTCAATAAAATTATTAATTGTTTCTATATTTGTTTCCTTTGACCCAGTCATTCTTTAGGACAACTTTTTTTTTATTTCCAAATATTTTTTAGTCTTTTTTCTGTATATCTTTTTTGAGTGTGATTTTTATAGCATTATGATCTTAAAGGTGTTCATTTAATATTTCTTCTTTTCTATATTTTATTGTGAGACTTTTTGCTCCTATTATATGGTCAATTTTTGTGAAGGTACCATATTTTGCTGAGTAAAAGGAATATTCCTTTGTATTCTCATTCAGTTTTCTCCAGAGGTCTAGCTAATCTAAAGTTTGTAGAATTCTATTCACCTCCTTAATTTCTCTCTTGCTCATATGGTTTTTCAATTAATTTTTGATTCATGTTTTTATTCATGTTTGATTCTAGAGTCTTTAACTGAATATTAATTTTTATTTAATTATGGTCTGGAAGGGGGGTTATTTAATATTTCTGCTTTTTTGCATTTGTTTATGAGATTTTTATATCTTAATACATGCTCAATTTATGTGAAGGTGCCATATACTGCATAGATAACAGTATGCCTTTTTCTATTCCCATACAATTTCTCTTTAGATTTATCATATTTAACTTTTCCAATAGTCTATTCTTCTCCTTAACTTGTTATTTTATGATTAGATTTAGCTCTGAAAGGAGGAAGTAGATTCTGCACTACTATAGGTTTACTATTTATTTCCTCCTGTAATTTAAATTTTCCTCTAAGGGTTTGGATGCTATACCATTTGGTGCATATAAATTCGATATTAATATTACTTCATTACCTATGGTACCTATTTGATATTTTCCTCAATTACATGAAAAACATATTTTACTCTTATTTATTTTTCAAATTTGAGCCAAATTCTCATCCTTTCTTCATCCCTTCACTCCCCTTTCCATGAAATAGCAAGTAATCTGATATAGATTTTACATATCTGATAGCATAAATCATCTTTCCATATTAGTCATTTTGTGAAAGAGAACTCAAACAAATGTGAAGAAATAAAATGAAATATAGACTATTTCAACCTACTTTCAAATTCCAACAGTTATTTTAGAGGCAGATGCCATTATTCATCATGAGCCCTAAGGATTGTCTTGAATCAATGTATGGCTAAGAACAGCTAAGTCATTCACAAATGTTCATAATAAAATACTGCCAATTCTGTAGAAAATGTTCTCTTGCTTATGCTTACTTCAATTTTTGTCAATTCATGTTGGCCTTTCCAGGATTTTATGAAATTAATCTGCTCCTTATTTCTTATAGCACAGTAGTTTTTCATTACAATCACATGGCACAACTTTTTCAGCCATTCCCCAGTTGAAGGACATCCCCTCAGATTCCAATTTTTTGCCTCCACAAGAAGAACTGCTCTAAATAGTTATATAGAAACAAGTCCTTTCCCTTTTTTCAAAACTTCTTCGGAATATAGACTAAGAGATGCTGTTGCTAGATCAAAATATATTATGCAGTTAATCTACTCCATTGATCTATTGCTTAATTTCTTAACTATTGCATAATTGTTTTGATGATAAGAACCTTTTCAAAAGAGTTGTCTACCTTCTTTCATTGATTCCCTTGATAATCTTGATAATGATAATCATTTTCTATTATGTTGATTTGAGAAATACATAAGCAATTTGCATTTTTTCAATTGTATAGATCTGACATTATTTTTGTGAAGTATTTTACAATTGTATCCATATGATATCTATATTTGCCTTGGCAGGTAGACACTCAAGTATTATCTATTGTCTACATTGAACTTAATATGGAATTAATCTTTCTATGTCTTATTGCCTAAAAAACTAAATGAAATAATTTACAACTTTTTTTCTTGAATGATTGCAATCAGTTTTTCTTGGTTTTTTTGTCAGTAATGCTAGCTCTTTTGGCATCCAGAACATTGTCTTCCAAGACCACCTCCCCTTTAATGTAGTAGTTGCTAAATTTTCTGTGATACTGGTTATGGCTCTATAATATTTGAAAGATTTTTCTCTGGCAGCTTGAAATAGTTTCTTCTTGCTTTGACAGCTCAGGAATTTGGCTAAAATATACTGGATAGATTTCATTTTGAGAGATCTTTGAGGTGGTGATTATGGGTTCTTTCAGCTCTAATATTACCCTCTGCTTCTAGAATATCAGGATAGTTTTCCATATAGTTTCTTGAAATATGATGTCTAAGACCTTTGGCAATTGTTATAAGAGGAATTTTGGGGAAAGGAAAGGTTTGAGGAAGGGACCACATAATTTTATAAACAGTTTATTAAATAAAAGGGAAGGGAAGGGCAAGGGATGGAAATCTAATTTACAATTACCTACCTGAATATTAACTAAGATTTCCTAATCTAACCAAATCTAACTACTAAAGGGTAATAACTTTAAGAGGGATTTGGTGAAGGGAAACCAATCCAGAGCCCTAGAGATTTTCTCACACACAAGGGTCCAGCCACCAGCTCAGAGGGATGACACTTTTCTAGGCAGGATGCAACAACTGAAAGCAGGCAGTAAATCCAAACAACCAAAGGGAAGAAACAAACTGATTTTGGTTCCACCCCAAAATCAGTTAGATCTATCTTGTGAGCAAGAGAGATGCAACTTCTCCTTTCAATGGAGTCCAGTCAAAACTGACACACCAACTGATTTTCCCAGTAACAGTCTCTGTATTCAGTCCCTGCTCCTGGGAGAGTTCTTAGAGGAATCTTGACCTTACAACCTCTCATGCATCTAGCTTTGCAAAATCTCTTTACTACATAATGCATGTCAAGTAGTCTGATAATTCTTCTAGTAGTGATATTGCTGACTCCTTGTAACTATTTTAACATCATTTTCTTCTTCTGAGTTTGGGTCTGGATCCTAACTTTCACTATAGTAACATTTTATGAACATGTTCTTTTTTGTTGTTTGCTTATTTTTCTGGCTGTTTTTTATTTTAAAAAAGTGTAACTATCTTTAGTTTGTGATATTAATAAGTATTCATTTCAACTCTTCACATCATGCCCTCTTTATTTAGTAAAAATAGGGAAAACCTTGTAGCAAACAAATATATGTTTGCCAATCATTAGACATAAAAATGCATGTCCGTTTTGTATCTTAAATCTATCATTACATTCAAAGGTTGGATAAAAATTTTTTCATTGGTCCTCTGGAATTGTGGCTGGCCATTACATTGATAAAGGTCCTTAAGTCTTTCAAAATTCTTTGCCTCCAAAATTTTTTTGCTATTGTATGAATTTTTCTCCTGGTTCAGTTCACTTCACTCTGTATCCATTTATACAGGTTTCAGTGTAATCCTTGCTTTCACATTTTCATAAAGCACAATGGTTTTCCATTACATTCATATGCTATAATTTGCATTGACACCCCCCAAATGTGAGGTACTCCTTTTATTTTTAGCACTTTACCACTACAAAAAGCACCACTATAAATATGTTGGAACATGTTGGTCTTTTTCCTCTTTAGCGCATAAACTTTAGTACTGATTTCACTTGGTCAAAAGGAATGCCTAGTTTGGTAACTTCTGGGGAATAATTGAAATTACTATCCAGAATAGTTATATGAATAACAGCTCCACTAATAAAGTGTTAATGTATCTATTTTATTTTAGACCTTCCCATATTATATTTTGATCAGTTTGCTTCTCTACAGGATATAAAGTATAATGTCAGAGTTGCTGGAATTTGCATTTATTTAATTCTTAATAATTTGGAACATTTTAAAAATGTTTCTTTTCATATATTTTAACATTCTTTTTTAAGTTTTGAATTTTAAATTCTTTCCTTCCCACTTCATCATCAAAAGCAAGGAATTTTATAGCTTATGCATACCTAGTCATGCAAAACATTTCCTTTTTGGCCATGTTGTAGAAAAAAAAAACCCTTAAAAAAACAAAACATGCTTCAATCTATATTCATACTCCACTGATTTTTTCCACTAAAGGTGGATAGAATTTTCCATCATTATTCCTTCAGAATTCAATGAAAATAATAAGTAAATCATTCACAGTTGATCATTGTACAATATTATTGTTACTACTTTGTACAGTGTTCTACTGGTTCTGTTTAATTCACTTTTCATCGGTTTGTATAAAACTTCCCATGTTTTTTTTTTTTCTGAAAGTATCTTACATGTCATTTTTTATAATGCAAAAGCATTCCATCACTATCATATATAACAACTTGTTCAGATTTTCACCAATTGAAGGGCATTCAATTTCAAATTCTTCACTAGCACAAAAGTTAATATTTATATATATATATATAGTGGTAGTCTCTCGGTGATCGAGTATGACTATTGTCTTTGGGCAGTTTCATCTGGTAGTCTCTCAGTGATCGAGTATGACTATTGTCTTTGGGCAGTTTCATCTACGGTGTACCCTCATGTGGCTTTGGAGTCCAAAGGCTGAGGCGCAGAGTTTGTGACACATGGGACATGGGACGCCAGTTGTTATGGGAGGTGAGGTTGTGGCCTGGTGTCGGCGTTCACGCACAGCGGCAAGACGTTGACGTCGCTCATCTTCAAAGGTGATGGAGGCATGGTTAATATGGGTTCGCCAGCTGCTTCTGTCAGAGGCAGCGAGTTCTAGTTGCTTTGGTGTCATGCCAGCCCACTTCAAGTTGGACTTTAGCTGATCCTTGAATCTTTTCTTTGGTCGGCCTTGTTTCCTGAGTCCAGCTGACAGTTCACCGTAGAATACCTGTCTTGGTATTCGCTGTGGGTCCATGCGGATGATGTGTCCAGACCATAGTAGCTGGGTTTTGAGGACCATGACTTTGATGCTGGTGGAGCTGGCTCTGTCGAGGACTTCCTGGTTGGTGATTCTGTCCTGCCATCAGATCCTCATAATTTACTGGAGGGAGCATTGGTGGAATTGCTCCAGCTGTTTCATGTGCTTCCGGTACAGTGTCCATGTCTCACAACGGTACAGGAGCGAGCTGAGGACCACTGCGTTATACACTTTGAGCTTTGTCGCAGTGCTTATACCCCTGTGTTGGAGGACTTTGCAGCGCAGCCGCCCAAGTGCCTGGCTGGCCTTTTGGATCCTGGCATTAATCTCGTGGTCTAGGGACCCGTCGTTGGCGATGATGCTGCCCAGGTACTTGAAAGTGCTGACGTTAGAAAGCTGCGTGCTGTCGATTGTAATGCACGGCTGGTTCGTTGGCCTCCCTGGTGCAGGTTGGAACAGCACCTCTGTTTTGCTGAGACTGATAGTCAGGCCAAACAGTTTTGTTGCGGAGGAGAACCTGTCCACAATGGTTTGGAGATGATTTTCTTGGTGGGCCATGAGAGCACAGCCATCTGCAAAGAGAGCTTCCAGGATGAGTCTCTCTGTTGTCTTTGTGTTTGCAGTCAGGCGGCGAAGGTCGAATAGTGAGCCATCCAGTCGGTATTTGATATAGACACCCAGGTCTAGATCCATCACAGCATGTCGTAATACTTGGGTGAAAAATAGGTTGAATAATACCGGAGTGAGGACACAGCCTTGTTTCATGGCATTGGAGATGTTGAAGCGATGGGAAGTCTCTCCACCAGATAGGACTTCCCCTGTCATGTTGACATGAAAGAGTTGGATCAGTTTGACAAATTTTGCTGGGCAACCGAGCTTGCTGAGGATCACCCACAATGTGTCCCAGTTCACTCTGTCGAACGCCTTTGTCAGGCCTGTGAAGACAATGTAGAGACTCAGGTTTTGCTCAAGGCATTTTTTCTGCATTTGCCTCACCATGAAGACCATGTCGATGGTGCTGTGCTCTGGTCAGAAGCCACATTGTGATTCAGGCAGGTTCTGTTCTGTAACAGATGACAGGAGTCTGTTGAGTATAACACGGGCGAGGATCTTTCCAGCAGTGAAGAGTAGAGAGATGCCTCTGTAGTTGTCACAGGCTGCTTATGCGCCTTTGTTCTTGTATAGGGCTACGATGGAGGTATCTCTGAATTCTGGGGGTATGTCTTCCTCTTCCCATATGCTGGTCAGCACTATGTGGAATGCCTGGAGCTCCTTTCCATTTAAGGCCTTGTACACCTCGGTTGGGATCCCATCTTTACCGGGTGCCTTGCCTGCACTCATTGGTTTAATGGCTTTTTGGACTTCCTCTTTTGAAGGAGGGACGTCATGTTGATCAATGGTGTGGTTTTGGGGGATCTGGTCAAGGGCGCTTTGGTCGACTGAAGAGGGTCGGTTGAGAAGCTGACTGAAGTGTTCTTTCCACCTGTTGCTGATGCCTTTTTTATCTTTTATGAAAGTGTCACCATCAGAGGATAGCAAGGGAGTGGTGGTGGGTTTTAATGGCCCATAGACAGTGTTGAGGGTACTGAAAAATTGTTTGTAGTTTTTCGTATCAGCAAACCGCTGGATTTTTTCTGCCTTTTTTTCCCACCATCAGTCTTGCATCTTCCTGATCTTACACTGCGCTGTGGCTTGGAAAGACTTGAATCTGTCCTTTTTAGGAGCAGAGTTTGGGTTATTTTGCCACTCCATAAAGGCTTTGTTCTTCTTGCTCAATAGGTCTTCAATAGCAGTGTTGTTCTCATCGAACCAGTCCTGGTGGTTGCGTTGTTTTGGGCCTAGGACTGCCTTTGATGTTTCCTTCACTGCGTCTCTGAACTGGTTCCATTTCTCGGTTGAGCTTCCAGTGAGTGGTCCCTTTGCAGACAGCTTGTCGTCCAGGCAGGACTGGAATGTTTGCAAATAAGATGGATCTCTAAGACGACTCACGTTGTAAAATGTGCGAACTGTCTGGGCATGTTTTGGATGGTGAGGCGCAATGCGCATTTGAAGAGTCGCTCTAACCAATTGGTGGTCTGTCCAGCATTCAGCTCCTCTCATGGCTCTGGTGATCTTTACATCCTGGATGTCTCACCGGCATACAATGATGTAGTCAATGAGATTCCACTGTTTTGATCTTGGGTGCATCCACGTTGTTTTATATTTGTTTGCCATTCTGAACACAGTGTTCGTGATAGTGAGTTAAAACTCTGAGAATTTGCTGAGTAGCAGGAGGCCGTTATTGTTCATTTTGACTACGCCATGTTTGCCAAGTACTTCTTTCCATCTTTCATGGTCCTGTCCAACGCGGGTGTTGAAGTCTCCCAGTAGTATCAGCTTGTCATTTGTGGGCTCTGAGTGCAGGAAGGCACTCAGGTCAGAGTAGAACTGCTCGATGGTCTCCTCTGTGCTGGTCAGTGTTGTGGCATATGCGCTGATGATTGTGGCATACCGGTCTTTGCTGAGAGGCAAATGGATCTTCATGAGCCTCTCGCTGATGCCCACAGGCAAGTCTGGCAGCTGTTTGAGCAAACTGGTCTTGATGGCCAGGCCAACACCGTGGATTCTGTCTTCATTTGAGGCTCTACCTTTCCAGAAGAAGGTGTATCCAGTGGTGGGTTCACTGAGTGATCCCTCTTCTGGTAAGTGTGTTTTGCTTAAGGCTGCGATATCGATGTTATATCGCTCCAGTTCTTTACCGATTAGAGCTGTTCTTCTCTCAGGTCTTGGGGTATTCTCTCTATCAAATAATGTCCTGATGTTCCATGCTCCTAGTAGGAGTTTCTTTGTATTTTTTCTTTGATTTCGACCGCTTAAAGGGATGACCCACCAGCTGTGGTGTGCTGACCAGGTGGTTGTAGGGCAGGCAATGTTTGGGACACGTTTTCTAGTCCCCTCCCTTGATTAGGGTGAGCAGTGCTGTCCTAGAGAGGGCTGCTCAGTCGCCCAGGATGCTGCCGAACGTCCCTGCTGCCCACAGGGCCGAGCGACCACTGGTCCATGGGAAGCCTACGTGCAGGAACATGACTACAACTGCCAGTGGTCACCTCCACCTGTTGTGTCGCCACTCCCCCATCACCACAGGTCTTGAAGAGGGTGGACAGGGTTAGGATAGATAAGTGTGCACAAAGATACTTATGCGTGAAAGAGATTTAAGTGGAAAAGCCGATGCACAGAGACAGTCCCACTCTCTCGGCGTTGGAATTCTGGGTCCATTGGCACGAAAAAAATTGTTATGTCTGGAGACTTCCTCAGCTGCATTGGATGACCATGCTGTCCTTTGTGCTCCAACATGCCCTAAGTACTCTACAGTGCTTTGCTGTGTTGCCCTCTCAGCCGCTGAACCTTCTTAATGGTGTCTTCCTTCTGTTCAGCCGAAGCAGTCTTCACATGCTGGGTGAGCAAAGCCCTGGTTCACCATGGGTCGACGACCCGATGGCTACCCTCACAAGGTTTGGCCGGCCTGTCGAAGCCGTTGCCCGGGGTGTGGCCGCTGCCACATGCTAGCAGCTACTGGGAGCCAGAAGTGAGAGCTGGGTGTCAGGTGGAGGTCAGAGGCTGGAGAGCTGCCCTAGGAGGGCACGACAAGCCCTCCATACCAGAGATACTACCCCTCCCTGAGCACCCCATACACCCCACAAATATATATATATATATATATATATATAATATTTATACATATAGGTCTTTTCTTTTGTATCTCTTTGAGATATAGACCTAATATTATTATTTCTTTGTCAAAGTACATGCACAGTTTTATAGCCTTTTGAGACAAGTTCTGATTGTTTTTCAGAATATTGAATCAGTTCAAAACTATACCAACTATGCATTAGTGTCTCAATTTTCCCAATCTCCAACATTTGTCATTTTCTTTTTTCTGTTATATTATCCAATCTGATAGGTGTGAGTTTTACCTCAGAGTTCTTTTTAATTTTTATTTGTGAAATTAATATTTATTTGGAACTTTTAAAATATGACTTCAGATAGACTTATTTGTCTGAAAGTGGACTTTTTATATTCTTTGATAATTGATTAATTATTTATACTTTTATAAATTTGACTCAGTTCTCTATATATTTGAGAAACAAGACCTTTATCAGAGAAACTTGTAAATTTTTCAGGTTTTGTGCTTTCCTCCTAATCTTGACTGCTTTGGTTTTGTCTATGAAAATACTATTAAATTTAATGTAATTGAAATTTTCCATCTTGTTTCTTATATTATTCTTTTATATGGTCATAAATTCTTCCCTTATCTATAGATTTACTCATAAACTATACCTGATTCCCTAACTTGATTAAGCTATCACCCCTTGTGAATAAATCGTATATCCATTTTGAACTTGATATACAGTGTGAAATCATAGTCTATACCTAGTTTCTGGCAAACTACTTTCTAGTTTTCCCAGAATTTTTTTTTTGGTCAAATAGTGACTCCTTATGCCAAAAGCTTAGATCTATTGTTTTATCAAACACTAAATTACTAAGTTCACTTACTAATGTGTTTAGCATGAGTATATAATCTATATTACTGATCCAGCATTCTATTTCTTAGCCAGTACCAGTTTGTTCTAATGATTACCACTTTGTAATACAATTTGAGATCTGGTACAGCTAAGCCAGTTTACTTCACATTTATTTTCATTTTTTCCCTTAATATATTTAATGTTTTAATTTTCCAAATTAATTTTGTTATTATTCTTTATAGTTCTATAAAATAATTCTTCCAAGCTGGTATGATTTAAGAAGAGGTATGGTCCCTGTTCTCCTGGCTTTTAGACTCTGGACCCAAGGTCAGGGGCCCTATTCTGACTGGGTCACATCCTCAGTATAGCCTTCATTGGACTATGCTCTACTTACTCCAGTGAGACAGACCTTTCCTGTCCAACTTCCAAGTTTTATTGGGTAGGAAAATGTTTCATTCTATCATTTTTTAGATTCTGCTGCTGCTGCAAAAAAGGTATTATTTTAACCTTGATTTCAGGTAAACTTAGGAGAACTCAGATGAATCTCTGCTTTTACTCTGCCATATGGGCGCTAACTTTCCACCATATTTCTTGATTTTGCAATTTATCTTTAAATTAAGCTCTGTATCTGATGTGTATCCTTAGAGAAGAGACACTGTCCTAAGCTGTGCACTTCTCTGTATAACTATTTTAGAGTTAATTCTGTGGCATTAGGTGTTTTCAGTGCTTACAAGATATTGTGATCCTTAGAGGGTTGATTATTTATGTCCTGATCTGGGTTCCAGTCTTTAATGAGAAAGGATCCCTAAAACCTAAGGATTGCAATCAATATTGCTCCTCAGAGTCTCTGCTATCTTGTTACAAAAAGTGATACTGTTCTTTCAGACACTTGTTCTCTTGACTAGAAGTGTTCCTCTTTTCCCTTGAACTGAGACCCAGGAATGGGTATAGACAATGGAGATGCCAAACAGCATCTAGTCTTGTGTCCAATGCTGGCACATGTTCCCCTGTAATCTCTTTTGACAATTTGCTATATCCTGTTACTGACTCTCACATGAGAGCTCTAAAAGCTGTTGCCAATTCTTTTGTCATCAATAAGTTCCTTCATTGGTGTTGCATCCACCTGGGCTCTGGGCCAACCTTCACCCCTATGTAACAGACTTCTACTTCCAATTTCCCAGTAGTCTTGTGAACTAAGAATGTCTCATGCTGAGATTTTTTGCTCTCTGGCACTCTAGAATTCATTTGGGGGTATTATTTTAAAGTTTTTAGAAGAACTATGTTCTGTGCTTCTCCTACTTTTATTTTTCCTCACTCACCAGTCTTGAATAAAAACCTAGACTATCTAAGCTACTAAAACAGAGAAGACACAAATGGCATGCATATATTTGGTTAAAATGGTGGCACCATGCCAACCTTTCTATGAACTTATTTTGATTTTAAATTACCCATCTTAGGAGGCTAATTTCAAAATTTGTAAAAGAAAAAGAGGTTATAACCATTTTTCAAACAGGATGGTGTCTAGGGATTATAGAGTGAGCTTAAAAACCATCTAGTCCAAGCTTTTCATTGCTGAAATCAAGAGACTGAGGTCTATAGAGGCTGTAACTGTCCCAAGTCACCCAATATTGTGGTATACTAGGAATTTGAATCTAAGACCTCTGATCCCAATTGTTACTCTCTTTCCACTGTGGCAGGCTGCATCCTGCCCACAAATAGATATATCTCATCTGTGAGCAAGTCCTTATGCAAGGAACCACTTGAATTCCCATCACTGACCATCAAATCCTTGAAAAAAAAATACCTATGAAACCACCTTTAAAATGAAGTTGACACATTCAGCTTCAAAGAAATTCAGATTCTTCATAAAATTAATAACAGGATTCCAATCTCTTAATATCCTGAGTATGCAAAGCATGTGTCCATCATTTACATGCTGTTTCTTGTTTTAGATTTTACATCTCCATGGTTGTTGGTCATACACATTCATTTCACTCTACTGCTGACTATTCACTCTCCTATATTGTTAATGATGTGGGAGATATAATATTACAAATGCTTTAGATGAAAAGATAATTGGCCAAGTCCCGACATAGCATCATGGGATATCTAACCTATTAAATATTGTCATGCTCCTTCTGCTTTATTACATACCATCAATAAATCATTTTGACCTCTATGAAGTCCTGTTTATATTGTTACTGCAGAAACTTCCTTCAGATAATACATAAAAAGAAGAAAAATAACTTTTGTTAAATTTAATTATTAAGTCATGAGCACTCCAATTTCAACAGATATGTAAGTTCAGGACTTTGAGTATTACCTCCAACAGTACAGATTACAAGTGGTCTTTGTCTTTTTATTCTGCAAAATTTTGGTATATATTCTTCAAAAGATCTTCTACAGAATTATTTGGTTTATGTCTTCTAATTTTCAATGGACCACCAAAGATATTTGTCATACTTGTATCCCTAACTTTTGTAAAATGATTAGCTCACCACCTGATTTTTCTATCTTTTCCCCTACTATAATTATGGTCACAAGCTTAAAAATTGGATCTTGGGATCATTAAATGCACAGCACAACCTCCTACATACAATCTAACCTGCTATTTTGTTCTTAATCAATGGTAGTCCTAACTCATTGATTATCTTCAAGTTTTGGCCCAGATATATTTTAATTATGCATCAACTAAGTGAACTAACCATACAGTCTTGAACTTTAGAGTAATAGATATTTCTATTTTTTTCATTTAGTTTTTCCTCAGTTGTCAATCTTTCTGGAATATTTATGATTTTCATAAGGATGTCCCATTTTATGACATGATATTATAATTCCCAAATAGTAGTCTTTGATTCAAAAAATAATTTTTAAAATTCCTTTTTAAAATTCACTTTATAAAACTTTTAAGTTCTAAATTCTCTCCCATATTCAAGTGTTTCCCCTACCTATTGAGAGGAAAATAATATAACTAAATATTTGAAATCCAATGGTAGTATTTGGAAGACTTGACCTTCCACAGGGAATTTCACTACCATTTGGACCTTGCTTAGAATTATTTCTGTGCAAATGATAAGCGCCTTAGATGAATATATTAACCTGTCTTAATAATCAGAGTTTAGTGTAATAATAATCTTTTTGATGATTGCATTTATTGGGGAACCTTATATATAGAAGAAATATTCCTTTTTGAAGAAGACTCTTTCATAGTGCACTTTGTTCTGATTGGAGATAGAGAAGACCTTAGATGGCATTTCAACTAACCTCCTCATTTTATGAATGAGGAGGGAAAGGAGAACTTTAAGATCCCAAAATGCTGTTATGGAAAAGAGCAACTCACTATTCTACTGAGTCTGAATATGGACCTGCTTACATATAGCCTTTGCATTCAAATATTAAAAGAAGAATGCAAAAATTAGAGAGAATTTCAAGAAGAGTTTACAAATAATAGTGTTTCTTTTAAAAGAACAAAAAAGAACATGAACTAATTTTATTTTCAGATAAAATGATAAAAGAAAGATAAACTTGGTATATTTACATTGTTATTTTTTTAAGCTAAGACATACTGTGAACTAAAAAAACAGAAGTCACATAATGATATGCTCCATTAATAATTATCCTCATGACCTAATAACTATCATAATAACATTCAAATGGCCATATACTTCCATTGTGGAAAATGCTTTTTGTCATGTCCCAATTTTTTGAACCATTATCCAATAGTCAGCTCCATTTTTTTCTTCTTCAGGATGCCTTTGCTGATCATCTCAGTAAGAAGTAATTCCTCCATTTCCTGTAGTCTTACACAATTTACTTTCTACCAATTATATAATGAAACCACATAAAGCCTTGAATTTTAGACATATATGCATGCATGGGTGTGTGTGTGTGTGTGTGTGTGAGAGAGAGAGAGAGAGAGAGAGAGAGAGAGAGAGAGAGAGAGAGAGAGAGAGAGATTGAGATTTATCCTATTTTTCAAGCTTCTCAAGGTCAGGGTCAGTGTTGCACAACTTTATGTACTATATACAGTATATTAAATAATGCCTTGTATATGGTATATAATAAGTATTTATTGATTTTTAAATGAATAAATGAACATAAAGAGATCTCTTCTACTAGTTTGCAAGTCAGGCCACTTTTCTACATAGCTGTGGGAATTTCGATAATAATAAATTAACTTTAATTGTAGATGACTGCCATTTAAAAAATAATTCAAATCATATGTGCAGATATTCCAACATACCCTTTCTTATATATTTTTACTAACAGTGGAACTAAATTGGCTACTTCCAGTGGAGATACTACAGTGAAATTATGGGACCTGGTCAAAGGTGATTGCATTCTGACCCTGGGAGGACATAGTCATGCAGTCTGGTCCTGCACATGGCATTCCTGTGGAGATTTCGTGGCTTCTTCCTCATTGGATACAACTGGCAAAGTCTGGGATGTTAATAGGTAAGAGTCTTTCCAGTACTTTGGCTCCCTATAGAAACAAATGTATGTTATATTTGTATAATATTCTGTAGGACTAAATGACAGCTGAGAGTTCATTCACCAATCTTTTAGTATATAGTTTATATTGCTATGCCTTTGTATTTTGTTTTTAAGTCTTAATCATAATCACTTGAAAAAGAGGAAGTTGGTTTACTGAGTAGCTATTTTACTGCTTTTTAATCATGAAAGAAAAGAAACAAAGACTGATTTAAATGTTATTTTTATTAGTAAAATTGATCTTTGCCTATTTTCCAACCTAACTCATTTTCAGTTAACATCATTGAATAGGTATGAGAAGGGAAGACATAAAAACTGTTATTATGTCAGTATAGTTCAATTCTTCCTTTATTTATTATAAAACCAACACAAATATATGTCTTCCACTGAAATTTGCTTTTAAAAATCCAATTCCTTTCATGTTACTAATTGTAAATGAATTTCTTTAAGGAAGGAATTTTGGCGATTTAACTTTGTATGAAGTACACTTGGATGTTATATTTGACAATGCTTTGGGCAGCTCTTACCTATTTCTAAAATTAGTCTGCTATGTAAAATAGTTAAAGCTATGACAATGTCACTGGGTGCAGTCAAAAGATAGGAATAGTTACAAAGCTGCTAATTTGTCTAACTCAAAGAGCAGTAGATGTATGTCAGATGTAATTCAAAAAGAAGCTGCCAGTTCAGAAACCACTGAGGGCATAGAGGAAGCACAGTGAGAGAAATAGAGAAAGATGAAGAAAATGCAAAGGTTAGCAGGGAAGAGTCTTCAACATCCTGTATAAATGCAGTCTGGAAGTCAAGAGAATGATAAAACCAGAACCAGAAAAGGCCTGAGCCAGTGCTAGAGCTGGGTAAAAGTCAAGATCTAATTACCAAACATAGTTCAAGATCCAAATAGTCAAGCAGTTGAGGAAATTGCTTTGATAAAGGTTGGCCTGACTTTCTTTAGGGACAATAAACAATTGGCCATGATCAACTATAATTTAAAAGTCTCTTGATCCCAGTAATCTATTTGGGCATAATGGCAACATTCCCCATCTCCACTATTAGGAATGTTCAAGAGGTGAAGTAGGTAGGTGTAAGGTTTTGGAAGTTGAACTCCCTCTTTGAAAAAAAACTGCTGGGAAAATTGAAAAACAAGATGGCAGAAACTAGGAATAAATCAATCCCTCGCACCATATAATAAGATACAATCAAAATGGATACATGATTTAGAAATAAAGGGCAAAACAATAAACAAATTAGTAGAGCACAAAATAGTTTACCTGACAGACCTATGGATAAGAGAAGAATTTTGTCCAAACAAGATAAAGAGCATTATGAGATATATGGAAAATAAACTTTACTACTTTAAATAAAATGGGTTTTACACAAAACAATGGAACAATTATTAAAAGGGAAATAACAAATGGAAAAAATCTCCATAAAAATCGTCTCTGGCAAAGGCCTAATTTCCCAAATATTGAGAGAACTGAGTCAGATTTGTAAGAATACAAATGCATTCCCCATCTCACAGATTGTTAAAAGAAATTAAGTCAGTTCTCAGATGAAGAAATTAAAACTATCTTTAGTTATATAAAAAAATGCTCCAAATCACTGTTAATTAGAGAAATACAAGTTTTTAAAAAAAGTTGCAGTATGACCTCAGACCTATCAGACTGGCTAACATGACAAAAAAGGAAAATAATAAATGTTGAAGGGGATGTGGAAAAATTCGGGCACTTATACCCTCTTTTTGGAACTGAATTGTTACAACCATTCTAAAATGCAATTTGGAACCATACCTAAAGGGCAATAAAACTATGCATACCCTTTGACCCAATTATACCACTTCTAGGTTGTTATCACAAAGAGATTAAAGATGAGGAAAGGGGTCTACTTATACAAAAAAATTTATAGTGCCTCTTTTTGTGGTGGAATTGTTGTGGTGGTAAAGAGGTGCACCCCTGGGGTTTGGGAAGGATACCTTTATGCGAGAATGCAAGACCCCCAAAACTTAGCTTAAAAATAAAAAGAGAAATTTATTAATTTAGAAAGTAATGTTGAGAAGGTCCAGGAGGAACAAGTAGAACAGCAAGGTGGAAAGCTGCTCTCAGAACCCATCAATTCTGGTGATTTTATACTCTTAAAATAAATGCTGTGTCATGGTGTGGATGTGACTCTAGAGTGGTAGCCACTCAGGCATTCTGTGGGGGGGTTAATCATCTGACTGGGGTCTGCCTGGAGACATAGGAATGACCCTCATGAAGGATTCCTTAGTTTTAGGGGACAGATAAGATGTCTGAGATGTAGCCTGATAGAATTGAGGTGTAGTCTGGAGGTGCATCTCTTTGTCCATCTTAAATCTAAAGGAGGATCAAAGGAGAGCAATTATCTCAGGGTCCTATAGGGGTCATTGGATGTTTTTAGCCTAGGAGTCAGGAGGATGTAAGAAAGCAAAGGAATTTCCCTGATAATAGTTTGCCTGAGTTTTTGGGGGTACAATACCATGTCAGAAATGTCAGAGAAGTATTATTAAAAATTGCATTGATATGTAATTTTGGAAAAAAATGATTAAAGCAAAACAAAACAATACAAAAGTTGGGGGGAAGGTAGAGTAGAACTTAGTTCCTTAAGAGTATAACTAACAAAGATCTGTCATGAGGCTAAAAGGTTCCCATGTTTGATCTTCATAATTAACCTAATTTCTTCCTAGATCAAAAGATAATTGAGTTATTGATACTGAAGGCAATAATCCAGGATAATTTGAAAACAAAAAAAGGTTTTCCCATGTGAAATAGTGTAACATTTTTTAAACCCTTACCTTCTGTCTTAAAATTGATACTGAGTATAAGTTCCATGGAATCAAAGGTTAGGGTGTTTGACCAGGGTCACATAGCTAGGAAGTGTGTGAAGCCAGACTGGAATTTAGGACTGCTTATCTGCACACCTAGAACTCTATCCACTGAGCCACCTACCTGCCCTTTGTGTGTCATATTTTATTCCCCCCTCCCCCTGGAGATGGAGGATTCTTTTTTTTTTATTATTTTTTAACATTATTTTATTTGGTCATTTCCAAACATTATTCATTGGAGACAAAGATCATTTTCTTTTCCTCCCCCCCCCCCACCCCGCCACCTCTCCCATAGCTGATGCACAATTCCACTGGGTATCACATGTGTTCTTGATTCAAACCCATCTCCATGTTATTGGTATTTGTATTAGGGTGTTCATTTAGAGTCTCTCCTCAGTCATATCCCCTCAACCCCTGTGGTCAAGCAGTTGCTTTTCCTCGGTGTTTTTACTCCCACAATTTGTCCTCTGCTTGTGGATAGTGTTTTTTTCTCCTTGATCCCTGTGGATTGTTCAGGGACATTGCATTGACGCTAATGGAGAAGTCCATTACCTTCGATTGTACCACAGTGAATCAATCTCTGTATACAATGTTTTCCTGGTTCTCCTCCTTTCGCTCTGCATCACTTCCTGGAGATTGTTCCAGTCTCCATGGAATTCCTCCACTTTATTATTCCTTTGAGCACAGTAGTATTCCATCATCAACATATACCACAATTTTTTCATCCATTCACCTATTGAAGGGCATCCACTCATTTTCCAATTTTTGGCCACCACAAAGAGGGCAGCTATGAATATTCTTGTACAAGTCTTTTTCCTTATTATCTCTTTGGGGTACAAACCCAGCAGTGCTATGGCTGGATCAAAGGGCAGACAGTCTTTTATCGCCTTTTGGGCAGAGCTCCAAATTGCCCTCCAGAATGGTTGGATCAATTCACAACTCCACCAGCAATGAATTGTGTGTCATATTTTAGGGAAGATTTCTAACCTAAATGATTAATTTTTAAGTAAGCTTTTATACCTTAAAGGATAATTTTTTTGTATATGAAAAATTCATTCATGTAGAACATCTCTCCCTTATAATGATAGATAATAAAAATGTTTATTTATAATAGTGCTTTTTTCTGGAAGTTTTTATATCAAATAACAGTTCCTTCTGAAGTAGTGAATATCCTTTTTTGTCAGGAGACCCTTGGAGTTGTCCTGGATCTTTTCCTTCTTCATAATAGTTAATACATTCACAGTTGATCATTGGACTTTATTACTGATCTGTGTATAATGGTCTCCTGGTTCTACTCTATTTACTTTGCATTACTTCATAAAAGTCTTTCCAGGTTTTTTTTTTCTGGTCATCTTTTTTTATCATTTCTTATGGCATGATAGTATTCCATTAACATCATATACCACAGCTTGTTCAGGCATTCCCCAATTGATGGACATTCCTTCAGTTTCCAGTTCTTTGCCACCAGAAATAGTTCCTATTAATATTTTTGTAGAAATAAGTGGATTTTTTCCATGTCCTTCAGCTCTTTCTGATATAAATTTAGTAGTGATATTGCTTGGTGAAATGGTATATGCCTTTTGATGGGACTTTTGGCATGGTTCTAGATTACTTTCTAGAATCAGTTCATATCAGTTCATATTTCTACCAACAGTGTATTAGTATTCCAATTATTCGACACCCCCTACAATATGCATGTGTCCTTTTTTTTTTTCATTAGCCAGTCTGATGGGTATAAGGTGGTATCTCAGAGCTGTTTTAATCTTCATTTTTCCAAATAATAGATACTGGAACATATTTTCATGAGACAAAAATGATAGTTTAATTTATTCTTCTGAGAATTACCTGTTCATATCCTATAACCATTTGTCAATTGGAGAACCATCTCTATTCTTAAATCATGAAACTAGCCTAGCCCCCTTCTTTTGTAACCTAAGTATCAAACTTGATTCCGCTTTTTCTTAATTCCTCTGCTATATCTAATCAATTCCCAGGTCCTGTCATTTCCACCTCTATAACATGCCCATTTTCTCTTTTATATTGCCATTACTCTAGCCCTCATCCCATCATGCCCAGATTTTCCTATTTCAAGTCTCTCCACATTCTAGTCCATTATCTAAAATAAAATATAAAATCCCATGACTTTTAATGCTTGACCACTTTTTATCTTCCTATTCTTCTTAAACCCTGTCCCAAACCTCCCCACTGGCACACACACACACACACACACACACACACACACACACACACACACACACAAACATCCTTTTCCATCCAGAGGATCTCCTGACATTAAATATCTATGCTAGCTTTCTCCAGTGCCTAGAGCTCTCTCTTCTCATATCTGCCTCCTAGCTTCTATAGGTTCTCTCACCTAAAATCTAACTTGCAAGAAGTCTTTCCTGCCTTAATGCCTTCTTCTGTTTATTTTCTCCTCTGTATCTTGAATGTATGTCATTTGTGCAAAATCATCTGCATGTTGTCTACCCCTTTAAAGTATGAGCTTCTTCAGAGCAGAGACTGTCATCACACTGTAGGCATTTAATAAGTGCTAGGTAATTCCCCTTCTCAAGAAACTTCAGTGTTTTCCTGTTTCTTTGGGGGTGGAGAAGAGAGAAGAGAAACTCCTCTGGTATTTATAGCTCCTGAGAATTCCACTCCATTCTCTCTTCCCAAACTGATTTTTCATTCCTCTTGGACATGCACTCTATATACCAAACTAACTAGCCCATTTGATAGTTCCTCTGTCCCCTTCCCTTTGGATAGATAGACTGTTCTCCATCCCTGGAATGTTCTTCCCCTCTAGCTCCTCCTCCAATCCCTATCTCCCTAACACTTAAGTACAGCCTCATATAGTATGATCCTTCCAATCCTTAAAATGACTCTATATTTATTTTGCGCATATATATACATATGCACACTTATATACATATATTATTTGCATATATATTCTTTCCCTCCAGTTGAATGTAAGGTTTTGTACAATAGCAATACTTTCATGCCTGGTTTTATATTCCCAGTGCCAAATAAAATGCATAGCACAGTATTTATCATACAAGTTTTAAGAAAGATTTGTTTCATGGACTACACTGAAACTGTATAAGGTTTTCAGTAATCATTCAGTTTAAGAAAAATTTTAGGTCAGCTTACCTAATACAAAAATAGGCTGTTAAAACAGAATATTTTCATGTGCAAAAAATTCATTCAAAACACAGTTCTTCCTCTAACCATCACAAGCTCCCAGATTTGGCTTGACAATTATTTCTCCTGAAACAATTCCTATATCCTCTTCCTATTGGTGCCAAACAGATATGGATGCAGCAGACCAACTTTCTTCCTGATTGATGTCAAACACCCTGCAAACACTGAATTTGCCTTCAAAAGCCAAGAACTCACCGTCAGTGTCAAGGGCAGTGCATTGTCATTAAAAAGGAGAAATGCCAGTATTGACTGAGGGATTGATTTTTGCTAGACTAGATGTCAATATGTTTTTCAAAGTCATAGTCCAAGCATATTTTCAGTACTGGATTTCCTCTCAAAATTCTACTCTTGCTTTAGACCTCCAGTAGAGTTTTAAATCAGTGCTTTAGTTCAGATCTTAGTTTGAGTTCAAACGCATTGGGGCTTTGACTCGGGCTTCTCTTTGTGGATGCAGAGCTATAAAGCACTCCTAGCAGCTGCTCAATGCTCATTCTGCTATGAAGATGTCACAGAGCCCTTTACCAACATTAGATATACCAAGGGAAGTTCAGGGACAGGGAGAGTACAGATCAGATATCTCTTTTTCAGCCCTTACCTTCTTTTCGCCTCCTCATCTCCAGTCTCTTGATTAGCAGCCAGGATAGGACAGAACATCTTCATTATGCCAGAACTGGAACATTTCCTAGTGTGGAGCTCTGTGAAATACTACACAGCTAGACAAGCAGTATGAAATTACTGAAGAAATCAAAGATATGAATAGCCCATGGACCCTGGATCTGCAGCCATATTACTTAGTTACCGAATGCTTCAAAGAGAAGCATTTATAAAGTGCTTAGGCTTCCTGAATCTGGAGTGCTGTGGTTATTGATGAGTACTTTTGTAATATATTGTTTAGCTATCTCCTGAGGTCATTGCTTTATTGGAAATCAAGAGTGCCATATAATTCCTGAGAGCAATTACAACAGTCATTTAGACATGTGTGTATTGAATATGCAGGGTTGATAGAACTTGATCATTGTATCCTTGGCAGCATTCTATTTACTCAAATTAGAGTTTCAAAACTGAAGTTATGCTTTGTAATCTTGTTATTTATTTCAGATAATTCATTCAGATCTTGAAAATGAGCTTTAAGAAAACCTAGAGACAAACTAGTTTTAATCTACCCATTTCTAGGTGCAACAAAAGCTTGGAGAAACCAAGCTATTTGTCCAAGATAAGATAGCTAGTTAGTGAGAAAGTGGGCACTAATGCTCAAGTAATTTCATTACTAGTAACTATAAATATTCTTTCTTTTATTTCACTTTACTTCTTTGTGACCTTAAAGATGAAGAGGATAATCTTGCTGAGATATAAATCACTTTGTAGAGTTAATTTGGGGTATCTAGGTAGTTCAGTGGGTAGGGTCAAGTCAATAGATGAGAAGTCCTGGATTCAAATTTGACATCAGACACTTCCTAGCTGTATGACCCTGGCCAAGTCACCTACCTTCACTTGCCTAGTCCACTGCTTTTTCTTGGAATCAATAATCACTATTGATTCTAAGACAGAAGATCAGAGTTATTAAGGAGAGAGAGAGAGAGAGAGAGAGAGAGAGAGAGAGAGAGAGAGAGAGAGAGAGAGAGAGAGAGAGAGAGAGAGAGAATTATTTAAAGGGAACAACTAGGACAGTAGAAGAACCTGGCCTACAGTCAGAAGGGTCTGCAAAGGTTCAAATCTTGCCTCATGCACTTCTTAGCTGTGTGACCCTGGAAAAGTCACTTAATCACTATTACCTATCCCTTGATGCCCTTCTGTACTAGAAATGATACTAAGACTAAGTAAGGGTTTAAAGAAATAAAAGAATTATCTAAAACTGTGCAGACAAACTCTTAAATCTTAAAGAGTATAAATATAGTAGAATGCTCCTTACAGATAATCTAATTTAACCATCTCATTAAGGAAACTAAGGCCTAAAGAAGTGAAATAACTTGTCCTAGGGGTCATAAAAATAGTAAGGAGGAAGAGCTGGGATTTGAACCCAGTTATTATGATCCTAGGTTTATTAGTCATTAACTTTAATTTTTGTCTATGCATGCAATAAAGCCCAGATTCATAGCAATTCTCCTTTTAGAATGGTAATGATAAAATGGCTCATCCTTGTACCCCCATTTAAAGAACTGAACTCATTCCCAATGGGTTAGGGATTGAGGTTTCAGCCCTGTGCTAGGAAAAGTCTTCCTTTCTTGGGTGAATTCTCCCATTGCTTTATCATGTTGCAAACACTCAGCAGCATAAGACTGACCAAAAAAAGTGTTCAAGAAAAATAATATAAAATTCAGCAAATATATTCTTTATCAGCATAAATGTTAGAAAACTGAAAATGGAAGTAAGGCTATTGCAGGCTATTGTACATACAATTTTCCTCTTTTCTGTGTTTGTTCTTCTCTTAGTTCCTGATCCTGTGATAGAATGTTTTTATAAATAGAATAAAATACCCACAGTCACTTGTGCCTCCCAGCTTGTCCATTCAAATAGTGGTCATCTCTCATGGTCCTACACAATGGGACTATAAATATGGCTAGCACTAGATTTTGCTTAGTCTTAATACACTGCTCTAGGACTACAACATTTTTTCCTCCGAGTTTTCTTCTAGAATCTCTCACCATCCAGTCATGTTCATGAGTAAAAACCTCTGTGTCCCATTTAAAGGGTTGATCTAATTTTAGTTTCCTCTAATCTCCTAATTAGTTTCCAAATTGGAAAGAACTACAAATCCCAGAGGATTTTGTGGTTAGCCTACCCATAGTTAGAAACACACAAGTAATTATCAAGGCTATACCATACATCTAACAAAATTTTAGTTACTATGAAATACAAAATATATACAAAACCTGTCTTCCTTTTGCAAGTCTCCTGTCTATAAAATCATCCTTGCAATTTAAGAATTTTGATGTAAGCCAAAGAATTTGAAAGGCATAGTCAAGTGATTCTGGTTCAGATTGTCTGGATGTGTTAGGGAACTTTTCAGCACCAGGGAAACGATGTACACAATGATTACATCAATAAAATGAAGGAATAAAAATTGAAATTGAATATTACATAGCTATAAATACTAAGGTTGAGCCCTGAAAATACATGAGAAAAAGGAGCTTCCCCTTTCCCACCCAGGCCTCTTCTTTTTAGAGGTGGGAAAGGAGGAGTATGAAACAATGCGTAAACTTCCAGATTTAATTGATTTGTTGAATAGTTTTCCTGGACTGTTTTCCACCTGCCTCTAATTCTTTTTTTCAGCATTGTTACAAGTGCTGACTTACTGAGTAGAGTAGGCAAGAATAATATATTCAGAAATGAAAGTGATTTATAAGCAAAATATATCAATCCTTTAAATATACTAGTAACTTTTAACAGATGTTTCTAGAACTTTTTAGTATGCACAGTATTGAATTAATGAAAAATGGTAACTTCATTTAATGTAAATTTTTGTATTGCATTTTGGGAATAATAAATTTTTATCAAAACAGGTTACTTTTGCTTTGTTTTTAAAGTTACACTTAAAACAGAAGTATTATTCTTCTCACTGTTCCACTTAGGGAAATGAGTTGACTCAAATGTTAAAATAGTTTAATTCCATCATAAAATTAGTTCTGTGATATTGCTTTAGGAAATAATAGTTAAAATAAATAGTATTCCTTATTAAGTTGTTTATTAGTGAGTGAGTTCATTTGGAAAACATTTCATTACAGAAATGGTTAAAGAAAAAAAAACCCTTAGAAATAGCTACTTAATATATTAAAATTTCAGCAGCATATATCAGGTTCTACAACTCAAAATTCAATATTCTTTCCACCACAGTTTAGCACAAATATCCTACTCTCTCCCCCCTTTTGTACCCCTAGCTCTTCTGCAATGATTCTTAAGGTTCCTTCCAGGTATAAAAACAAACAGAAAATGTCATGTCCAAAATAACTTGCATAGAATGGAAGCTTCTGAAGATTACTATTTTTATTTCAAATTCAAACATGAGGAAAATAAGTAAAGAGCATTCTCAAGTCATATTAGTTATAACAATATTTTAATGAATGTGATCTTTGATGTGGGTGTTCCCTCCACCAAAGTAAATTATAACCCAACCATAATTTCACTGAATGTTATGTATATTTGACCCTTTCCTCTTTTGTCTTTTTCAGCAGATTTCCCATGCTATCTTCTCTTCTTCCTCCCTCTTCCAAACTACAATATTTTTGTCAGAGCATGAGAATCTTTACAGTTATACAAGATTTCCACCTCAATGTAATCATCCACTCCTTTCTCTTATTCATTCCACATAATATAAACAGTTATCAACCTGGATTATTTTTAAAATGCTAATTTGATTTTTTAAATTCTACACTGATAGATCTGATTTCATAATTCTATTCATTTCACTTCTTTTTTGTATTTTTAATTTGCATTTTGAAGCATTCTTTAGTTGTTTTTTGTTCCATATGTTCAGGAGTCAAGTCCACAGGATTCTGTTTTTCATAAGTCATTGGTTCACTCCCTTTTTGCATTGAATTTGTTAAGAGCTCTACTTCTTTCAGGATATTAGTCATGCTGTCTTCTTGTTTTAGGATCCTCTCTGTTGATCTATCTGTTTGTGTGATGGACATTTATGAAGGCTTTTTACTTGTAAATCTTTAGCGTTTCAGCTTTAATTATGTGTGTGTGTTTATATGCTGACCTTTACTTCCTGACCCCTCCATCTTTGCTAACATATAGAAATATTTCCCCAAATCTTACCATATTTAAGAGATAAAATAGTCATAGTTTGTTCACATTAGGAAGCAAACATTAGCCCTCTACTAAATACCCTTGGGGGATGTCATTGGGCTCATTTGGCTTTTAGGCCTGTTTCATTCAGGTCTAGTACAGGCCTTTTCCCATCTTTCCCAGTTTATCTTTGAATTTGTCTTTCCTTCTTATGTCTGGGCAGAAGCAGCAACTGCTTATTCCTTGCTGCCTGTGGTAGGATCAATGTGTTCTAGGAAGATTCGGTCTTGTCTTGAGGAGGTGTCACTAAGTAAGGCTCACTTGATGATGATTTCAGTAGAGATGGAGGACTAGTCATTTTCTTCAACCTTCATGAACTTTCAAAACTTCTCAATGAATTATGTACAATAGGTAAAATGTTGTGTGTTTTGACAGCCTAAGCCATCAAAAAAAACCAAATTGGGTAAAACTTGATTAATTCATAGCTTAAAAGGTCAACCCCCATAAGATGCTAACTCCTCACCCTCTTCCCACACCCCCTCTCTCTTTGCAAGGCCAAGAATCTGACTAATGTGGGATTTACTATATATCATTGCACACCCTAACCCTGTTCTGTTGCAAAAAGTAGTAGAATGCCATTCTTCCCCAACCATGCCCAAAAAGTATAGAGATAAAGGGAAGTGAATGTGTGTTCTATATGGGGCTGAGCATGCTGAACCAGAAAAGTAAATAAGAGAAGTGACCGAAGTAGGGTAATATATTTATGGGGGAAATGGCTGCACCAAGTCTGAAAGAAAGGTATGGACATTTATCTTAGTGTACTTTTATCCTTTTGAAGTCTTTTGGGGATGAGTCTGCAGCTGGTCAAAAGTGAATTCACAATGCAAGGATCCAGGACAACACCAAAGGACACAGGATAGAAAAGGCCATCTGCTACTATTGGAAGGACCTCACAGAGTCTAAATGTGAATTGAAGCATGGTATTCTTCATGGTATTTCTTCCCTGAAATTTTCTCTAGTGTAAGAGATCATATCTTTCATATTATGATGAACATGTAAATATATGACATGATAACACATGTAGAACATATATTATCTGCTATCTTGGGGAGGGTGGGCAGAGAGAAAGAGAACATAGATTACAAAGTGTCAGAAAATGATTACTAAGAATTATATTTACATGTAAAAAATAAAAAAGTGAATTTCAGGAAGATGAGACAACTTTAAGGTTTAGCCCTGGTTGGTCCATAATCAAAGGAGTCAGAAAGTAAATGATAAAGGAATAAAAAAGGGAAAAGTTAAAATTTCAAATATGTCAGGAGGAGGAAAGCTCAATTATAAACTTTGAGCTTAAACAGATAAATCAACAAAGAAGATCAAAAAAAAGAATAAAAGGTGACTGCAAGACATTTAAATGGATCCAAAAGATTCTTAATTGTTATTTAAAAGCAAGAGAAATGTATTCAACACACACTGAGGAAAGAACCCTGTGTACACCCAAAAGAGCTTAGAACTAAAACAGAATGTTTCCAAATGGTTCAAGAAAAAATTTAAGACCATGAAAGCAGAATTTATTTCCCATACCCAAGAAAAATTGGCAGAATAGAAAAATTTAATATGTGATGACTAATCTCTCCAAAAAAAAAATGAAAGAAAAAAACTGGTTCTGAATTCAAATATATAGAATTCAAGGGCAATCATAAGAAAGCAATAAATAATTATGTTAAAAGGACACAAAGCTGAACATATTAGAGAACTTGAAGAGTTTAAACAAAAACCCTGAATAAACATAAAGTAAGAAATGATATAAGGAAATCTCCCAGAAATTTCCAACACAACACAAATGTGAAAATTGGAAGAATTTGCAGATGACCTACAGGAAAACAAAAATAATGATGCAGCAAACACTATTAAATAGTGATTAAATTTAACAATTACAATAAAAAATAAATTCTTCAACTGAAAAGGAAAAATACTTTCAAATAAAAAGAAAAAAATTCAAATAAATTAAAACTATTGAGCATCCTTTAAAGCCACCTCTGAAAGGAGGGTAATGGACAATTATATTCCAAAAAAGTAAAAGAAGCTCAATATATAGCCCAAGGTGATCTACCTTATAGATTTAGGTTTAATAATCAATTTTTAAAAGGGGAATTCAATAAAAGAAAGGCCTTAAAAGAAAACTAGATCAGAGACTACCATTTCTTTTACCACAGAAATACAAGAAAAGTACATAAATATAGCAAACAATGAAGTTACAAGTAATAAAATTACCCAGAAAAAAGGGGAAACAAACTACAAAAGAGATACCTATTGTAGTAATCACTACAATAGTAGCAGCAGCAGTAACAACAAAATAACATCAAAGGGACTTTTAAGAAATTTCTTTTTTGAAGTTCATGAGAAGGCAAAGGTGAAAACAGAAATCAAAGAGAAGAGTTATAAAGGTGAATCTTAGTTTTCTTTTTGGGTATAAGTTTCAGAATTAGAGGGGATGTAGAGGGGGATAGGAAGAAGCTAGAGTAGAAAATGTGATACACCCTCTTCAAAGCAATGGTTAACAGTCAAAAGAAAAAATTCTTATAGTCTCTCAGGGAGGAGGCCTCTAGGAGAATGCATGAGGTAGAAAAGAGAGGGATCAAAGCAGGAGAAAAATCTTGATTCAGAACTTGGAGAGGGTCTTAGGAAATAATATTCCCAGGAGGAGAGATATTTTACTGCAGAAGATAAATACCTTCTTATGGGTAAAATCTTCAAAGATTTGGGGGTTCAAGAAACCACTACCTGTAAGAGAATGGTGTGCCTCCTGTTCCTGTTGATTTGAATTGGATTGAATTCATGTTTCACCAGGAAAAGCAGGATAGAAATGGTCATTGTGACAAAGTCATTTACAAAGAAAAGAAGTAATATCCTTTGGACACTTGAAAACTAGAAAAGGCCCTTCTGGTTATTTACATCATCTGGAAACCTAGAAGCAGCTGTTGAATAAGGAATATGGTCTGAGGTTGTTAATATCCTCAGCAAGCAGGTGCTCTCAATCAAAAAGGAACTGAATTGCTCTGCATAGCCTCTTAAATGTTCCCTCCTGCCTACAACTAACACTTCCATATTAATTTAATTGGTCACTATCTAGTTATATTTTATGAATTGAATGAAGAGAAACTAGCAGGAAGATATAGGGAAAAGGTCATAATAAGTGTGTGCAAAGAAAAAAGTAAAATGTTGGAGGGTTAATCGTTGTAAGTAAGAGCTTCTCATTCAAAGACATGCATGATTTCATGTGGGTAAATTATGCATCAAGGGTGACCTCTAAAAAGGGAAAGACTTACTACTTACTTATAGAGTAAGCAACATTAGAATTGGGCTTATTAAATTGTAAATGCAAAGTCTGGGATTTATAATGGAACCTCCCTAATTCATCCTATATTTCATGTTCTTCCTCATGATTCAGTTTGCATGGCAAAGGTAGAGAGAAAATATTTTAAATTAATGATTTAAAAACATAATATTTTAATAGCATTACAACATTCTAGGCACATATTATTGGTTCATTAATAACTGTCTTATGTAGCTAAAGGTTGTATAAGAACTTCAGTCCACACTCTTAGACTTCCAAACATCACCCAATATGAAAAATGTGGTCTTTTTGTAGTATAAGATACAGTAAGATATTTAAATTGGTTTTAATTTTTTTTGTTTTTTCTGGAATTTCAATCACATCTTCCTCTTTGTGACCCCATTTGAGATTATCTTGGCAAAGATATTGGAATGGTTTGCTTTTTTTTACAGCTCATTTTACAGATGAGGAAACTGAGGCAAACAGAGTTCAGTGACTTGCCCAGGGTTACAAAGCTTGTAAATGTCTAAGACCAAATTTGAACTCATGAAGATGAGTCTCCTTGGCTTCAGTCCTGGTACTATATCTACTGAGCTACGTAGTTGCCCATTGGCTTTATAAAACCTTGTTTACTAACTTATTAGTTATTACTTTATGTTGGATTTCAATAAGTAGAACTGATAGCTTGTGTCTCAGTTCCTAAACTGATTTAAATGTGCAGCTTAGAACCATTTAAAATACAAACCTAGGAAAGCATAAACACTAGGGGAAAAATAGTAAGTATCATATTAAAGCTAGTAACTGTCATCTCCACAACAACAGTGCATAGTAAATAAGTAATATCTAGTATATATTTCTTTTATGAAGAATAATATTTTAGGACTTGAAAATAAATCAGATTTCATAAAGGAGTTCTTTTTTATGACATAAGAACTAAAACTCTATCACAACACATATGTTGTTTGTGAAAAAATACCCTAGAGCAAAATTCTCACTTGCAATAAACTTTATGTTACAGGTCTCTTTAAAAAAATAACTTCATCATATTAGGCTTATAAATATTAGCTCTTTAAGTGCTAAAAACCACATTACACATTTGTTATTCATTAGATGTGATTTTAAATGTGAAGGAGATAAATTTGAAAATTGAAATACTACTTAAGATATGTACAATATGCACAATCCAGCTTTTGACTTTACCCTTCTACTGAAAATATCAATTCAAAGTTTGTTAGAAATACCTCAGTTGGGGGGGGGGGGCAGCTGGGTAGCTCAGTGGATTGAGAACCAGGCCTAGATATGGGAGGTCCTAGGTTCAAATCTGACCTCAGCCACTTCCTAGATGTGTGACCCTGGGCAAGTCACTTGACCCCCATTGCCTAGCACTTACCACTCTTCTGCCTTGGAGTCAATAGGTAGTATTGACTCCAAGACGGAAGGTAAGGGTTTAAAAAAAAAACGAAATACCTCAATTGCTCTATTTAATTGCTTTTTCTCTCTCCTTGTAGTCCATAAACTTCCTGAATATTTTGTCACTGTCCATGCCCTCCTTTTCCCTTAGCATCCATGACATTATTTTTTCCTGGATTTTGATCTATTTGTCTGGGTACTTTTACAATTAGTTCATACTTGAACTCTCATCTCTTCTTCTTAAGAATCTCTAAAATTTTCTTCCCTGAAACCTCATTTCTTTTGTGATTTCACACCTCTCCATAGATCCAGGTCCCCTGAGAATTACAAAATCTAAGAATTCATCTATTCCAAAACTTTCTTAACCAAAAATTTCTTTTATAACCAAATAAAATCAATACTACAGTTTTTGCTATAAGACTTACAGTTGTGGGACAATGATATTTAGAGATGGACTAACTGATGAGGACAACCATTTCATATTCACATAGATGTATGGTAATTCTTAGAAGTATTTTCCTTAAATACCTAAATGTGATTCTGTAAATTCTACCTAATGATAAGACCAACATTTCCATGACATAGCTTCTTTCCTCCCCACAATCCAGAAAGTCTTTACCTGAAAAAAAAAATAGAAAGCTCTCCAGGCTTCCCTCATGTTGCTTTTATGATCATCTAAGCATATAAAATATCATAGCTACATGGAAACTAGGGTACGTAGAATTGTTAGATCTCTGAAGATCATAACAACTTAGCACTTCTTCATCATCTCTTGTCCCGATGACAATGTTTCCAAATGGGGAAAAGGAGACTGAATTCAGAGAGGATTGTGACATTGGATCCATATTGATTTAGAGCAAATAGAGAGTCTAATTGGCCCTACTCAATAATGTTTGTTCAGTATGGTTATAGGGGGAAAGCAACAGAATTTAACAGTAATTAAAACCTAGTACATGTAACAAGGGAATCACTTTAAAAGACTGATATATATTAATTTAAGGTCGCCAAGGAATCAGCTATGTAATTCCTAAATGAAAAACTCAAGTCAGCCGTCAGCCTTTTTTGGAGTTTAATTACAATAGGAGTAAGAAAGGAATTAGAGATAGAGAGAGAGAAAAAGGGAGAGAAGGGAATAGGGCTTAAATACCCCTTCTGTTTAGGCTGGGCCAAAAGGCCCAAGCCCTTAGATAGCTGGGGCAAAGAAAAGAGATCAGTCCCTATTACTCATGTGTCCAAAATGGAGAAACAGTCTCAGAGGCCCCCACCTTCAGCTTCCTTCAGAGCAAGCCTTCTCAGAGCCCACAGGAACCACACCGACCAAGACTCCACTCAACCCCCCTTGGAGTCTCCAGACCCCCTATCTTTAAGGAAACCATCCAAGTTCCTCCCCTCAGTTCTCCCATCTACCAATCACTCTTCATCAATTTCCCTGTGCCAAAGGAGGCTCTAGCTTAACCCAGGACCGCCCAGAGGTTTCTGGCTTTTGCACATGTCTGTTGAAGGTCATATTTTCAAATGATTAAATCTTTACTCCTTTGCTACAGCCCTTTCTAAATCCTGTTAACTTGAGTATGGTAGAGATTGGAATAATTAAATTTTGATCTAGGCTGCAGCCCTTACTCAATCCTATTAGGACTGAATAGGGTGGAGATTTATTCCAAGTATCTCCATTGTATCAATTCTAAAATCAATCAAGACTCAAAGAAATTCCTGTTCTATGCTTAAGCATAGGTCAAAGTCCTTTCCATTGTTCAGCAAAGGGTTTCTGTCCTAAAGTAATCTTAAGAAGGGAAGAGAAGGAACCTCACATGCCAATGGGGTTCCCATTCCAATAGACTATCAGTAAGAAATTTTCCAAGTATGAAATATCCCAATGGTGAAATTTCCAACATTTATAAGTCTAAGGAAATTTGAGGTTTACATACATTAAATTAATTCAGTGTAACAGAATAGTATTATATGAAGTAATATATGAACTTAAAACCACAAAATTAAACCTCAAACAAAACAATCAGCAAAATGCAATAGAATACAGAGATTTTTATAAAACATTGAAGTCTGAAATGCCTTAAAATATAACCTCCAGTCTCTTTAAAGTTCCTTGTTTTTTTTTTTAATTATTCATTTAGATGCCTATTTTCAGAAAGCAGAAGATTGGTAATGGTTAGGCAATGGGGGTTAAATGACCTGTCCAGGGCCACACTGCCAGGAAGTGTCTGAGGCCAGATTTAAACTAAGAACCTCCCATCTCTAAGCCTGGCTCTCAATTCACTGAGCCCCTGAACTGCTTCCCCATAGTGAGGGTGGGTTTTAAAAATCTCAAATTTTGCCAAAGAATTGCAGGGAGTTGAATTTTTCCCCTGGTTCCCAGGTGAGCTAAGTGAAAGACTAAATACAGTCGAAAGATATCCTTTTAAAGAAACCATGCTTTAAGTTCAAAAGTCTCTTCCTTCTCTTCTTTCTCCCAACCTGTGATTCCCTGCCTCCAGTCCATGTGAAGGATAATCATAGCATAAGGAAAAATCACCACCATTTGTTTACCAGCTGGTCTTTGATCCTAAAGAAATTGGTTCTGCTAACAGCAGCCTGAGTCCTGGGGTTGGGCCTGGGGTGATGAGCCATCTGGGTCAGAGACCAGAGTTGCTGTGGCCAGGTGAGTGAGAGAGAGACCAGGAGCAGGAGCTGCCGGGGGTTGGGGTTAGACTCAGGATGAGATGAGTCAAGAGGCTTACTAAAAAGCCTTGGAGAAACTTGACTTAAAAAATCATTGTTGTGACTTCCGGGTAAGCATGGCAGCCAGCGAAATGTGGCTTACACACTCTCCCTGACATACACTAATAAGGATCACTCCAAAAGGCCTTAAGAATCTTTATCAGAGGAGAGAGGAGCTGTAAAGTGGGGTGCAGTGAAGATGCATGGGATCGGGACTTTACCAGCCTATAAGAGGGGGAAAGGTCTTCCACACAAATAAGTGGATCCACCCTCCCCCACACCCACCTATAGGACCAGAGCCAGGGCCAGCACATGATGAAATGAACAAGCAGGGGGTGCCCATGAAGCGAGGAGAGGGCACTTCTGCGCCCTTGGTAACTGACTAGGGCAGCAGGGGGACATTCCCCCCCCCAAAGGCAGTTAGGCAGAAAAACTCAAGACGTGAGAGAGCACAGACCTCAGGTGCCCAGAGTCAGCTCGACCTCCAGAGCCAGGGAGTGAGACAGGAGTCCCTCTGGAACAAACAGGGAGCATTTTTTGGGTCCTTGGGAATTGACTAGCTCTGCAGGGAACCCACCCCCAAAAGTAGCTAAACCTGGAAAACCAGGGGGGTTGGAGGTAGCACAGACACTGAGCGCCCCCTGGAGGAAGGTACAGAGAAAAACCACAAAGGACTGACTGAGGAAAACCTAAAGCCTGATCATGAACTCCATACACAAAAAACATGCACAGCAGACTCTGATTTCAGACTAAAGAGGGAACTGAAAACATCCAGAAAAAATGGCTAACTGTGCACAGGAACCTCAAAATCTCAGCAAGAAATCAAAAAAGAAAGCTGTCACCCTTAAAAAATTTTATGGAGGAAAAACCCAGGCTACAGAGGAAATACTGAATGAAACTCAAAGAAAGGCAAAAACTGAAAAAAATAATGAAAATTGTCCACAAGCCCTGGAAGAATCTCAAATGGAGCTTATTATCAGAAAGATGGAAGCCCTCTGGAAAGAGAAGTTGGAAATGGTTCAAAAAGAAAACCAACAAATTTTATTAGAGAACCAAAAAATTACAACTGAATGCCAAAATATTAAAGCAGAAAACCAGACCTTAAGGACCAGAATTGAGCAACTTGAGCAACTGGAAACCAATGAACTTGCAAAACAGCAAGAATAAATAAAGCAAAGAAAAAAAAAATTGATGAATAAGAAGAAAACATAAAATATCTCACTGACAAGGTGACAGACCAGGAAAACAGAGGAAGGAGAGACAATTTGAGAATCATTGGTCTACCTGAAAAATCAGAGATTAACAAAAAATCTTGATACCATGCTACAAGAAATCATTGAAGAGAATTGCCCTGATATTCCCAAACAAGGGGGCAAAATAGAAATAGAAAGGAATCATAGAACACCCTCTATACTAAATCCCCAAAAGTAAACCCCTAGGAATGTAATTGCCAAATTCAACAGCTTTCAAGCTAAGGAAAAAATCTTACAAGAAGCTAAAAGGAGGACCTTCAGCTATAGAGGAGCACCAATAAGGATTAGATAAGACCTAGCAGCAAATATGCTAAGAGACCGTAAAGCCTGGAACACAATATTCTGAAAGGCAAGAGAACTGGGTCTTCAATCATAAATCAGCTACTCATCAAAACTGACCATATACTTCCAGGGGAAAGTATGGGCATTCAACAAAATAGAAGATTTCTAAATATTTGCAAACAAAATACCAGAACTATGTGGAAAGTTTAACATCCATACACAAAGAGCAAGAGAAACATGAGAAGGTAACAATGAAAGAAAGGGAAAAGGAGAAAAGTGTTTTCTTTTTCTTTTATTCAAACTCTCTTCTATAAGGGCTACAATTATATCAAATTATATATACTAACTTATGGGGGAAATATTATGTGTAACTTTCAAAAATTCTATGCAATAATAGAGTAAGCAGAAGAATCACTCATAGGGAAAGATCGGGGCATTAACATGATTTGGAGGGGAAAAAACAAAAAGAAAGATAAAGAGAGGGGGATCAATGAGGGTACTAAGATATACTTGAAGAAATAGAAATAAATTAAATAGAATAATCTTTGTCACACAAAGATACACATGGGAAGGGGAAGGGGAAAATTCTCTTATAAGAAGGAGAGGAAAAGAGTGCTGATTGGTATTATTTAAACCTTACTCTCAGTGAAATCAACTCTGAGAGGAAAGAGGATCTAGATCCATTGGGATCTTGAATTATATCTTATCCAACAGGGAAAGGGAGAGGGGAAACTTAGGGGGGGCTAGGAGGGAGGGAGTACAAAAACAGAGAGAAGGAGAGGTAGGAAGGGGATGGAAACAAAAAGGGAGGGGTCAGAAAGGGAAGAATAACAAGGGAGGGGACTAGGGGGACTGATTTAAAGTAAATCACTGGTTTAAAAGGTTATAGCAAAAGAAGAAAGGTCAGAATTAGGGGAGGATATCAAAATGCTGGAGAATTCACAAATGACAATCATAACATTGAATTTAAATGGGATGAACTCACCAATATAACATAGACAAATAGCAGAATGGATTAGGAAATCCAAAATCCTACCATATGTTGTCTTCAAGAAACACACATAATGCGGGTAGATACTCACAAGGTCAGAATTAAAGGTTGGAGTAAGATCTATTGGGCCTCAACTGACAGAAAGAAGGCAGGAGTAGCAATCATGATATCTGACAAAGCCAAAGCAAAAATAGATCTGATTAAAAGGGATAGGGAAGGTAAATATATCCTGATAAAAGGGAGTATAGACAAAGAGAAAATTTCACTAATCTACATATAAGCACCAAATGGAATAGCACACACATTTCTAATGGAGAAACTACTAGAATTGAAGGAGGAAATGGATAATAAAACTATATTAGTGGGAAATCTGAACCAACCACTATCAAATTTAGATAAATCAAATCAAAAAATAAATAAATAAGAGGTAAAAGATGTGAAAGAAATCTTAGAAAAATTAGAGTAAATAGATATATGGAGAAAAATGAACAGGGATAAAAAGGAATACTCCTTTTCAGCAGCACATGGCACATTCACAAAGATTAACCATACACTAGGTCATAAAAACATGGCATACAAATGCAGAAAAGCAGAATTAATTAATGCAAACTTTTCAGATCATAAGGCAATGAAAATAATGATCAGTAAGTGTACATGGAGAGCAAAATGAAAAATCAATTGGAAATTAAATAATATGATGCTCCAAAATCAGTTAGTTAGAGAACAAATCATAGAAACAATTAATAATTTCATTGAAGAAAATGACAATGGTGAGACATCCTTTCCAAGCTTATGGGATGCAGCCAAAGCAGTACTCAGAAGAAAATTCATATATTTCTGAGTGCATATATTAACAAATTAGGGAGGGCAGAGATCAATGAATTGGACATGTGAATCAACAAACTTGAAAGCGAAAAACTTAAAAACCCCCAGAAGAAAACCAAATTAGAAATCCTAAAAATTAAGGGAGAAATTAAGAAAATTGAAAGTGATAGAACTATTGAACTAATAAATAAGACAAAAAGCTGGTACTTTGAAAAAACAAATAAGATAGACAAAGTACTGGTCAATCTAATTTAAAAAAGGAGAGAAGAAAAGCAAATTAACAGTATCATAGATAAAAAGAGGGACCTTACCTCCAATGAAGAGTAATCATTAAAAACTTCTTTGTTCAATTATATGGCAATAATTATGCTAATCTATGCAATATGGACAAATACTTATGAAAATACAAATCACCTAGACTAACAGAAGAAGAAATAGAATTCTTAAATAACCCCATATCAGAAAAAGAAATTCAACAGGTCATCAAAGAACTCCCTAAGAAAAAATCCCCAGGGCCTGATGGATTCACCAGTGACTTCTATCAAACATTCAGAGAACAGTTAATCCCAATACTATACAAACTATTTGACATAATAAGCAAAGGGGGAGTTCTACCAAACTCCTTTTATGACACAAACATGGTACTGATTCCAAAACCAGGCAGGTCAAAAACAGAGAAAGAAAACTATAGACCAATCTACCTAATGAATATAGATGCAAAAATCTTAAATAGGATACTAGCAAAAACACTCCAACAAGTGATCAGAAGGGTCATCCACCATGATCAAGTAGGATTTATACCAGGGATGCAGGGCTGGTTCAATATTAGGAAAACCATCCACATAATTGACCATATCAACAAGCAAACAACAAAAATCACATGATTATTTCAATAGATGAAGAAAAGGCCTTTGATAAAATACAACACCTATTCCTATTAAAAACACTAGAAAGCATAGGAATAGAAGGGTCTTTCCTAAAAATAATAAACAGTATATATCTAAAACCATCAGCTAACATCATCTGCAATGGGGATAAACTAGATGCATTCCCAATAAGACCAGGAGTGAAACAAGGATGCCCATGATCACCTCTATTATTTAACAGTATACTAGAAACACTAGCAGTAGCAATAAGAGAAGAAAAATAAATTGAAAGCATTAAAAATAGGCAATCAGGAGACCAAGTTATCACTCCTCACAGATGATATGATGGTCTACTTGAAGAATCCTAAAGATTCAACCAAAAAGCTAGTCAAAATAATCAACAACTTTAGCAAAGTTGCAGGATACAAAATAAACCCGCATAAGTCATCAGCATTTCTATATATTTCCAACACAGTGCTGCAGCAAGAATTAGAAAGAGAAATCCCATTCAAAATCACCTCAGACAAAATAAAATACTTAGGAATCTATCTCCTGAGACAAACACAGGAACTATATGGACACATCTATAAAACACTCTCCACACAACTAAAACTTGACTTGAGCAATTTGAAAAGCATTAACTGCTCATGGGTAGTGTTACAGATAGAAGAGTGGTTGCCATAAACTATGACCACGAAAATATGGTTTCAAGACTTTGAATTGCCAACACTGTAAAGGTAAATTTTAGTGTCTTGATTTTATATTAAAAATAAAGTGGGAAAATTCCCAAGATATTAAATATACCCAAGTCAGCTGTGTTTTATGAAGATTTTAATTAATACAAATAAAGGAATTAAGAAAAGGAGAGAGAATAAAAGAAATATAGTATGAATATGGCCTAGGCCTGAGCCTTAAAAGAGACCAGTCAGTGTTTAATCCACTCCTCACAAGATTTTTCTAAGCAAAGCTCTAGTGTTCAGAGAGACCCTACAGTATAGCTCAAGAAGCTGAACTAAGTTCAGCCACCGAGAGAGAGACCAGCCTCTGATTCAGCTTCATAGCTGAGTCCCCTTCAGAGGTCTTTCTGACTTCCTTTTAAAGAGAATTTTCTCCTATGTCATCTCCCCTAAGTTTCTACATCTAAAAATCACAGACTTTTTCACAGGACTGACCATTCTTAATTCACACCTTGTTATCACCTTCTCTGGGTAGACTAAAACCTCACACCTCTTTCTAAGCTTGCTTGAACTTTTAGCGATTAATTTGACCTTCTTAGGTACTCAGAACCTTTTTGTATTAGATCTAAAAATAGACCTAGCTTAAGGGTTTTTGCTTCACTTTAAATATGGCTTAAGTACTTTTCATTATTCAGTAAGGAGTTTACAACTTTATCTTCCCCTAAAGTATGCTTAAGTATGGGTGGAGTAATGATCCAGTTCTCACATTCCTGATCAAGTACCTTCATTGTTTAAAATAGGGAATGGTCTTAACCAAATTTTCTAAGGTAGAGTCTGAGAATTTTTCACATTCACATCTCTGAGAAATTTTAAGATTCACAGTACTATGAGCCAATATAATAAAAATGACCATCCTGCCCAAACTTATGTATTTATTTAGTGCCATACCAATTGAACTTCCAATATTTTTTTTTACTGAATTAGAAAAAAACAAAACAAAGTTCATTTGGAAGAACAAAGGATCAAGGATATCCAGGGAAATAATGAAAAAAATACAAAGGAAGGTGGCCTTGCAGTCCCAGATATCAAACTATATTATAAAGCAGTACAATTTTGTACTGTCTAAGATACAGAAATAAGGATCAGTGGAATGGAGTTGGGGTAGGTGACCTCAGCAAGACAGTGTATGACAAACCCAAAGAGCCTGGCTTTGGTGACAAAAATCCACTATTTAAGAAAAACTGCTGGGAAAACTGGAAGACAGTGTGGGAGACATTAGGTTTCGATCAACACCTCACACCCTACACCAAGTTAAACTCAGAATGGGTAAATGGCTTAAACATAAAGAAGGAAACTATAAGTACACTAAGTGAACACAGAATAGTATATATGTCAGACCTTTGGGAAGGGAAAGACTTTAAAACCAAGCAAGAGAGTCACAAAATGTAAAATAAACAATTTTGATTACATCAAATTAAAAAGGTTTTGTACAAACAAATCCAATGTAACCAAAATGAGAAGGGAAGCAACAAATTGGGAAACAATCTTCATGACAAAAACCTCTGACAAAGGTCTAATTACTTAAATTTATAAAGAACTAAATCAATTTTACAAAAAATAAATCAAGCCTTTCTCCAGTTGATAAATGTTCAAGGGACATGAATAGGCAGTTTTCAGCCAATGAAATCAAAACTATTAATCAGCATATGAAAAAGTGTTCTAAATCTCTGATAATCAGAGAGATGCAAATCAAAACAACTCTGAGGTATCGCCTCACAGTTAGCAGATTGGCTAACATGACATCAAAGGAAAGTAATGAATGTTGGAGGGGATGTGGCAAAGTTGGGACATTAATTCATTGCTAGTGGAGTTGTGAATTTATCCAACCACTCTGGAGGGCAATTTGGAACTATGCCCAAAGGGAAATAAAAGACTGTCTGCCCTTTGATCCAGCCATAGCATTGCTGGGTTTGTACCACAAAGAGATAATAAGGAAAATTACGTGTACAAGAATATTCATAGCTGCACTCTTTGTGGTGGCAAAAAATTGGAAATGAGGGGATGCCCTTCAGTTGTGGAATGGTTGAAAAAATTATGGTATATGTTGGTGATGGAATACTATTGTGCTAAAATGAATAATAAAGTGGAGAAATTCTATGGAGACTGGAACAACCTCCAGGAAGTGATGCAGAGTGAAAGGAGCAGAGCCAGGAGAACATTGTACACAGAGACTGATACACTGTGGTACAATCAAACATAATGGACTTCTCCATTAGTGGCAATGCAATGTCCCTGAACAATCCACAGGGATCGAGGAGGGAAAAAAACCACTACCCTCAAGCAGAGGACAAATGGTGAGAGTAAAACACCAAGGAAAGGCAACAGCTTGACTACAGGGGTGGAGGGGATATGTTTGAGGAAAGAGTCTAAATGAACACCTTAATGAAAATAGCAACAATATGGAAAAGAGTTCCAACCGAGGACACATGTGATACCCAGAAGAATCATGCATTGCCATTGGGAGGGGTGGTGGGAGGGGGGAGGACAAAAAAGAAAATGATCTTTGTTTCTAATGAATAATGTTTGAAAATGACAAAATAAAATGATGTTTAAAAGGGGGGAAAATCACTGTCTAGGCACTAGCTATTAAAAGCTGAACGTAGTAAATATTTAGGAAATTTAAAAAGATTGAGGGTATTTTGTCACAACCAATGTGGTTCGCAAAAAATGTAAGAATTAAAATTAGTTTTTCTGCTAAAAGTATTATGTTTTTAGAGGTTTATTAAAGATTAAGAAATAAAGAAAATACAAAATAAGAAAGCACGTGCAACCTACATCTTGCCTTCCTTGTAGAGAGCCACATGTGCCTAGAAGCGGAAGCCGATAGAGAGAGCAAATAGGCCAGTACAGTCAGTTTAAATACCCCTTTTGTTCTCAGCCTAGGTGGGGACTTCAGGTGAGATTTTAGGGCCTTCTGGGAACTACCAAGGACTTCTGGGAATTTAATTCTGGGGTTCAAATCTCCATTTTACAAGGATGACTCTTATAATCCTAACAGTGGCATGTTTGGTCCTATTAGAAACTTTATCTAGTGTGTCCCAGTATTGATTAAATGATTGATATCACCTCATATGAATTAATCAGTTAAATAAAAATTCAAACCAAGAGGCAAAAAAACAACTGAAGTACAGTGCTTTCTTTAAAATTTGGGACATTCAGTCATACAAGTATGTATAAAGTTCATGGGGAAATGGACTCAACCTCAGTATATTTGGTAAGGGGGTTACATGCAGATCCTAGTTGAATGAAAATCCTTTTCTCCTTTCATAGATTCCACATGGAATTCCCCTGCGGTTGTTTGGTTTTTGGTTGAGCCCCTAATGTCAATATCTTTTTAGAGCCTTGAGGTTTCCATCCCTTACTATTTCTAATAGACATTGAACTATCTCTGATAGAAAATCAAAATTTCCCAACCCTTTGCAGATGACAAAATTTTATCCTTGACCAGTAAGAGAGAAGAAAAAAATAGATGGTCTCTGCTTTCCCATTCCTTCTGTATCCAAACACTTCCTCCTTCCCCCAGTGATTTCTTCTAAAACATTTGGCTGAACTAGCTCCACCACTAGTCTGGCTTGCTATTGTAATCCAAGCTCTAAAACTAGTCTGTTGTTTTTATCTAAAACCTACATGTCATCACTGATTATCCTCAGTTAAGCACAGCATACTTTCTGTCTCATTTCATACAATTGCTTGAAGCATTTCATTCCTTTTGAATCAATTGAAACATTTTTATACCTACTTTATTCCTTTCATTGTACAATAGATAGAATGGCTCAATCGATTAGATACAATACAAATTGTTCTTACCTATTTTTTACCTTTGATTCTGCTACTCAAAGTGAAATTTTTACTTCATAAAAATATCAAGAAATAGCATTTAATTAGTTATTTAACTGGAATTGAATTAATTCTTTTGAAAAACCCAGCTTTCTCTGTCCAATTGACATGAATGTGGATCCTGATCTTTACACACAATAAGAATTTAAGAAATATTTGTTATATCCATTCAGTGAATAGTCCAAGGAAATATCAATGAGGAGTTGGATAGGACTGTGATTGAATAAGTAGAGAAAGATGAGTGAATATAAAGAGAAAATACTTTGAATTTTCATCAATAATTTTATAACTGTTCAGCAAATTCAAATATGAAATTTAGAATATTGTAAATGGATCATGCTTTTTACCTGGTTGGGACAACACAAAATTTAAATGGTGAATAATTCTAGGATGCTGAGGGGGTGTACTTTTTAAATGTCTGTCCATGGAATGCAGGAGAAATGGAAAGATCACTGAAGACAATATGGAAATAATGGAGAAAGGAAACATGGAGGGAGATTTAGTAGCCATGATGAGAATAAAGCAAACTGTAAGTGAAAAAATAAAATAAAAGAGGTATAAAATGAGAAAGTTGTTGCTGAAGAAAGGATTAGTTCATGCATTTCTGATTTCTGAGGTATAGCTTTAATTCTAAATAGCTAATGTGTGGTGAACATGATTAAGATGCCAAGATTTGGGACCAAGTGTCTTTTAGTTTCCCTTTAGAAAGGCTTAGAATGTTTGGATTGAAAGAATACAAAAAAGTGAAGATAGAAAATGGGTGCTGGGTGCAATGACTTCTGATCTTTGCAAATGAAACTATGCAAAGACATTTCCTTTGTCCATAGCCTCTAAGTACTTTGCATCAATCACAGTGATAACTTCAGAATCAAGGTAATAGAAAGTGTTTTTCTAGTCATAATATTTTGGGGATGTCTATATGCCCTTGATTTGAAAGTTTGGGATTGGATTGCACTCTGATGCTTCATTTGAAAAAAATTGAGTTATAAATATATTTCCCTCCACATCCATAACCCAATCCCCCCACACACACACACCCCTTGAGTGAAGAAGAAAGCAACAAACACATTTTAGAATACTCTCCTCTGTCCAGAGACAAAACTTTTATTCATTGCTCTAAAGACCTTTTCAGTGAGAAGACATAGAAATGAGAATACTGCAAAGAGAGTAACCTGGACCACTGTTTATAAAAAAACAAACAAACAAACAAACAAAAAAACAAGGCTATAGCATCAAATAAATAAAATAGAAGTTTACTTCATGCTTGAAAGTACTTCAATATAAAAAAAGATCAAAATTCATTTCTCTTTTTCTAAATTAATATGGAAATAAAATTATCATTAAAATTATTAGAATGAGTTGTTTATCATCATTTATATGATATTCCTCATCTGCATGAATATCATAAATATCAAAAATCTATAGCTGCTCATGTTGATAATTCAGCAAATAATTTGAGGATTGTTTTTCTTGACTATAAATCCATGGCTGTCAAAGTCATTTGGGAAAGATTAATTGCAATTATCTAGGTATAAATCTTTAAAGATGTAATATTTAACTTAGAAATATAAATCATGCTTACTTTTATTTCAAAGCTTGTAACCAATATAAAATGAAATAGACATGTTGAATATCCTTATTACCTTGAATTGCAAGACTCCAACCGTGTTTCTATGACATATGAAAGCTCCTGATAAGCAATTGGTTGAAGTGGAGATTTTATAAGTTATTCACTGAGAATTTATTTTGCTACAAATTACAGTATATTTTGGAACTTAAAGTCATTATTCTCATAATGAATATTATTTTACTATCATATGTGTAATTTGTGATATTAAAATGGAACCAACCAATGGTTTTAATTTCATTCTAAATATTCACTTCGAATTATCAACCTATGCCCATATATGATCAGTAATAAAGTTGGTATACATTGTTTAAAACATTGTGATAAAGTAATTAATAAATTATTAAATATTTAGATTATTAATGTGTCTCCTTCACTCTTTGTATTCAGAGTCAAGCTCTGTTACACCTAAATAATAATATATAATAGCTAATGTTTATATAGTATTTATTATATTCCAGTTATTATCCTAAGCAATCTATAATCACAATCTCATTTAATGTAGAAAACAACTTTGGGAGATTGGTGCTATTATTATTCCAATTTTACAAATGAGAAAATTGAAGCAAATAAAGGTTATGTGACTTGTCATGGTCATGTATCAAATAAGTATCTCAGAATGGAATGAAACTCATATTTTGTATGCATATCTAGTGTTCTATCCACTGCACAACCCTGCTGTCCTAAATACTGTAGTAACATGGGGTAATAGAAAAATATTTGTCTTGTATATGAAAGAAGTAAGTTTGTAATTCTATCTAAGATCAGAATACTCACTATCTGTCAGTGTATCTATAGAAGGGTCTTCTAGGCTCTAAGATTCTTCACATATAAATTAAACAGTTGGTTTACACTCTTGCCAGACTCCATAGCAGAGATGACAATGTTATTTGGTTTCCAACTTGCCTTCAGATTCTAATCCATTTTGCACTATTAAATAAATCTTATTTTTATCAAGATAGTGTTCTGCTAAAAAATTTCAATAGATCTCCTTGCTCAAATAATACAATTTTTGTTCAAAATCTATAACCTTGCATTTGTAAACAAGAAAATCCTTATCACCTCTGTACAACTCTCTGCACCATAAGACAGATCTAGTCTTATTTTTTAACTATTGTTCATGATGTTGCCTCTACTCAGAATACCACTTATGTCCAACTATGGAAATCTTAGCAAATCATAAAGGGATAATTCAATTTTCACCTCTCCTCCCAGATTGTAAGAAAACGATTTCTCTTTAGACAGAAATGATCTGTCTTCTCTGTGGTCTTCTAATACCTTAAAACCTATAGCTAGTTTTTATCACAAATATTTTGTCTACAAAGTTCAAGTTCAACTGTTACATAACTTGCCTTGTATTGTTGTTCTGGTAATTACCTTTATTTATTCCTATTTTGTTTTTGTTGTTGAGTCATTTAAGTCAAGCCTGAAACTTTGTGACCTTCTTTTGGGGTTTTCTTGGCAAAGATACTGGAGTGGATGGAAATTTTCTTCTCCAGGATATCTCCCCATAATGTTTAGCAAAATGCCTTTCAAATCAGATAATATTTATAAAAAGCAAGTAATGATATGCCTATTCCCTTCCCCTTTCACCTAGTAGGTACTCAATTTGTATAACTTCTCTACTTATGGAAAGTCCTGATTGATGAGGTTCAGATAAAATAGACATTCCAGAAAGGAAGAATAATAACATGAGGAAACAAATGCTGAAATATATATGAATAGTAATTAGTATAGAATGGCAGGTAAAACACCCTAGTTACAACAAAGAGTACCCTGAGAGTTAGAGCTAGATATATTAAGGAAGGCTTGTGGTATATGGTAGAGGAACTTTGGTGCCCTTAATGATAATAAGGAAGTTTTTAAGCTGGGAAAATTTGGGGGAAAATATTTTTGCACTTGTTTAGTGGAAATATGGTAAAATGCTATAGAGTAGATGGCATTGCCATAACCATTTTTTATTGTAAAGGTCTCAAGGACTTTTTTCATACTCATGTAAGTACTAACCTTTCCTCTTTTTGTCTTCTTTTATAAGCTTTACTATGGTCAACTATACAACCAAATTTGTGTTCTTAATTGTCTAATTGGGGGCCTGGCTACCTAGTGAGATTTATGCTTCCATTTTTAGATGATAAGCTGTTTGGAAAATTACTTAAACATAATAAATATTCAGCCATTTTAATGTGAGTTCCATATGAGACATTATTATAATAAATTTCCAGTTGGGTTTTAGTTTTTGGTATTGTTTATTTCTTCTTACTTTTTGGTTATAATTACTGAAATAAGAGAGATCTCCATTCAAACTAGTTTCAGCATTCCCCCTTTCTATACTTATCTAAAGCAAAACCACTAAGGGTCATATGAAGTGATTTTACTTATTCTCAATTTAATTACAGGACACCAATTTCAGCAACTGCTTTATTCATCTAGCTATATGTTGTACTGTCATTTGACTATAATTTCTTAATAACTTCTTATATTATAGTAAAATACCCATATTATTATGATTACATTCCTCTGATAAAGTATTATATCTTGAGAGGGCCAGCAAAAGTGGTGGAGTTAAAGAAAAAAAATTGAGCCCAGTACCCCCAGACAAGTAGTGAATAAAAATCTAAATAGCAATCACAGTGGTCATCTTTCAAGCACAAGTTGGAAAATTCAACCCACAGATGAGTGAAAATGGTAGGAAATATGGAATAGGGATGGTCTATGATCATGAAGTCAGAGGCTAGGAATAGAACCAGGCCATATTTTTGTCCCTTTAACCCCTAATAATAATACTTTGACTCATTTATCAAATGAAAAATAGAATTTCAACATTATTTTCCTGATGCCAGGTAGGAGATCTAAAACATAGATCCTGGACAGATTAGCTATTGTAAAATCTCTCTAACCCAAAAGAGAGATCTTGGAGCTAGACCCAATGAGTATAATATTGACATGGATCTTATTGTTCTAAATCCTACTACAAGAATAGTTAATAAACTACTATAGGATTATATGAGGCTACAAGAATCCCATCAAAAGTGTATAGAGCTTAGTCAATTGCCATTGAAAGTATCTACATGAATAAGTCAAAATAGTAGGGTACAAACAGTAAGTCAGCTGAATTCTCCCAATACCCCCTCCAAATAACCTGAAAATAATTATTCAAATCAAATTTTGGAGTGTCAGAGACAAGACATAAGAAAGATATTTTTTTTTTGGCTAAAACAATCTAGGAGGTTGGCAGGAGAGATTTGTGACACTGAGGTGGGTGCCAGACTGTAAAGCAGTATAAGGGTTAAATTAGGAGTTTTGACAAAATTAGAGATGTAAAGGTGAAAAAAGGGGTTAATTATATAAAAATTTGGGGCACGAGGAGGTCTATTTTTCCCCTCTTATGAGAGAGTTAAAGTTTTTCCCCAGGTTTTTGCTTTTATAGCTAATTAAGAAGCAGTTTATTTGCTGCCGCTAAGGCAAACCAGCCAAGTATCTGAAAGATAGAATCCTCCCCAAGGTGAAAACCTGAGGGTCTGCTAATTGGGTTATTTGCTAGAGGGGTGGGTTTAGGAACAATTTCCCCAGGTGGGGCCTCAGAGTCCAGCAACTAGGATTAAAAACACCTGTGTTCTTATTTATTTTTAAGGAAGAAAAGAGAAAAAAAATTGAAATTACTTCCATAGCTGATTTGTGTAGACTCAAATAAGCTATTAAAAGCTGACTTAGGGATGGTCACACAAGTAAAGGAAAAGTCAAGAAAAGTAGAAAGATTGAGGGTATTTTGTCACAACCAATGTGGTCAGCCAACAAATGTAAGGGTGAAAAAGGGGTTAATTATATAAAAAGATTGGACCTGATTATATTTAATATAGGGTCACCAAGAATTTGAATTTATTCCAAAGAGATTCATTTACAATTTATTTACAAAATATAGAAAGAGTGAAATAAGAAAATCAGAGAGAGGATAGGGTAAGATAACTAGCCTAAGCACTAAGTAATTTATTTCTAGGACCTGGCTCAACTTGAGGAGGGAGAGTTAGTCCTTAGGACTTTGACAAAGCTGAGGACCTGGGGAAGTCTCTCTCAAAAAGTAGGTCTCTCTTGAGGCTAGTTTTTTCAGACAATCCAGGAAAGGAGTCAGTCTCTTCACTCACCACACATCAGTCCAAAGGAAAAGATTTAAGAATAGTCTCACCAGGAACAGGTTCTCAGGTCCAGTCAGCAGATTCTTCTCCAGTCTTAACCTGTAATAGATACCACTACTAGGAGATATTTGGTAGTAGGGCAGTAACACCAGGAAGCAAGCTAGGGAAAGATTGGATCTTGCACTCCTCCCCACACACCACTTCTTGTTCCCCTCTCAAATGATTTGACTGTTCTTCTCAGGAAGGGTAAAGTTGAAGATTTCATTTAAAAACTCTCACCCTCAAATCTTGAACTAAGAGGGTTTTTATACTTTTTAAAACGAGGGGGTAAGGAAATGGAGGAGGGGGTGAGAGGAAAATAGGTTTCCATAAGTTCCTATAATATCCTCTTAATTGGAGATTTCACAATGTGTTCAATAAAGGAAATAAAGTTATTTTTCTCTAAGGGGAGATGTTGACAGCAAAGCTGACAGTTTCTTATGAGCTAAGCTCCAAAAAGTCTTCTCACTACTCAGTCATATAAATAATCATTGACCAAGAGAGAGTCTGGCTTCTACCTTCCTCCCAACAGTCAGAGATGAAGTGAGTTTCAAAACAGCTCAAGCTACCCAACTGCTTCCTTTAAGATTCCATGAAACTATGACTGCATCTCAGTTGATTGTCGGTTGCCAAAGTTCTAAGCCTCTTGCTTTTTCAGCTAATCCATCTTGTAATTCTCAAAATTCTCCTTAACAAACTCCAAAGAATGAAGAAATGTTTCTCACAGGAAGTTGTAATTTCTTTTAAGACACTTTCTTTTGCATCACTTTCACTTTTCATGTGGACAAATCATAGTCTAAAGCCTTGCTTAGGAATGCCCAGGAGGCAGTCAGCTGATTCTGATTTGTCACCCACTATTGCACACTTGTACTAGCAAGGGATCAGGAACCAAAGTTTGACAGGTCTCTGAAAGGTAGGGAACAGATAAAGAGAAACACTACTTCCTCTCCCATGCAGAGTTGCCTCAGAAAAGGTGAAGTTGGATCCATGTCAAGAACTGAAGGGAAAGAGGAAATCCCCTTCAGTCTCTGGTTTATGTTTCCTTCTTTAGATGGATATTATCTTGATCTCCTCAGTACCTTTGAAGAATGAAATATTCAGTTCCTCTAAATGATAAAGTCTATTTATTATTGGGGTTTCAAGATTGGTAGGTTAGGGAAGAGGGAAATAGGAATTCCCTATTCTATTTTCAACCTAAATTCCCTTCAGGGGTTGAGGGCTCAGGTTTGGGGACCCAAGTCCCAGAAGACCAGTGTGGAGTCAGGCTGGTGTATTTTCCTGGTATTGAGATATAGCTTTGAAGGAAAATCTTCTGGGTAGATAGTCTCTTGCCTTCCCCAAAGGGAAAAAGTCTCTCTCCACCACTTATAAGGAAAGATGACTCATCTGGATCTCTTCAGACCAATGGAGGATTATAGTAGGCTAAACTCAGTGAGGTTGCTCCTTCCCCTCTCAGTTCAGAAGGGACAAGAACCACCTTCCCAATTGTCCCTCTGCTTTTCTTAGCTGGAAGTTCCAGTCCCATCCCCCATTGGCAGCCAAAGTTCCATTTCCTTCTTGCATGAGATTTCATTGTAAAATCCAGTCCTTGCATTGTCTTCTGTATATCTCGTCCACAGCTCCCATCCCCCTAATGTGTAGTATAGATACAACCAGACATCTGTAACAAAGTCCAGTACTTACCTTCTTAGTTATAATTCTATACTATCTATCCTGTAAAATATAATATACTAAATATTCCTCCTCCCCCCAAAATAACAAACCTTAACCTGTCTTAAATATTCTAATCTACCTAAATTCTATGCCTAAGATTAGGATTATAGGAAAGTGGAAGGAAGGAAAGTATTTTAAATACATGGGTATTTTCCACATAATAACAATGTTTCAAAAATGTAGCATTCTCTGTAACAATCTGTTTTTCTTATCTCAGTGAAAAATTACAAATTTATAACTATTAATTTATGAATTCTTCTCTAGAGTATTAATAACTTTCTTTTAAAATTATATCACAAAATATATTAATCTGTCCCTAGTCCGTCTCTAGTTCCAAACTTCTCTGATCTAATCTTTCCCTATTTGTTAATAATTAATATATTAGTCTTCCTTATGCTATGTTAGTATGTTCGATCATTAGTATCTTATCAATGCACATGTGTTTTTTTCTGTACAAACATTACATATGTACAAATACATGTTATATGAGTCCTATTCAGAAGTCGTTCAGATAAGAATTCTTGTATATTCTTGCCTGTATGAGTCCTGCAGAAACTCAATTGTAAATTATAAAGTTCACATAGGTTGATCTTATATATGATGCAACCAAAATATGTCATTTTGTATCCATGTTCATGTACTAATTATGTGAATTTTAGATTTACTCCATCTTGCTTAGACTTTAGAATTTTAGCAACCAGGAATGTATACACCCCCACTTAAGGATTAAGTTTGGGGGAGGAAGGTCTATGACCCACGTGTGCTAGCAAGTGACAAATCAGAAACAACTGACTGACCCCCTGGGCTGTCCAAAAGCCAAGTTTAAGCCACCATTGGTACATGTGATACACAGGAAGTGACATAAAGAACTGCCTTTATATTTCATGTCACTTCCTGTGAGAGGGACTTGACAGTGGAACTTGACTGTGGAGTAGCTCAAGTGTGAGACCTAAGGTTGCTTCCCTTAGACCGTTATGTGGTGAGTACAAGGCTTACTTCCCTTTCCTTGGCTTTCCTGGAAGCAACAGCCTCTGGAAAGGCCCATCTCTTTGGACTTACTTTCCTTTGGCTTTATGGAGTCACTTGCCTCTGGAGAGACCCCTTGACTGAAGCCTGTGAACTCTTGCCTGATTCAGACCACGCTAGAGCAGCTCTTCTTCCTTCTCTCTCTCTCTCTCTTGCCTAATTTCTTCCTTCTATTGTAAATAAACCACCATAAAATTCCATTCTGATTTGAATATTTTCATTGGTATTTAGAATTTAAATCCCTGGCGACCAACTAAATATATATATATTCATTCCAACCATAAGTTTTACCTCTAATAATTATGTAGTGTTGAATGCATACATACTCTTCTTCAGGAAATCCTCTTGACATATTGCCTGAAGATCTATCATTCATTCTTCCTGTTTTAATTCTAATGTGCATGTAGATGCAAATCCCTATATGTTAAATTAACATGTATGATGATTAAACTTTTGTGACCCATTATCATCAATTCTTGGTTTTAAAGTTATTTTGTTGTCCTTGACATTGATTGAAGTAATTCAATTGGCCTGTTGAACTTCCTCTGTGCAGCATACATACTTGCTTGTCATCTCACTTTGAATGAAATCCTGTGTTCTCTGATGACTGTAGCATATAGGATTATGCATGTGATACTCTAGTCTGCTGTTGGTTAACCTATAGCATGCAAGCTGCCTACCCCTCTCCACCTAGGAAGAGGACATTTATTCACATTCCCTGCCCATCTGCCCAGCAGCCCAATCAAAACACTTCTTTCCTCTCCTCTCTGGGATAAGGGGGCAGCTTATGTGTAGCATGAGGGAGCAATTTGGGCAGTCAGTCTCTAAAAGGTTCACCATCACTCCTCAGATCAGGTGATTAAGACAATTAATGATTCAGAAAATATTGTCTCCCAGTAAGAAGTAGGATAGAATAGGGAACCCAAAAATGAAGTAAAATCTATGGGGTTCCTAGTCATAAGAGAAATAAAAGTGTTTGAAAATAATCTATTCTATTCCTTTTCTTTTGGAAGGAGGGACTAAGAATAGAATGAGTGTCTGATCAAACTTTGCTCTACAGCAAAAAAAGCTGCTTCCATGGATCAACATGGATCTGGGTAATCATGGGTGACAGTTTTAATTGTGATGATACTTCTCTTCTAGTATACTTTATTGTTTGAATTTGCCAGGATACTTGGAGAATGGTAGCTGTAGTATAATGATTAGTCATCTGTTATTTTATAAAGGATAGCGATTTTTTATTACACAATCATATATGTTTATATCTTTCAGGGTAGTTCAGTTCATTTCAGTCATTTCATTTATATCTGAACTTAGTGATCCCATTTGTGGTTTTCTTGGCAAATATGCTAGCATGTTTGTCATTGCTTTCTCCAAATTATTTTACACATGATAAAACTGAGGCAAATAGGGTTAGGTCTCTTGGCTAGAGTTCCACAGCTAGTAAGTATCTGAGGCCAGATTTGAACTCTTGAAGAAGAATCTTCCTGACTCCGGATGCAGTACTGTGTCATGCCCAGGAAAATATATAGAATTAACAAAACTTGGTATCTAAAAGGATAAGGACTTGGTTGGTTGTTTTCCTTTGTACTCAGAGGACAAGAACAATATATTAGTGATGTCTTTTGACTCAAATAAAAATTGAATTTAAGTGAAGCATAGTTGCACAAGTAATCAGCCTCTTCCAAAGTCATCAAAATTCAGTATTAAGCCAAAAGTCAAGATGACTGGTCATGACTCAGAATGCAATGGATGACCTTGGATTCTTTGATGTTTAACTAAGCTGTAGGTACCCCCACAGTGATACTTTTACTGCCTCACAGCTTTTGGAACAAATTATTTTCATTTCTGCCTTCTGCCAGGAAAAGTCTTTATATGCCAGAGGTAGATTTCTAACTCACAGATGGGTTGGAAGCCTGATATTTGCCTTCAACCTGATATAGCCTACCTGCCAAGGTAGTTTACCCGGGTGTGTCACTGCACTTGCTAAAGGGTATACCACTGTATTTTCTCCAGCTCCTTGGAGTCTTATGTGAGAGCTGGATGGCAGTTGGACACCAAAGTAAAAAAACATCCCTAAAAACAGCTTGGCAGGCCTTCTCATCAAAGGTACTAATCTTCTTTGGATTAGAACTTCAGACCTAGAGTCAGGAAGATTAATTTTCCCGAGTTGAAATCCGGAGAGTATGAGTTTTCCCATGGAAACTTCTATTAAAAACATAATTCCTAAATTTTGATTGATTAGTGTTATGTCTAAGGAATTGTGGACAATGTTTTTTTTCTATGATGATTATCTAGTTTTATAACATTTTGCTATTGAATTCTCAAAAATAGTTTGAAGTTTGAATTCATAGTATAGAGATTTGTCACCTGTTAATTTAAAACACAAGCCTTAGGGTTTATAATTCTATTTACTTTCTATCTAGTATGTGAAAAAAATTGCAACCTTATATAGCTTCCATCACTATACTGAATAATCTGCACCAATTCAATAAATCCAATTTTTATTCTTCTTTTGGAGATTAGCCATTTTATATAATTGATACCAAAATAAAACACTTGGTTATAGACAACAATGTACAGCCAACAGTGTATATCTATTATGAAGTAAAGTTTATTTGTTCCATTGAAAAATTCATATTACTTTATGAATTATCAGTTGGCTAACCATATAGCTTGTTGTAATTCCTGTACAGCAAGAAATTGATTTAGCATCCTATACAACTCTCTTTTTGATTTAATAGCCAAGAGGACACATTGTGTATGCTGGAATTTGAGACAATTAGACCTCAGTGCTTCTGGTATTTATTTACTTTGTGATCCTGGGCAAATCACTTAACCATTCTAAACCTGTTTCCTCATCTGTAAAATGAAAGGTTTAGGTTCTAAAACTATGATCCTCTGATCCATTCTCAGTTCTTTTCAACAATAATGATAATAGTCTTAAGGTTTGGTAGAGCTACAGAAAGCTTAAAACTGTCTCCCTAGAAGAGGTCACAATTAATACTAATTACCATAGATATTGTTATGTGGTTAGTATGGTGGGTTGTGTGTGTGTGAGTGTGTGTGTGTGTGTGTGTGATTACCTACTTTAAATATACTTAATTCTATATAGATTCAGAAAAGCATTGGTACAGAAAACAAAATGTGATTTTTCCCTCTAAATGTAATTTTAATACTTTTTTTATATCTCAAGTTCTAAATCTTCTTTTTCCCTTCTTCCTTTTTCTTCCTAACACTCCCCATCCATTGGGAAGGCAAGTGATTTGATATTCATTAAATATATGTAGTGATGCATATACTATTCCCATATTAGTATTGCTGTAAAAAATCAAGAAAGACAAAGTAAGAAAATGTTTCAATATGTATTCAGAGTTCATCAGTTCTCTTTGTGGCAGTGGATAGTATTTTTTATCATGAGTTTTAAAATTTTTTTCATGGATCATTATATTGATCAGAGTTGCTGTCTTTTTCATTGGATTATTATTGCAATATTGATATTTCCTGGTTCTGCTCCCTTCAGTTAGCATCAGTTCATATGACTTTCTGAAACATCCCCTATCACAATCATATATTAACATGTTCAGGCATTCTTCATTTGATGGACATTCCTCCTATTTCTAAATCTTTGTCATCACCAAAAGAGTTGTTATAAATATTTTTGTATAAATGGGTCTTTTATTATATTCCTGGGATTTATCTTTTGAGGATTTAGTGTAGAGGGTATTCTATTAACTCTTTCAATCTCTATTTTGCCCTCTTGTTCAAGAATATCAAGGCAGTTTTCTTGGATAACTTCTTGTAGTATGATGTCAAGATGTCTGTTGATTTCTGGGTTTTCAGGTAGACCAATGATTCTCAAATCGTCTCTCCGTGATTGGTTTTCCTGATCTGTCATATTGTCAATGAGATATTTTATGTTTTCTTCTATTTTGTCAGTCTTTTGACTTTGCTTTATTAATTCTTGCTGTTTTACAAGATCATTGGTTTCCAATTTCCCAATTCTGGTCACTAAGACCTGGTTTTCTGCTATAATCTTTAGATTTTCTGCTATAATCTTTTGATTTTCATTTTTTGGTTTGGTCCATCCTGCTATTAATGGCTTCCAGCTGTTTCTTCAAATGGGAATTCTTGTCCTTTAAACTGTTATTTTCTTTTTGAACTATTTCACACTTTTCTTGCCAGAGGGCTTCCATCTTTTTGTTAAGCTCCAATTTAAATTCTTCAAGAGCTTGTGATCAATTTCAATTTTTTGGGAAGGTTTTCATGCATTTATTTATATTTCCTCTTCTGCTATTTCTGCTGTAGTCTGCATTTTTCCCCTGTAAAAATTATCCAGGGTCAACACCTTCTTCTGGTTTTTCTTGATGTTGGGAAGTTGTTCTTGGGCACCATTTGCCATCATTATGGTTGTTTCATTCCTTTTCCAGTCAGAAATCTGAGTGAGGAGGGCAGGCTGCCTGTATGGAGCTAAGGAAAAGGTATTTTGCCTGAGGCCAGCTCTTGAATCTCTGAAGCTTTTGCTATTTGCTGCCCTTCTCTGTGCTATCTCCCCACAGGTGCCCATGGTCTGCGCTCTTCAGCCTGATAGGGTGTTTCAGGTTTAGGTGCTCTCAGGGGTGGGTCTTTGGTGGTCTTAGTCAGCTGCCAAGGACCTAGAGGTTCCCCTCACTCATTCTAGAGGCACCCCTCACTCATTAACTGATTCTAGCTCACACTGGCTCTGACTATTGCTCTGTAGTTGGGGTGGGGGAGGGTGGATCATCTCACATGTTGGTGGAAGTTTTTCAACCCCTTATGTTGTGGAAATTCCCAAATCCCATATACCTTCGATGCTGGACCCTACTGTTGAGTACCTTTGTTCATATGATTTTTTTTTGCCTTTTGATGTTGTCTATATTAGTAGGTATTGAGGAGAGGAAGAGTCCTGTATCTAAACTGATGACAAGTTTACCCAGAAGTCCTGTTTTGATAATTATTACTTTGTAATATAGTTTAAGATCTGGTACTGTTAGACTGCCTTCTTTCATTTTTTTAGTTGATATTCTTCATATCCTTGATTCTTTTTTCTCCCAGGTGAATCTTATTATTTTTTCTAATTATGAAATGTCTTTGATATTTTTATTTGTCTAGAACTGAATAAATTAATTAGTATTGTTATTTTAATATATTGGTTAAGCCTGTACATGAACAACTAAAATTTCTCAAATTATTTAGATCTGTCTTTATTTCCTTGAAAAGTGTTTTATAATTGTGATCATATAGTCCCTATGTGTGTCTTGACAGATAGATTCTCAGATACTTTATACTACAGTTGTTTTAAACTGTGGAAAGGAAAACTGAATCAAATGTTGGGCCTTTCTGCCACTGAGATGGAGCAGACAGTAGTTAGAATTTTAGAATGAAGACTGATGGACAGTGATGATAATTGGTAGGGGTAGGGGAGAGTTGGAGAGTGACAGTTGCTCTCAAAGTTACTCTTTCCTGGCTCCCAAATTGGAAGGATCACTCTCTCCATGTCTCTGGATAGAAGCACCTCTGTTCTTGGATTTTTCCCAACTGTTTGCTGTAACTGGATTCCTGTGGATTGTGTCATCAAACAAAGTGATTTAAGGGGAGCAGTTTGAACTTAAGGCTAGTCTTTAGGGGCATTAGCCTGAAAAGACAGGCCCAATCAGCTCTGAAGGTCAGAATCTGTTCTTCCTCTTGTCTACTGTTAAAGACTTTGAACTTAAGAAAGCTAGCACAGATTAGCATAGACAGGAATAATAGAAATAGTCCACTGGCCCATGAGGCCTGGACTCAGCTCAAAAGCTGAGATTCAAACCCAATCTGTGGCAAATTATAGAGAAAACCCTATTCTCTCTACCCTGATACCATCCCAACTTGTTATTAAATTCATCTTTAGTTAAATAACACAGTCAGATATCTTTGTAAGGATGAGGGGACCCTGAAGGAAGTAAGGGTTTTTAGGGAAGAATGTTCTCTGTAACCTCAAGTATGCCAAATCTTGAGGTGCCCATCAATGCCTCTCCCCCCTTTCACTCTGGTATAATATCTGTATGCATAGTATTTTCTTACAAAACATTATATCTTTTTATATGTCTTCCTATTGGGTTTTGTTGATAACACAGAAATGCTAGAAATGCTATCTTTCAACATTCATGAAGTTATTCATTGTTTTAACTAGTTTCTTAGTCAATTCCCTTTGCTTTTCTAAGTATATCATTATATTATTTCTAAATAGTTATACTTTTGTTTCTTCATTGCCTATTCATGATCCTTCAACTTCTTTTTCTTGTCTAATTGCTATAGCTAGCATTTTAAATACATTATTGCATAATAGTGGTGGTAATGGACATTTTTCCTTTACTCCGAATCTTACTAGATACACTTCTAGTTTATCACGATCACACAGAATGCTTTTCCTTTTTTTAATTTTTTGTTTAATTGTTTATTTGATTTTGCTACATTTTAAATAGAAAACATTTTTTCCATTTGGGGATTAAAAAATCAAGAGCAAGGCTTCTTGGTTCAAAGTCTAACTCTATACCTTATATGTACCCCACATGTAGGTAAAAAAAATCATCCATCTTTATTTTCACTAGCTTTGTGTATATATTTTTTCCTTTGCAATCCTATGCATTTTGTTTTACACATTTAAAAACATTACTCTAAGAAAGATGGATTTTTCCAGACTGAATAAAAGGTCCAGGATACACATGGAAAGGGTAAGAGACCACATTCCAGAGCTCTCCCTATGTTAAAAATCTAGTTTATATAATTTCAGTGCATAACCAAGTCATTAATAATTAATAAATGTGGTATAAACTTTCAAGTGTCTTGCTAATAATCACCAAATCAATACATTTTCTCTACTACATTGGGACTTTTGCTACATTCTTTTTTTTTCACCTGTCAGGCAAGATATTGTTTTCATATAAGTATTTATAGATTTTTTAAAAAGAAATACAGGCTATGAATATTTTAAATAAGGGAAGTAAACATATAATTGTCCTATATTTTAAGGGTTCATCAATGGTTTCATTTTTAGGTAATATGTGATTCCCTCTGGTAAGAAGATAGGATTAAATTTTCATCAGAGAGAAACCTGATAAAGTGCTTTGCTATTAATTTATGGACCATTGTGAAGTATTTAAACTAATATTATGAAAATTACTCAGAGGTGCCATTTTCCTAGAGAAATTAGTTTCAGTCCCTTCTCTTGATGTAACTAGTCTGAAATTCATTATATTAATGATGCATATGATTTCTGTTTTTCATTTCACCCAACTAAGATTTCAATGATTTAGGCTTCTTTATGCCTAACTTGTTAAATTGTTTTAGTTGCGTTAATTTTTTATCCTATTTGGCTTTTTCATGGCAAAGATACTAGAGTGGTCTGTAGTTTCCTTCTCCAGATCATTTTAAAAATGATGAATGGAAGCAAACAGGGTTAAGTGACTTGCCCAGAGTCACACAACAAATAAGTATCTTAGGTCAGATTTAAAACAATAAAGATAAGTTTGCTCTGATTCCAAACCCAGTGCTCTGTCCACTGCACTACCTAACTCCCCTTTTCTAACATATAGACAAATAGAAAAATATCCACATCTTCCTTAATAAAGTAGTCACTATGCTAGTTCCTTTCCTTCTCAGGGAATTATTGTATAATTTAATTATTTTTTATTTTTGTTGAATCATTTATTTTGTTCTTTATGATACTTTAAACTTGGCTTTCATGTTATAGGCATTCTGGCATACTTTTTAAAAAATCTTATTCCCAAAACATTGTTATCTTTATTCCAGCATTATTTTATCCAGGTTTTATGCTATGGATCTTAGTTTTATATAAATGGACTTTTGCATTGTTTCCCTATGTTTCTTCAAATCAATTTTCCTAATGCTTCTGGTATATTGGTATATGATGATTATCTTTAGGAGTATAATGATTTCTTTTCTTATTCTGACAAAAGCTAACTCATATGTTTTCGGTCCTGAAATGTTTTTATGTTCTGTCAAGTCTTGCATGAAAACACATTTGTTTATGTTCATCATAGTATGAACCAGTTTTTTTGAACTACTTTGTTTTTGTATAGTGTGAAGATAAAATTGTAATCTCCTGATTGTAACAATGAAGGTACTTAGCTCTTCCTTTATAGTGAAGCTAGAATTGTAAGCTACAATCTATTTTTAGATTTTAACTACCAAAAAGTGTTAAGTAACTACAAAAGATGAACTTAACAAAAGAGGTGTTAAGTAACCCAAAAATATATAATCTAACCAAAGAAGATGAGAACTAAAGAATGGGCAGTCCTGGATAAAAGCTTCTGCTGTGATTGGTAGACGTGAAAATTTAGAGGAGGTGACACAAGAGGAAAAGGTCTTAAAATAGAGGAAAAAAAGACTGAAAAGAAAGTCAGTCACCCCGGGCTTGGAGTGAAGGATCAGTCACTCAGAGCTGAAGGGAAGATGGACATTCTGCTAGTCAGTCACTGAGGTTTGGAGTGAAGGATGGAGGAGTGACTGGAAGACCAACACCCAGACTTCTTTTTGACTATTACTGTTGGTGAGTGAAAAGCTAACTTAGTCATCCTGCCTTTCTGGAGGTGTGAAGCCACCAGGTAAGGCCCAACTTCTTGAAACTCTCTTACCCTGGCTGGGACTTAGAAATTCTAACTGGAATAAGATGAAGCCAGAGTTTTCTTTCTCTCATTCCTTAATATCTTCCTTCTATTGTAAATATTGTAAATAAACTACCATAAATTCCATTTACTTTAGTAATCCCAAAATGATTTGGGATTTAGAATTAAATACCTGGTGACCACCTAATTAATAATATATTTCAGAGTCCAACCACAACTTAATTTTAACAATTGTCTATTAATTAATTAGAAAAATTGAAGACTCTTCAAAATTCCATTCTAAGAATGTCCATCTCCTTTTTAAAAATCAATCGAGCCATTGACATTTTTTGCCATGTATTTCATTTTAAAGAAGAATTTCTGGATTTTTTTTTAAAATATAGATTTCTAAAACCTTTAGGTTAGCCAGATTTGTCCTATTTAGATTTAAATATTTCTCCTTAATTTCAATTTTCATATACTATAATCTGAATTTAGCAATAGGCTATCTCTTACAATTGTCCTTCATCAACTTGTAATATATAATTGTGATAATTTGCAATATATAATTGCTATAACTGGGAGCTGAGGAAACCTTTTAGAAAAGCAATTTGAAGTTCTTGTCTATGTATGGTGTAAGGGTAGGTTGCAAGAGAAAAGATAGAACATTGGAAAAAGGATGATGAACAGCAAATGACGGTTGATAACAAAGGATCATGGGAGTGAGGAATGGAACCTGGGGAAGCTCCAGGAGGAACTCTGGGCTTTTTGGGTGGAGATCGTGAGATGGGCAGTTATGTCTTATCTTACCAGGGATCTGCCAAGAGCCTAATCAAAGTCTTCAAAGTGTTAAACTCCAAGGGTTTCTCCTGAAGAGTGTTTTAACATCTGAGTACTGTGAACAACATCTATCAAGAGAGTCATGTCTCTTAGGTCCTGTGAGGGCCTACTCCACTCCAAGCCTACTGCACCTGCTCTGTTTATCCCCTGACCTTTCTAGTATTATATTAAGAGTGAGAGTTAGTGGGAAGAGGAAATGAAACTCTGATTTGCTTGACAACTGCCAGAGCCAAAGACTTCTGGGATTAGAAATCAGGGAGTCTGCATTTCCCAATGCCAACAACCCAAATCCCCATCTTTCCTTTTATTCATTGTCAATTAAATAATATAACTTGCAGTTAGATATATTCAAGTGGCTTATTCAAGGAGCTAGAGGAAGGCAACTTGTTGAGGCTCCTGATAAGGGATAACAGAGTACAAATCAAGACCCCTCCCCCATTGAATCAGAAGACGTGGGGGAGGGTTGTCCTTTGGGCAATTTCATGCAAGGGAATCTGGGGGTACCCCTTACATCACCAGATAGGGGAGACTTTCCTTCATCTCCCCATTGCCCTCTTATTTTGGGGAATCCCTCATTTCTTTAGTAACACCCACTGTTGGCACAGTCCAGGAGGAGAGAGAGAGAGAGAGAGAGAGAGAGTAAGAGTCACCTCATCAAGGCTCCTACCATTCATCACCTCACCTCCTCCTCAAATACTTCCATTAGTCCATCAAACTCCATCCCCAAAGAAACATTAGTATCTACTTCACAAATAGTCATTACAATGGTACAATCTTTTTCTGTCTTATGTTTTGTACCATATATACATTAATAGTTTCAAACTATTACATGTACATTCATGGCTTATTTAATTTAGTGGTCAGTGCCATCTGCACTAAAATATTTCCAGTAGTTATGGCATTGGTGTTTTTAATTTTTTTTTATTGTACCTACTTAGCAAGCTAAAACAGTAAGGCATATCACCTAGTCTGCTTTCTTCCAGGTAAATCTGATCACTTTTATTCTTCTGATTAGGGCCAACTTCCATTCCTATGCTGCCTAAACTATTTCATAAGTTTATAACAGTAATCTCATCATCCTGGATGCAGGGCTAACTCAGTCAGAGGTACAGAGCCCAGATCACTAGACTTTCAGGGTTCTTGCTGGGATTCCACAGATGTCATAGTGGTTCTAGGGGACTCAGATTCCCTTCCCCTTATCACTCTGCCTGGTATGATCTTTCTTTGCTGTTTTCCTGCACCCTGTGACATGATTGATGATAGGATTTCAGAGAGTTATTGTTGTTATTCATTTAAAAGTTTAATAGCTTCTAGAGTGCTCCTAGAAACAGCTAAACCCCCGGAGAAGAGAATAATAGACTTATTTGGGGGATGATTTACTGAAGAACTGAGTCAAAAGCTAATGTCCCATCTGGTTTACCTAGTTGGGGGTGCCATCAGTAGAGGACTGCCTTTGGATTCTTAGCTGAGGACAGAGACTTTACCATTATATACCATAATTCTTAAAGGAAAAATACAGCCAGGGAAGGAAGCAGTTAGTTCACTTGACTTTAGGTATTGTCATATATTCCTTGAGCAAATGTCATCTATAAAAAACATAAATCATATTCACAAGAGACAATGAGATCTTTTAAATTTCATTTTAAGATATTTACTATTAATAAATTATATAAATATATATAAATATACTCATACATGTAGTACTTTACAAATGCATTTCCCTCAAAAGATTGTGAAAATATTATAAGGTTCATTTCAAAGATGAAGAAACAGAGACTGACAAGGATCAGTGGTTCTAATAAGATCCATATCCTGAAGTCAGCTTTTCTAATGTAAACTCAGTGTCTTTTGCATTATATCAGGCTAACTCTCTTCATTTGGTAGTATAGTTTATATCTGTACAGCACTCTTCTTCAATATTGCAATAGAGATACCAACACACCAACCATGGGGCCTTATACTAAATGCACTGCATATTCAAGGATGCATAGTTACACAAAAATACATAATGAGGGGTCAGAAGGGAGTGGAGATTTCCCCCCTGCATAAACATCAGTAAGTGAGTGACATGAAGGGTACACTTATTCATGACTTCTACTATATGAACAGAAATAAGAACTGGAATCCTAAACTGTTGTTAACTGTTAATGGATTCTAGTTGGGAATTAGATAAGTCAGTCATTTCTTATCAAAGAAAAGGCTGCTGCAATAGATGCTGACATACATATCAATGCTTCTCATTTGGATTCAAGCTCCTGTGGCCTGCAGCAGTCCTTGAAAGTGGCATTTCCTTTTTTTCCTTCACTAAGAGTTCAGCAAAGTAAGGTTTTGCATAAAATCTCAAGTTGTCAAATGATTTTCTTTGTCTTGGCTCAGTGGAGTACTTGTCTTTTATCATGCATGTGTGTGTGTGTGTGTGTGTGTGTGTGTGTGTGTGTGTGTGTGTGTGTTGGTTGGGGGGTGCCCACATACACAGTACTCCCTTCAAACAACTTACTTGCATTGATCAGCTTCACTTGGAATATGAACACAAGTCACATAGTCCTTAAACAATGGCTCTTCCATACAAAGTATCTCCAGGGCATTGTATAGAAGTCAGTAGCTGCTAAATTGCCTTTCTACCTTCTCAAGATGCTTTAAAAATAGAATTCATGATAACATCCCTCTTCTTTTAGAAGTAAGTAACTTTCTTTGATTCTCCCTTCGCATAATTTTCCATATTGTTCAAAATGTGATTCATTTGCATTCCTTATTATGGTTTTAGTTAGAGTACCTAAATTCTTTATACCAGGAGTCTCCAAATTGCTTATGGGTTAGATTTTAGAGACACATTTGCAACTCAGTTGTCAGAACTGGAAACATTTCACATTTTTGCCTGCCTATCCCATCCCCCGCAATGGAACAAGACTAGGAACGTTTTTTCCCCTTTTCCCATTGGCCAAGGTATCCAAAGCATTTTAGGCATATATATGGAACTATTTGACTGTATTTTATCATTAATTATATGAAAAAGTTCATTCCAACTTCTAACTTGATATGAAATTAACAAATCATTTTCCACTTGTGACAACAACTACTCTAATAGCAACACCTGGGAGTAAGGGATACCCCCCAAGCATCTCTGAAGGTCAGTCATAGACTCACAGGATCTCAGTATCACAGAACTGAATGAGATCCTAGAGAACATTTACTCATATCATCCCTGAATTAGAATGTCCCCAAATAGTCAGACTGTTTTTATATGATGACTTTCAGTGAGAGTGGAAACCACCATATATGGAAGCTATCCGTTCTAAATATTTATGACCCTAAGACAGTGCATTTTTACTTAAATCAGGCCTAACTCTGCTTATCTATTTCATTAAAATTGTTTTTGTTTACATCTCTAGAACTTGATTCTTGAGATATTCTCATGCTTCTTGTTCTGACTTCTATAAAATTTTAGTTCTATAATATTGAGAGTGTTAAGATTAAAAATTAGTTTCTCTGCTAAAGGTATTATATTTTAGAGTTTTATTAAAGATTAAGAAATAAAGAAAATACAAATAAGAAAGCACGTGCCTAGGAGGGCAGAAATGCCCATTCAATTTCACTTACACTACATCTTGAGAGAAGCATGCTTGGAAGCTGAAGCAGGGAGAGAGAGAGACCCAAAGTAGGCAGAGAGTCAGCTTAAATACAATTTGTGACCTCACACTCAGGTGAGATTCAGGGAGATTAGAGGGCACTTTGGGAATCAGCAAGGTCTTCTGGGATTGAAGCCTGGGATTCAAATCTCCATTTTTACAATAGAGAGAAAGAGAAATTGAAAAACAGAATACTTTCATATGAATGAATAAATGAATGTATGAATGGAAAACAGCAATTTATTAAGCATTCATTATGTGCTAGGTACTATTTTAGTAGACATTCTTTTAAGTGCTTTTCTACAGTTATAATATACCATTGTGTAAAGATTTTGCATTCTTTTCTGAACTCCTCTATTTTCTCTAGTCCAGGTAGTCTACTGTATACGTCCATGGCAATAATACCTCCATCCCTCAAATGTTTATTTTTAACCAACTTCTCTCCACTCTAGAGGAGAAATATTCTCTGATTTTTAGATTTCTAATTTCTATATGTATTCCTAATATAATAATACAACTCTACTTTTCTCTCTTTAATTAGTTTGGTTCTTTTTGCATAAGGCATATCTTCCCAGATCCAAGTTCTTCCCCTGAATTATACTCTATAAAGTCTCAGTAATAAAGATAAAGGGAATTTTTTCCTTCTTGTACTATACTTATGAATTCACTTTGCCCATTACCAATAATTTATACATTAACATCTGGGGTCATGGATTTTATTGTTAGTTCCTATCTTTGATTTTATTTCCTGTAGATTACTGGGCATCTCTGTGGGTATTTTTTCCTCCTTTGTTTTATCTGCTAGACTTTATGATAACTAACTTGGTAAACATATCTGCATATATCCCAACCCTCACTCAGTTTTAGTTTATTGTTCTTTAATAACATTTATAATACTCTTGAAAAATGCATATATATACACAAATAGCACACAGGAATAAATGTGAACATATCTATAGTCTGTAAATCAATCAGTTTATTTATCTATAATTTTAGACCATTTTTCACAAAGAATATGATTTCCTTATTTTAACACATGGTTCATATTTTGTTTGTAAACTATTATGACTACAAGTATGATAGTCATAGACTACTATGATTTCTCCTCCTTCTCTTCCTCTTCTTCTTCCTCCTCCTCCTCTTTCTCTTCTTCTTCCTCTTCCTACTCTTCTTCTTTTTCTTCTCTTCTTCCATATATATATATATATATAAATATATGTGTATAAATATATGTCTATGTCTGTCATATTGGTCTTCTGAAAGAGAAAGACAGAGATAAAGGCAGAGACAGAGAGAGACATGTTAGGAGGAAAGCCACTAGTAGTTGTAGGGATCAGGAAAGGCTTCCTAAACAAAGTAGGATTTGAGCTCAGTCTAGAAAGAAACAGAGAAACTAAGAGGAAAACTATGAGGAGAGAGAGAACATTCTAATTGTGGAGGAGATAGAAACAGAAGAGTGTACTCTGTAAGGAACAATCAGGCCAGTGTAACATTATTGTATAGTATAGTGTTGGGGAAAATTTTAGAGACCAAGTGCCAGGCTCTGCTCTCTACCCCACTCCCCAGATCTAGTGCCATAACCACTCCCCAGAGATCACATGCCATGCCCCTCCCCCCATAGGCTTGGTACACCCTGCCCCCCATCCCACACAGGTGAGGGAGAAAGCACTGTCACTGGACTGCTGGATGGAGGGGTGGGTCAAGTGAGGAATGTCCTCAGCAAGTGTAGAGAGGGGTAGGGGAGTGGCCCAAGCTGATCTCCTCCAGTTCTGCTGCCTGAGAGACACCCATCTTATCCCTTGTATGCTCCCATTGGGTTACTGGGCAGAGGGGGTGGGTGATGTGAAAAAATGTCATCAGGCACAGTGGAGAAGAGGAATGCAGCAGCTCTGTCATGTCCCTCTGCGTTTATAGAAAAAAACTCAGAGGGTGGAAAGTGGAGAGGGTGGCCAAGTGCTCACAGAGAGTTCTCTGTGTGCCATCTTTGGCACCCATGCCACAGGTTTATCATCACTGGTATAGTATATGGAGGGAAAAGAGAATTGAAAAGAATGAATTTTGAAGTTTTAAGTGTTAAATAGAAGTTTGTATTTTATTCTGGAGGTAAATGAACTAGAGAAGTTTAATGAATTATGAGGTGAGGGATTAGGCAGAGAACCATCAGATCTTTACTTGAGGAAAATCAGTTTAAAAATATTTTCCCAATTACATATAACAATAAATTTCATCATATATGTTTTCTGAACTTATAAGATACAGATTCTCTCCCTCTTTTCCTTTCCTTTTCTCCAGGAGATTGTAAGCAAATTGATCTGGGTCATTTATACATATATTATTATGCAAGATATAATTTTATATTGGTCATCGTTGTAAAAGAATACTCATATAAATCCAAGTCTCCCAAATAAAATATAGAGTTAAATCACTTTGAAGCCTGTTTTGGAATGAAGATAAACATCATATAGAGATGCCAATTAAAAGGCTCCTACAGTACTCTCAGTATGAGATAGCAAAGGTATGAAATCAGAGGGATGGCTATGTAACTAGAGATAAGGAGACTTACATAAGAGATATTGTGATGGTAGAAACTACAAGATTTGCAATAGACTAGATATGTGGAGTGAGTCAAATCTTGAGCCAGGAGTCATGAAGCAAAGTTGCTAGCTAGGATTACTGGGAAGATAAAAATGCCTTTGACAGTAAGTGAGCTATTTACCATAGCACTGGGTAAGTCACTTCCACTGATTGGACCTGAGTCATTATTTGTAAATGACCAGATCGGAATAAATTATTTCAAAGGTCTTTGGGAAGGTCTGATATTATGTGATTCTATTTTTATTTATTGACTACACTGCTAACACTTTCTCATCCAGAGGTCTACCTACTTATCCCAACATTTTATACATTTATTGGTCACAATCCTGTGGTAGGAAAAATACCTAACCATACTGACTTTTACGACTAAGGCTGTGAAATCAAAACCAAATTTTCTGAAGGAAGCATGCAAACATTGGAAGATAAACATATCTCCAAATACTTTATTTATGATGATTAGAGAGTAAAAAGTATACAAAGGCTAACCAAACTATTCATGAATATGATAAAAATGAACATGAAACCATGCAACAATGAAGAAAGGGGGTGTAGATCTTCCAAAGTCCCTTGAAAGAGACTAGAGATTCTATGAGGAAAAGGGACAGAAGCATGGTTGTCTGGGCTTGGAAGACTGTTTGTGCCAAGGAAATGAAGCAAGAAATGGAATTTCATGTGTAGAGAACAAGTCAAGTATTTGGATCAGAACATATAGTGCCTGATAGGTGGGGGCAGCTGGGTTACTCAGTGGATTGAGAGTCGGGCCTAGAGATGGGAGGTCCTGAGTTTAAATCTGGCCTCAGAGACTTTCTAGCTGTGTGACCCTGGGCAAGTCACTTAACCCCCATTGCCTAGTGTAAACCTTAAAATTTCTTAGACTTATGAATGCTGGAAATTTCTCCATTTCCAACATTAGGTAGAGAGGGTCCTTCTCCTCCCTACCTAAGATTACATTAGGACAGAAACCTTTTGCTGAACAATGGAAAGGGCTTTGACCTATGCTTAAACATAGAAAAGGAAGTTCTTTGAGTCATGATTGATTTTAGAATTGATACAATAGAGATACTTGGAATGACAGAACCAGGTCTTGGAACTTCCAATCTCCACCCTACTCAGGGTAACAGGATTTAGGAAGGGCTGCAGCAAAGGATCAAGATTTAATTATTTGAGAATATGACCTTCAACAGACATGTGCAAAGCCACAGACCTCTGGGCGGTCCTGGGTTAAGCTAGAGCCACCATTGGCACAGGGAAGACATGGACAGTGATTGGTAGATGTGAGAACTGAGGGGAGGGAACTTGGATGGTTTCCTTAAAGATAGCAGGGTCTGAGGAGTAGAGGGGTTGGAGAGTTTTTGCTCTGAGAGGTTGTGCTCTGAGAAGCTTGCTCTGAAGGAAGCTGGAGGTGGAGGCCCCTGAGACTGGTTCTCCATTTTGGTCACGTGAGTGATACAGAATGATCTCTTTTCTTTGCCTCAGCTATCTAAGGGCTTGGGCCTTTTGGCCCAGCTTAAATAGAGCGAGTATTTAAGCCCTATTCCCTTCTCTCTCTCTCTCTCTCTCTCTCTCTCTCTCTCTCTCTCTCTCTCTCTCTCTCTCTCTCTCTCTCTCTCTCTCTCTCTCTCTCTCTCTCTCTCTCTCTTCCTCTCTCTCTCTCTCTCTGTCTCTCTCTGTCTCTCTCTGTCTCTCTCTCTCTCTCTCTCTCTCTCTCTCTCTCTGTCTCTCTCTCTCTCTCTTTCATACCTTTCTTCCTCCTGTTTGTAATTAAACTCCATAAAAGGTTGACTGCTGACTTGAGTTTTCATTAAGGAATTACATAGCTGAATTCCTTGGCGACCTTAAATTAATATATATCAGTTTTTTAAAAATGATTTCCTTGTCACACTAGCCTTTATCACTCTCCTGCCTTGGAACCAATGCATAGTATTGTATTATAGTAGCAGAGTATAGTAGCATAGTAGCAAAGTAAGGTTTTATTTTTTTTTTTTTAATTTTAAACATGCTTTTATTTGGTCATTTCCAAACATTATTCACTGGAAACAAAGATCATTTTCTTTTCCTCCCCCCCCCCCCCTTTCCCTCTCCCATAGCCGACACACGATTCCACTGGTTATCACATGTATTCTTGACTCGAACCCATTTCCCTATTGTTGTTATTTGCATTAGAGTGTTCATTTAGAGTCTCTCCTCAGTCATATCCCCTCAACCCCTATAGTCAAGCAGTTGCTTTTCATCAGTGTTTTTACTCCCACAGTTTATCCTCTGCTTGTGGATAGTATTTTTTAGATCCCTGCAGCTTGTTCAGGGACATTGCATTGCCACTAATGGAGAAGTCCATCACCTTCGATTGTACCACAATGTATCAGTCTCTGTGTACAATGTTTTCCTGGTTCTGCTCCTTTCTCTCTGCATCACTTCCTGGAGGTTGTTCCAGTCTCCATGGAATTCCTCTACTTTATTATTCCTTTTAGCACAATAGTATTTCATCACCAACATATACCACAATTTGTTCAGCCATTCCCCAATTGATGGGCATCCCCTCTTTTTCCAGTTTTTGGCCACCACAAAGAGTGCAGCTATGAATATTCTTGTACAAGTATTTTTCCTTATTATCTCTTTGGGGTACAAACCCAGCAGTGCTATGGCTGGATCAAAGGGCAGACAGTCTTTTATGGCACTTTGGGCATAGTTCCAAATTGCCCTCCAGAATGGTTGGATCAGTTCACAACTCCACCAGCAATGAATTAGTGTCCCTACTTTGCCACATCCCCTCCAGCATTCATTACTTTCCATAGCTGTCATGTTAGCCAATCTGCTAGGTGTGAGGTGATACCTCAGAGTTGTTTTGATTTGCATCTCTCTGATTATAAGAGATGTAGAGCATTTCTTCATGTGCTTATTAATAGTTTTGATTTCTTTATCTGAGAACTGCCTATCCATGTCCCTTGCCCATTTATCAATTGGAGAATGGCTTGATTTTTTGTAAAATTGATTTAGTTTTTTGTAAATTTGAGTAATTAAACTTTTGTCAGAGGTTTTTATGAAGATTGTTTCCCAATTTGTTGCTACCCTTCTAATTTTGGTTATATTGGTTTTGTTTGTACAAAACCTTTTTAATTTGATGTATTCCAGATTGTTTATTTTGCATTTTGTAACTCTTTCTAATTCTTGCTTGGTTTTGAAGTCTTTCCCTTCCCAAAGGTTTGACATGTATGCTATTCTGTGTTCGCCTAATTTTCTTATAGTTTCCTTCTTTATGTTCAAGTTATTCACCCATTTTGAATTTATCTTGGTGTAGGGTGTGAGGTGTTGATCTAAACCTAATCTCTCCCACACTGTCTTCCAATTTTCCCAGCAGTTTTTATCGAATAGTGGATTTTTGTCCCAAAAGCTAGAATCTTGGGGTTTGTCATATACTGTCTTGCTGAGGTCGCTTGCCCCCAGTCTATTCCACTGATCCTCCTTTCTGTCTCTTAGCCAGTACCAAATTGTTTTGATGACTGCTGCTTTATAATATAGTCTGAGATCTGGGACTGCAAGACCCCCTTCCTTTGTATTTTTTTTATTATTTCCCTGGATATCCATGATCTTTTGTTCTTCCAAATGAACTTTGTTATGGTTTTTTCTAAATCAGTAAAAAATTTTTTTGGAAGTTCCATGGGTATGGCACTAAATAGATAGATGAGTTTGGGTAGGATGGTCATTTTTATTATATTGGCTCTTCCTACCCATGAGCAGTTAATGTTCTTCCAAATGTTCAAGTCTAGTTTTAGTTGTGTGGAAAGTGTTTTGTAGTTGTGTTCATATAGTTCCTGTGTTTGTCTTGGGAGATATATTCCTAAGTATTTTATTTTGTCTAAGGTAAACTTAAATGGGATTTCCCTTTCTTGTTCTTGCTGCTGAGCTGTGTTGGAATTATATAGAAATGCTGATGCCATGTGTGGATTTATTTTGTATCCTGCAACTTTGCTAAAGTTGTTGATTATTTCAATTAGCTTTTTGGTTGAATCTCTAGGATTCTTTAAGTAGACCATCATGTCATCTGCAAAGAGTGATAACTTGGTTTCCTCCTTGTCTATATTAATGCCTTCAATTTCTTTTTCTTCTCTAATTGCTACTGCTAGTGTTTCTAGTACAATGTTAAATAATAGAGGTGATAATGGGCATCCTTGTTTCACTCCTGATCTTAATGGGAATGGATTTAGTTTATCCCCAATGCAGATGATATTAGTTGATGGTTTTAGATATATACTGTTTATTATTTTTAGGAACAACCCTTCTATTCCTATGCTTTCTAGTAGGAATGGGTGTTGTATTTTATCAAAGGCCTTTTCTGCATCTATTGAGATAATCATGTGGTTCTTGTTAGTTTGCTTGTTGATGTGGTCAATTATGTGGATAGTTTTCCTAATTTTGAACCAGCCCTGCATCCCTGGTATAAATCCTACTTGATCATGGTGGATGACCCTTCTGATCACTTGCTGGAGCCTTTTTTCTAGTATCCTATTTAAGATTTTTGCATCTATATTCATTAGGGAGATTGGTCTATAATTTTCTTTCTCTGTTTTTAGCCTGCCTGGCTTTGGAATCAGTACCATGTTTGTGTCATAAAAGGAGTTTGTTAGAACTCCCTCTTTGCTTATTATGTCAAAGAGTTTGTATAGTATTGGAATTAGCTGTTCTTTGAATGTTTGATAGAATTCACTGGTGAATCCGTCAGGCCCTGGGGATTTTTTCTTAGGAAGTTCTTTGATGGCCTGTTGGAATTTATATTTTTGTAAATATTCATCCATATCACCTAGTTTGGTATATTTATTGCCATATAGTTGGGCAAAGTAGTTTTTAATGATTGCCTTAATTTCCTCTTCATTGTAGGTGACATCCCCCTTTTCATCCTTGATGCTGTTAATTTGCTTTTCTTCTTTCCTTTTTTTAAATTAGATTGACCAGTACTTTGTCTATTTTGTCTGTTTTTTCAAAGTACCAGCTTCTAGTCTTGTTTATTAGCTCAATAGTTCTGTCACTTTTGATTTTATTAATTTCTCCCTTAATTTTTAGGATCTCTAGTTTGGTTTTCTTCTGGGGGTTTTTAATTTGTTCATTCTCAAGTTTTTTGATTTGCATTTCCAATTCCTTGATCTTTTTCCTCCCTAATTTGTTAATATATGCACTCAGGGATATGAATTTTCCTCCAAGTACTGCCTTGGCTGCATCCCATAAGGTTTGAAAGGATGTCTTGCCTTTGTCATTTTCTTCAACAAAATTATTAATTGTTTCTATGATTTCTTCTCTAACTATCAGATTTTGGAGTATCATATTATTTAATTTCCAATTAATTTTTGATTTGGCTCTTCCATGTACCCTTACAGATCAGTATTTTTATTGCCTTGTGATCTGAAAAGGCTGCATTTATTATTTCTGCTTTTCTGCATTTGAGTGCCATGTTTCTGTGAACTAGTGTATGATCTATTTTTTGTGAATGTGCCATGTGGTGCTGAAAAGAAGGTGTATTCCTTTTTGTCCCTATTTATTTTTCTCCATATGTCTATTAACTCTAATTTTTCTAAGATTTCATTCACCTCTTTTACCTCTTTCTTGTTTATTTTTTGGTTTGATTTATCTAAATTTGATAGTGGTTGGTTCAAGTCTCCTACTAATATGGTTTTACTGTCTATTTCCTCCTTCAATTCTCCTAGTTTCTCTATTAAAAATTTGGATGCTATACCATTTGGTGCATACATGTTGATTAGTGATATTTCCTCATTGTCTATACTCCCTTTTAACAGAATATATTTACCTTCCCTATCCCTTTTGATCAGGTCTATTTTTGCTTTGGCTTTGTCAGATATCATGATTGCAACTCCTGCCTTCTTTCTATCAGTTGAGGCCCAAAAGGTCTTACTCCAACCTTAATTCTAACCTTGTGAGTGTCAACCCACCTCATATGTGTTTCTTGAAGACAACAAATGGTAGGGTTTTGGATTCTAATCCAATCTGCTATTTGTCTACTTTTTATGGGTGAGTTCATCCCATTCACGTTCAAAGTTATGATTGTCATTTGTGGATCCCCTGGCATTTTGATATCTTCCCCTAGTTCTGACCTTTCTTCTTTAGCTATCTCCTTTTGAGCCAGTGATTTACTTTAGGTCAGTCCCCCTAGTCCCCTCCCTTGAGATTCTTCCCTTTCTAGCCCCTCCATTTTTACACTCCCTTCCCCTCCCCCCTCTCCTACTCTCCCTTTTTAATCTGCCTCCCCACTCCCCTTCCTTAATTTTCCTTTCTTTCTTGCCCTAATGGATAAGATAGAATTCAGGATCCCACTGGATCTAGATGTTCTTCCCTCTTAGATTGGATTTCACTGAGAGTAAGGTTTAAGTAATTCCACTTCACACTCTCTTCCTCTCCTTCTCATATGAGAGTTCTTCCCCTCCCCTTCCCATGTGTATCTTTATATGGGAAAGATTATTCTATTAAGTACCCCCCTATTTTTTGAAGTAAATCTTAGTGTTATCGACGGGTCCCCCCCTCCTTTTTCCTTTCTTTGCCCCCATTTTCCACAAGTATTATTAATGCCCCATTCTTTCCCTGTGCATATTTCTTCTAACTACTCTTATGATGCTACAATTTTTGAGAGTTACACAAAACATTTTCCCCCTATCTTAATATATATAATTTGATGTAAATGTAGTCCTTATAGAAGAGAGTTTGACTTGAAGAAAAAGATAAGATTTATCTCCTTTTCCCTTTCTTTCATATTTGCCTTTTCATGTTTCTCTTGCTTTCTGTGCTTGGATATCAAATTTTCTACTAGGTTCTGGTCTTTTCTTAGCAAATGCTTGGAAATCTTCTATTTTGTTGAATGCCCATACTTTCCCCTGGAAGTATATAGTCTGTTTTGCTGGGTAGTTGATTCTTGGTTGGAGACCCAGCTCTCTTGCCTCTCTAAATATCATGTTCCATGCTTTGAGGTCTCTTAGTGTGTTAGCCGTTAGGTCGTGTGTGATCCTTATGGGAGCCCCCTTATATCTGAAACTCCTTTTCTTGGCTTCCTGTAGGATTTTCTCCTTTTCTTGGAAGCTCTTGAATTTGGCAATTACATTCCTGGGGGTTGTCTTTTGGGGATTTAGTATAGAGAGTGTTCTATGAACCCATTCTATTTCTATTTTGCCCCCTTGGTCCAGAACATGTGGGCAATTTTCTTTTATAATCTCCTATAGAATAATATCGAGTTTATTGTTTATCTCTGGTTTTTCTGGGAGACCGATAATTCAGAGGTTGTCTCTTCTCCCTCTGTTTTCCAAATCTGTAACCTTCTCAGTGAGATATTTTATGTTTTCTTCTAATTCATTAATTTTTTGGGTTTGCTTTATTGATTCTAGCTGTTTTATGATCTCACTTTCTTCGGGTTGCTTAATTCTGGTCGTTAGGGACTGGTTTTGCTTTTCAGCTTTGTCTGCCCTTCTATTGGATGCTTCGAGCTCTTTTTTCCAATTGAGCAGTCTTATCTGTCAGACTGCTGATCTCTTTCTCCCATTTTTCTTTCCAGGTTTCCATCTTTTGGATAAGTTCCAGTTTGAGATCTTCCAGAGCTTGTTGATAGTTTCCATTTTGGGAGACATGTTCTGATTTTTTTTGGATTTCCTCCTCATTCTCTTCTTTTCCTTGGGTACTTCCACCATAAAAGTTTTCAATAGCCATCTTTTTCCCTTTCTTCCTGGAGGCTTGATTTTGGGCCATATGAGCCATCCCTTTGGTGGTTTTATTCCCCTTTCCTTTTTGGTCTGTGGTCTGGGTGATATGGGCCGGTTTTCTGTGAATTTAGGTTGCCTCAGACTAGTTCTTCCCAGTGTCCGAGGTTTCTTAGAGAGCTGGGCCCTTGATCACATCCAAACTGCCAAGGTGTTCAGCTCTGCCCAGATAATCAGCGCGTGGTCTGACCCTGGTGTTTAGCTCCACCCAGATGCTCAGAGCAACCACCCCGTGTAAGGCTCTGCAGCCCGTGCTCAGTGCCAGATTCTCCCGTGAAACCGCTCTGAGGCATTGTTTCCTGGCAGTCCCCAGATCCCAAGGACCCTGGAGTGCCCCCCCCCAGACAGAGATGTTCCCCACTCACTCAGTGTCTCAGTGAGCGCTCCGGTAGCTCGCTCTGGTTTGGTGGGGAAGGTGGGGGGGTAAGGGAAGCTCAGTTCACATTTCTGTGCAAGCTTTTCTTCCTTCTTATTATAGTGTGGAAATATTCAAACCCCAAGTACCTTCGCCTCTGTGGGGTACTGGGGAGTCCTGTTCTGCCAAAGGTGATTTTTATGCTCATTTGATGTAGTCTATTTTGTTCGGTGCCGGGGAGAGGAAGCGTGTGGCGTCTAGATTGCAGCCATGATTACCTGGAAGTCCCCAAAGTAAGGTTTTTAATTAAAAAAAAAGATCATATAATGCCTGATAGGGAGCAGAGTAGAGAAAACTTGTATAGATAGACCTGAACAAGTCCGTGAATATTTATAATGACAAACAGAAGACTGTATTTTATCTTAGCTTATATGGTTGTTGAAAGATCAGGAAAAATAATATATGTGAAGTGCTTTGTAACTATGAAACTATATAAATAAGGGAAATTATTGTCATGTGTGTTAAATCAATGTACAAGTTGAAATTTACTTTATCCTGATGTAAATGTACTCCACCAAAGCAAATCTGCATGCTAGATAATAGATCTAGCCTTTCTTTCTTCCTTGGATATTTAGCTTATTTTTCAATCAATAATTTTAATAGCTTTCACAAATATTCATTAGAACTATCTGGGAAAAAAGTTAATTTGTTCAGAAAATTTTAAATGTTTGAAATCAAGGAGTGTAATGAAAACACCTTCTCAACCATAACTATCATATCCCTAGTGTAATACTGTTCTTTACTGTTTGAATTAAGTATTTGGTTTTATGTTAACTTTGAATGACAGGTCATATAGAGTGAGAAATGAGTGTTGATGTGCAGAGCATTTATAAATTTGATGTTGAACTATACAAGTCCTTTAAAGTTATCTTTGCCCTCTAGGACTACATTTGGTATTTGACAGTTCAATTTAAGCATGGTGTTTTTCTGTATAGATTAATAATTTTCTTAAGTAATAGACTATTCATTTACTTTATGTGAATTTGAAAGTGAATTTGATAGAATAATAATTTCTCAAATTCAAATGAGAATCTACCATATTTTCAAGTGTGGAAAATTAATAATAATTCCTCTGGGATGACAGATTTCTAATGTGCTGAGATGAACTCTTTGCAAAGCCTTGATGGTGATGTCAGTCACAAATGGAGGCTTCCTTGATTACACATGAATATTATAGATAAAATAGCATTACAAACTATTTGTATTTTATGAGTAGGGATTGATAAAAGCAATTGATGGACATGGATCAGTCATGGGTGAAGAGAAGATATTTTATATTGCTAATTTGGTTATTTAGCTTATGCAAAATTCACTCAATGGCCAGTTTTAAAAGCTGACAGTGAATAGAAAATTTCTTCAAGTAATAGCTATCACTTTTCTTTTTTAAAAAACATCCAATATTTTCTACTCAGCGAAGTTATAAAATATCAATTAAGTAAATTTTGGTGTCTATTTTAATAATCTTTCAACATCATATTATATATATATATATATATATATATGATTCGCATTTTGCTCTTCACATGTTGTATTGGTGTTTAATACAATTTGTTGTTTGAACGATTCCTCCTTCTTCTCAAAAGAGAGCCTTAATTCATACTTTATTTTAAAAAATAGGTCATACATCATTAATTCCTTCTTCCCAGCTCTATATTTAATTCATTATCATCCTTTTATTCTTATTTTGGAAAAAAAAGAAGGCCTTTTTTCCTTTCCAATACCAAAACCTTTAAATTGGGCTTGTGTTCCCAATCTTCATATATTACCTTATTTATTCTTTGACTCATTTTCAATCTCTTCTTATCTACTGTCTTCTTTCCAGGAGGAACATATTCAGACCTTCAAATTTACCTAAACCTCCCCTCTCTTAACATTCTAAGCAGGCACTGCTATCAGTCACACTTTGTTTTCTTTTCTTTATTTCTTTTTTTTACATGGTGATACAATTTTTAATAATCATCTGCTGACATTTTGGAATCCATTTTCTCTCTCTCTCCCATCCCTCTCTCATCTTCAAACTAGGAGGCAATATGATATATGTAGTACATGTGTTACCATACAATACACATTTCCATATTCATCATGTTGCAAAAGTATATATATATATATATATATATTTATATATATATATATATATATATATATATGTTAATTACATCAGAGAAAAATTAATGGAAGAAATAAGGAGACGATTTATATGCATTCATACTCAATCAGTTCCTTCTATGGCAGTGGATAGCCTTTTTCATCATGAGTCCCTTGAGCTTGTCCTGAATCCTTGTATTGCTGATAATAGTTAATTCATTCACAGTTGATCATTATACATGATTGCTGGTTATTGTGTACAATGTTCTCCTGGTTCTTCTCACTTCACTCTACCTCATTTCAAATGATTCTTCCCAGTGTTGTTTTGTGTTTTGTGTGTGTGTGCATGTGCACAGGCGATTCTCTGGTTTCTTATAGCACAATAGCACTCCATTGTAACCATATACTACACTTTTTCAGCCATTCCCCAAATGAGGAACAATCTTTTCTTTTTCATTTCTTTGCTACCACTGCCAATCACACTTATTTTTCCCAACATTTTTGTTGATCAGTCCACTCTCCTCTGCGGTTGTCATTTTAGGTTTTTTCTTCATCTCTTTTCCAGTAGGAAATGGCCTTCCTTTCGAACTAGGCATAGGAATAGTGAATATCTGTGCAGAGACCAGAGAATCCAAGTAACTAGTCAAGGCTATTGAATTATTTGCCTAGAGAAATCCTAGTAAAATATTCTCTTTGATACAGAAAGTTTTAAAAGTGGACCAGTTCCCTTCTGTAGCTTGAAAAACCTGTGATCACAATTAGATAGAAACACTAAAATTTTAAATCTTATTTCTCTAATTAAATAGTTTAGTGTAATTTAATGGGTGGTTAATTACCTTATCACATGTTCCATGTCAAAGGTCATGTATTTAAGCACAGAAAATGAAAGAAACTTTAAAGGCAAAGATAGGTCTCCTATGAGGCTCATCCCCTCTGAAGAGGAGAGGAAGGGATCATGATACTAAGTAAAAAATACTTTTAGTCTTCAGAATCAACAGATTTCAGAAATGCAGAATCCACCCACAGAACCTTGGATAAATAGTCTGACATGTGACCTCAGAACTGCAGCCCTACTGAGGTTTTTTTGGTGACCCCCTTTCTGGTGAGTTAGTTTATGAATCCAAATACTTTCTTTTGCTAATTCCAACAACAGAGCAAACTTCCCCAGAAGATTAAAGAGTATTTTGGCTGACTTTGGCTTCAAGCAAAACTCCCCATGGGATCAAGGAGGTATTGAGATAATTCTGCCCTAAACCATCAGGGATATTCTCTAGTGTGCTGGTCTCATTTTCAGTGACTGAAGTAAGTGGGACTAAAACAGCACAACATTCCTCCTCAAGTTTCGAAATTTTGCAGTCCCTTGCAAAATCAATAGCAAATATATTTCATGATCATGGAGATAAGCATCAGCTCTAAACAGAGAAAAAGGGGATTAATTATACATCCTATGTAATCATCTCAGTGTGCCACTCATCTCAAATGTACACCATTAATATATGCAATAATATAGAGTAAGGGGACTAAAATTAAGGCTCCAAAGTCAAATATGTACTACCACATATATTTATATGGCCTATGAATTGAGGATAATTTTTACACTTTAAAAATTTCATTTAAAAATGTAAAAAAATTCTTAATTTAAAAATAGTTCAATAAATTTCTTCTCTAGCTTAAAATCTCAATAATGACATTTAGATATAATCACTAACGTTTCTCTCTCTGTCTCTGTCTGTCTGTCTGTCTATCTGTCTCTGTCTATCTCTGTCCAGGACCTATCAATTGCCTCTTCATCTGTAGCATTTGAGTAATAATTGCACAGATTAGCAAAATGGGTAATTAATTCCATTATCATATTGGTCCATTGAAAGAAAAAGTATTTAAATACAGAAAGATAAACAAGATAAATAAACCCTTAGTGACAAAGATAACTTTTCTTTGAGGCTCATCCTTTCAGAAAGAGATAATGCAAGTATGGAAATAAGCACATAAGAACAAAAGTAAACAATTATATTTAAATATGAAAAAATATTCTTAATACTCTTGATTTTATTTTATTTATTAATATAGAGGCAATTTTTAGGTCTTTTAATTTAATTTTAAATAAAAATAAACATTTTTAGCTTGTGTGCAATAGAAAAAAACATGAAGTAGGACATATTTGATTCATGGGTTATACTTGCAGATTCACATCATTTGAGAGGTTCCTGTGACGACTAAAGTGCTAATTACATACAGGATACTACATATTACTATAGAATATTTATATCCTCTCATAAAAGATAAAAAAGGCATCAGCAACAGGTGGAAAGAACACTTCAGTCAGCTTCTCAACCGACCCTCTTCAGTGGACAAAAGCGCTCTTGACCAGATCCCCCAAAACCACACCATTGAACAACTTGACATCCCTCCTTCAATAGAGTAAGTCCAAAAAGCCATTAAACAAATGAGTGCAGGCAAGGCACCTGGTAAAGATGGGATCCCAACTGAGGTATACAAGGCCTTAAATGGAAAGGCACTTTAGGCATTCCACATAGTGCTGACTAGCATATGGGAAGAGGAAGACATGCCCCCAGAATTCAGAGGTGCCTCCATCATAGCTCTATACAAGAACAAAGGCGCATAAGCAGCCTGTGACAACTACAGAGGCATCTCACTACATTCCACTGCCGGAAAGATCCTCGCCCGTGTTATACTCAACAGACTCCTGTCATCTGTTTCAGAGCAGAACCTGCCTGAATCACAATGTGGCTTCCGATCAGATCGTAGCACCATTGACATGGTCTTCACGGTGAGGCAAATGCAGGAAAAATGCCTTGAGCAGAACCTGAGTCTCTACATTGTCTTCATAGACTTGACAAAGGCATTTGACATGGTGAACAGGAACTCATTGGGGGTGATCCTCAGCAAGCTCGGTTGCCCAGCAAAATTCTTCAAACTGATCCAGCTCTTTCATGTCGACATGACAGGGGAAGTCCTATCTGGTGGAGAGACTTCCGATCGCTTCAACATCTCCAATGGCGTGAAACAAGGCTGTGTCCTCGCTCTGGTACTACTCAACCTATTTTTCACCCAAATATTACCACATGCCGTGATGGATCTAGACCTCGGCATCTACATCAAATACCGACTGGATGGCTCACTATTCGACCTTCGCCGCCTGACTGCAAAAACAAAGACAACAGAGAGACTCATCCTGGAATCTCTCTTTGCAGATGACTGTGCTCTCATGGCCCACCAAGAAAATCATCTCCAAACCATTGTGGACAGGTTCTCCACTGCAACAAAACTGTTTGGCCTGACTATCAGCCTCAGCAAAACAGAGGTGCTGTTCCAACCTGCACCAGGGAGGCCAACGAACCAGCCGTGCATTACAATCGACAGCATGCAGCTTTCTAATGTCAACACTTTCAAGTACCTGGGCAGCACCATTGCCAACGACGGGTCCCTAGACCACGAGATTAATGCCAGGATCCAAAAGGCCAGCCAGACACTCGGGCGGCTGCGCTCCAAAGTCCTCCAACACAGCGGTGTAAGCACTGCGACGAAGCTCCAAGTGTACAACGCAGTGGTGCTCAGCTCGCTCCTGAATGGTTGTGAGACATGGACACTGTACTGGAAGCACATGAAACAGCTGGAGCAATTCCACCAAAGCTCCCTCCAGTCAATCATGAGGATCCGATGGCAGGAACGTATCACCAACCAGGAAGTCCTTGACAGAGAAAACTCCACCATCATCAAAGTCATGGTACTCAAAACCCAGCTATGATGGTCTGGACACGTCATCCGCATGGACCCACAGCGAATACCAAGACAGGTATTCTATGGTGAACTGTCAGCTGGACTCAGGAAAAAAGGTCGACCAAAGAAAAGAATTCAAGGATCAGCTAAAGTCAAACTTGAAGTGGGCTGGCATTACACCAAAGCAACTAGAACTCGCTGCCTCTGTCAGAAGCAGCTGGCGAACCCACATTAACCATGCCACCACCACCTTTGAAGATGAACGATGTTGATGTCTTGCCACTGCACATGAACCATGAACGCCAACACCAGGCCACAACCGCACCTCCTGTAACAACTGGCGTCCCATGCCCCATGTGCCACAAACTTTGCACCTCAGTCTTTGGACTGCAAAGCCACATGAGGGTACATCAATAGATGATAATGCACCAAGACAATTGTCATTCTCGGTCACTAATAGAATACCACTATTTATATATTATATATATTATTATATATTACATATATATTGTATTATATATTATATATATATTGTAAAATAAGCAAAAAATTTAACATTTTTTTTAAATTTGGATGTCCAGTTGTCATTTCAAATTCAACATTTAGATTTTATTTTCTCCCCAAATCTTCCTTTCTTTAGAAATTCACTGTTACTATTGAAGGCACCACCATCTTCCACGCTTACAATTTGTATTACCTTTAACTCCTTATGATCATTCCTCTCACATATTTAATCCAATGCCAAATTATGTCAGTTGTAGATTTTCAATATCTCTGGTGTACATAATTTTATTTTCTTTTACTCAACCAGAACCCTATTTTGGCCCTTATCACTTCTCACCTGCAATACAGTCAAAGCATTCTAATTGATTTTCCTGCCTCAAGCCTTTCACTAATACTATACATTCTTCAGATGCCTTGGTGACTTTCTAAAGCACAGTTACAACCAGGTGACCCTCTTGCTGCAGGAACAATAATAGATCCCAATTTTCTACAGTTTAAAATCTAGAATCTTCTGTTAGGAATTTGAAGTACTTCCTAACTCAGCTCCTTCCTACCATTTGTGTTATCTTTTACCTTATACCTCCCCATGCACCCTGAGATCTAGCTACACTGAGTACCTACTTACTGTTCTATGAATATGATACTCCATATTGTATTTTCATTCTTTTTATACTGACTATTCCTTGTAGCGAGAATTCTCTGTGCCTTCACCTCTGCCTTGTAGTTTACCCTACTTTCATCAAGGATAAGTGCAATACAAGGGCCATTTTTCAGTACCCTTCACTTTTAGGATCTTTTCATATTATGTTCTTCTACCTATTCTTTATGTTTCTCATACACACCGAATTATGTACATAACATTTTCCCCATTATAATATGTTACTTGAGAGCAGTGACTATTTTTGTTTGTGTGTATGTGTGTGTGTCCTTAGCATTTCACATAGTCAGTAGTGTACAATGTGTGCTTAATAAATGATTGATTGACTATTTGAGGAAGCTAAGTTATATAGAGTATCTGGCATGGAATCAGAAAGACCTGAGCTCAAATTCAGATTCAGAGATTTACCAACTATGTGTTATTTACCAACAATGGCAAGCTATTTGATTATTGATTGCCTCAATTTCCTCAACTGCAAAAAGGGGGGATATTTTGCAGGATAGTTGGGAGGATCAAATCAGAAAATAATTGTAAAGTACTTGTGTATGGAACATAATAGGTTCTATGTAAATGGCCATTCCTTTTCTTTACAAGCTATATTTCTCTATGATGCTGAGCAGGTCTTTTAGTTATCTAATTTATGTGACTTTGTTTCTAAAATTTTTCACCACTTAATGATTTAGAGTTTGCCAAAAAATGTTTCTCTGAGGTTTATAATATCATCATGGTTTTAAATTTTATTTTCTTTTATTTTCCTCTTGAAAGTTCATATTGTATATTAAATTTCAATGATAAATATGAATATTTAAATATGTAAATAAGTACATAAGATTAGAGATTTAGAAAAAATGTGTGTACAAGAATGAAAAAATATGATTATATATGATAGTACATGACAAAGTAAGCATATAAAATTATTCAAAGATTATATGTAATAATAAAAATAACATTCATTCAGTTATTAATTTTGTTATTAACAATAAATTATTTAATAACTTACACTATTTAAATATTAATTGATTTAATTAATACCTAATTTAAGTAGCATTTATCATTATTCACATAGCTTCTTGTTACAAATCAGAGACCTTTGGTATATCTGTGGCTTTATGAGCATGGCAAATACATGATCTAGAATATATTACCATGTTTCACAAAGCTATGGATATAAAATATCAAATCTTTAAGGAGATCCATTAATTTAAGTTATATAAAGAACTAAAATATTCTGAAGAAAACTAGCTTAAAACATACTTAAATTCATTCCTTCTACTTGAATTTTTAAGTTTTTGTTTTCATTGCATTTCAACCACATTGCATCATTTTAAATATGATTTATTCTAATTTAAAATAAGGGAGAAAATGAAGCTAAATAAAGTCAGTGGTTACAAAGTAATATAGATTTCTATAGAAAGATATATATTGAGTAGATTGAAATCAGTAACTAATATACTGGACAGATGCCTTGTAAATGAACCTACTATAGTAGGTATAGTAGGTACAATGACAGCAGAACTCAAGCTAGTACAATTACCAAATTGTTTGTACAGACTTTTATGTGATTTTTAAATTGACATCTAAAGGCAGCTGAACCATAGAGTAATTTTAAAAGAGTTGTTTCTACAATGAAAATTAGAGGCTACCTGACGAACATTTTGTTGGCCATGATTTACTCTCTTTGTCTGACCCATCTGATTGAGGTAAAATTGAATAAGAATCAAATTAACTTTACAAAACACTATCATTCTCAAAACTACTCCCTGAATTCAATTATTTCAGCACTAAAGTAATAAAGCTCCAACTTCACAGTCCTCAGAGTAGGGATTAGGTAAAGAACACAAATGTCCCGGAGAAGAATTGAAGACCAATATAGAAATGGACTTTTATTCTTTAGAATTCAGCACATTTTAGTTTGGTTAGTACATCAAATAAGATGAAAATGTGTCTGAATGAAATAAAAAATTTAAAAATATCACTAGTAACAATTGCACTAAGCAAAAGATATTTCATTTTCTACCTAAAGTGTGATTTCATGAGTGAAACTCCCTCCCACAGAAGAGCCTGAGCATTATAAAGATTTTCTGCCCCTAGTAGATATCTTTTTGTTCCTACTCAGAGGTAAGATTTGAACCCAGGTTTCCCTGATTCCAAGGCTAGTTCTTTATCTACTATGACACAATGCTCTCTATGCTACAGTTACACTGCAGAATATAACTTAGGAAAAAGCTAATTTAAAAATATACTAATATTACAAATGATACACTATTTCAGTCTTTTGGTGATTGAGTGGATCTCTGATCACAGTCATTCATTTATTTTCACCTCAAAACCTAACTGCAATACTTCTTCCTATATAAATCTTTCCCTATTTTTCATAAATATTCCATGGGGATCTGCTTATAGTCCTGTACCATTCTATAGGTAACAGTTCAGCATCTTTTAACCTGTGCTGTCCCTATGTGACCATCCCACTTCATATATTACTAGAATGATATATTTTATGCTATTTTTTGCAACAAATCTAATAATTTGTAACATTGAATGTATATTTCAGACTATTTATAATCATCCTATATCTCTTCTTTGCTCTTTTTGGTCACTCATAGTTTTGAATTTTTGAAGAACATGGCATCCCTTGATTCCTTCCCCTTCTACAACAAAAAATGCTTCAGAAAAATTCTGCCATTAAAATACAAGGAAAATCAGTATGATTCTGTGTTTGTATGATTTATTTCTATTTTAATTCAGTACTCCAAGGACCTCTAATAATATCATCATGGATAATTTTTTTAGTGATATAAATTGTAACTCCTCTGTAAGTCAGGAGGCTTTAAGAATCTCTACTTAAGAGGCTTACTAGTCTTTATTCTACTTAAGAATCAACATTTAGGAGTTATAAACAAAAACAAACAAACAAACGAAAATACATCCTCCTTTGACTCACCATTTCCCATCTAAGCAAGTCTGGTCCTATCAATAGACACATCAGTCATCCAATCATTGGTGGTGGTAGTAGTCTCTCGGTAACGATTGTGCGTATTTGCAAAGACACTTGTGCGTGAGGGAGATTTAAGTGGAAAAGTCAATGCACAGAGATAGTCCCACTCTCTTGGCATTGGTCCATTGGTACAAAAAATCGTTACACCTGGAGACTTCCTCAGCTGCATCAGATGGCTGTGTTGTCTTTTGTGCTCCAACACGCCCTTAGCACTCCGCAGTGCTTTGCTGTATCGCCATTTCAGCCATTGAACCTTCTTATTGGTTTCTTCCGTCTGTTCCGCCAAAACAGTCTTCACATGCTGTATGAGCAAAGCCCTAGTTCACCAGGGGTCCATGACGACCTGATGGCTACCCTCACAAGGTTTAGCGGGCCTGTGGAAGCCGTTGCCCGGGGTGTGGCCGCTGCTGCATGCTAGCAGCTACTGGGAGCCAGAAGTGAGAGCTGGGTGACAGGTGGGGGTCAGAGGCTGGAGAACTGCCCTAGGAGGGCACAACAAGCCCTCCATACCAGAGATACTACCCCTCCCTGAGCACCCCATACACCCCATACATCCAGTCATTAGATATTTATTAAACACCTAATATATGGCAAGAACTATACAAAAAGAGGCAAAAGACAATTTCTACTCTGAAGGTGTTCATAATCTAATAGAGGAGATCATGAGCAAAAAAAAAAACAAAAAACACTTAGGAATATGCTATGTTCAGGTTAAATAGAAAATAATTAAAAGAGGGAAGGAATTGGGAAAGGTTTCCTATAGAAGATAAGATTTTAGACGAGACTTAAAAGAATCCAGAATAGGTCATAGTAGATGGAGATAAAGAGCTAGAATATGCTAGGCATGGGGGACAGTCATAAAAATGTCCATAATCTAGTGATCGATTGTCTTATTTGTGTAATATGAAGATCATCACTGGACCGCTAGTTAGCAATTTTCCACCTTCATTGAAAAGTCACTAGCCTAGGCTTCAAGAGTAAAGATCATCTCTGTGCTACAATATAGGGCAAGAAGAAAATTTAAATGAATTATTTTCATTATTATTACTATTGATAGTATTTTTTTTAATTTTAGAATACATTTCCATGATTACATGATTCATGATACTTCACCAATACCACTTTTTCCTCCTCCCTCCTGAAGCTGACAAGCAGTTCCATTGGGTTATACATGTATCAGTGTTCAACACCTATTTCCATGCTATTCATGTTTTTGTAGAATGATATTTTAACATCAAAACCCTAATCATACCCCTATAAATCTATTTGATTGATCATATGTTTTTCTTCTACATTTCTGTTCCCACAGTTCTTTCTCTGGATGCCGATAGAATTCCTTTTCATAATTTCCTCTGGATTGTCCTGGGTCATTGCATTGTTGCTAGTAGAAAAGTCTTTTACTTTTGATTGTGCCATAATGTATTAGTCTCTGTATACAATGTTTTCCTGGTTCTGCTCCTTTCATTCTGCATCAATTCCTGGAATTCTTTCCAGTTCACATGGAAATCCTCTAGTTTATTATTCCTTCCAGCACAATAATATTTCCATCATCATCACATGCCACAATTTATTCAGCCATTCCCCAATTAATGAACACCCCCTCATTTTTCATTTTTTTTTGCCACCACAAAGACCACTACTATAAATATTTTTGTACAAGTCATTTTCCTTATTACTTCTTGGGGTTACAAACCCAACAGTGTCATGGATGGGTTTTGACCATGGCTGAGTAGGGATTCTTTAGTAGTAGTATTTTCAACTCAGAAAAATAACAAATTGTTAAGTATTTATTTGCAGTTGGTCTTTTCCATTGTCAATAACATTCTATGTTAACCAATTTTATTTAATATTTTTTCTATCCTAAACCAAAAATTTCATTTGTTTCTTGGCAAAATATTATCATTTAAATACCTAATTCACATGGTTGTTGTGAGAAAAATGTTTTGAAGTACTCTAGAAATATGTTATTGTTATTTATATCATGATATTATAATTTTGAGTTAATGTATGTACACATAATTGTTTATTTTACATATGTGAGAGACATTTGATAATATCTGAAGAGCTGTCCTCAATATCAGGACTTGATTATAGGCCTGTCTCTTACTCATATTGTCTGCATGGCCCTGGAAAAATCACTTAAATTCTATTTTTCCTAATACTAATGAAATTTTAGTTCCTAGTAACACTAGGTACAAACTAATCATTTAGCAAATTAAAAAACTGGGGGGGCAAGGATGTAAAGGCAAAAGATCTGATCCAAATTATATACATGTGTGCATATATATATGTATGCAGGCATGTGAATTTCATAGATTTGCATGTGTGTATATACATGTATTCTGTGTTACATAGGCATATATAGGACGTATGCATTTTCCAAAATTTTTTCATCCTTTTAGAAAATTTCCAATATGGAAACTTCATTTGTAGATATTGAGAAGGAACTCATTAGCTTGGAAAAAAATAAAAGTTACATCATTTTTCCTTGGGTCACAAAGGCAGGCTCTACCAATTACAGGATTTGATCCCAAATATTCCTAACAAAAGATTGGTTCTCTCTCCACCACACCATGGTTTCTCTTATATGTATATATATATATATGTATATATATATACATACATACACATAAACATACAAAATTTTTGTTATCCATTATAAAAAACACATCAAAGATTTACCTCAAAAATTTCTATGGAAAGAGTACAAGAAACTAAAATAAAATGTGGACATTTAAATGTTAACTTCTCCACTGAGTTTATAAGAAATGACATCAGCTCATTGTTGTTTCCAGATGATGTGTTAATTGAGGACTTTTTTATAGAGGAGTGAGTCATGTCTCACTATGTTGCAAAATTACCCATTGAATGGCATCTTAATGATATTGCAATGATTAAAATCTTTAACTATATACTTGTTATTATTGAAATTTTAAAACTCTTTCTTAGATTCAGTGTCCTGGAAGCATGTTTAATATAAATCTGTTATTACATTTTGTAGATTTGGACATTTAAATGTAAATTGTTGTCTTCTAAAACATCTTTGTTTTCTGAATAAATCTATAGAATTTGTAATAGATTAATTTACAGACCCATAAAGACAGAAGAGACCTTAGAGATGATATATTCTAACCCTCATTTCTTAAAATGAGGAAACTGACATAAAATAGTTTTTACCTTTTTAAGCAATGAATCACCAAGAAGAATAAAGTGTTGTAAATTTAATTAGTTAACCTAGGCATGCTTGACTCAAGTTTGATTCCTGTTTGTTTAGTTCTACAGTAGAATAAATGAAACATCAGAAGGTTATTCCAGAGTTAACAGAAGGAAATTTAGTTAACTAATTCAGGGAAAGGATATTCAATAAATGTATGTAGTGATATCGTGGCATTGATTCATTTGAGCACAGCCTTCATGCCTCTGGGTTGTCCATGATGGTCTGCCAGGCAGGCATTAGGGAGGAGTCACTTCTTTACTAAAGAGACCTGAAAGTAAGGGCAACAACCATATCCATCATTCTTCTTATGTTTCAGGGATGATTCTAATGCCTTTTTAATTTTTTTTTCTCAATCCCTGTTGAAGAAAAGAACTTGCCCAGTCCATTTGGCACAAAATTAGTAGAAATTCATTTAAACAAGGAATATAAAAGAAGTATGTAATTTAATTATTTCCCTCAAGGATCTGAGAACAAACTTGGAGATTAAATGCATATAAAAATAAAGAGTACAAGTTAAGAAGAACTGAATTCTACTAGTTTTATTATTTTGAGGCAAATCATTTAACTTTCTTAGCCTTTACAATTCTTGTTAGGAAAGAGAAAGAAAGACAGACAGGAAGGAAGGAAGGGAGGGAGGAAGGAAGGAAGGAAGGAAGGAAGGAAGGGATGGAGGAAGGAAGGAAGGAAGGGAGGGAGGGAGGGAGGGAGGAAGAAAGAAAGAAAGAAAGAAAGAAAGAAAGAAAGAAAGAAAGAAAGAAAGAAAGAAAGAAAGAAAGAAAGAAAGAAAGAAAGAAAGAAAGAAAGAAAGAAAGAAAGAAAGAAAGAAAGAAGGAAGGAAGGAAGGAAGGAAGGAAGGAAGGAAGGAAGGAAGGAAGGAAGGAAGGAAGGAAGGAAGGAAGGAAGGAAGGAAGGAAAGGAAGGAAGGGAAGGAAGGAAGGAAGGAAGGAAGGAAGGAAGGAAGGAAGAAGAAAGAAAGAAAGAAAGAAAGAAAGAAAGAAAGAAAGAAAGAAAGAAAGAAAGAAAGAAAGAAAGAAAGAAAGGAAGGAAGGAAGGAAGGAAGGAAGGAAGAAGAAAAGAAAGAAAGAAGCTAGTTGGTTCATTGAATTGAGAGCCAGTCCTAGATATGGAAGTCTCCTGGGTTCAAATCTGGCCTCAGGCACTTCCTAATTGTGTGACCCTGGGCAAGTTATTTAATCCCCATTGCCCAACCCTTATAACTCTTCTTCCTTTAACCAATATACAGTATTGATTCAAAGACAGACTAGACCTACTGAATTAACTTTAGGCAGGAACAAAGGTAGTAGTGAAGACTTCAAAGTGGAAAAGTCCAAAATTTCTGGGGAAAAGCTAGAAGAGTTTTACTAGAGGGATGATTTGCAATCTTTTCCTTTCTCCCTAAATTTTTTTCTTCACTTATAAAGCATATGCTCTCTTACCTTGCATAATTACTCAAAAAGATCATTTAAATGAAACACTGAAATCCAATGAGAAATCAATTATTAGTTTAAAAATAGTAATTATTTCTGTGACTGAAATTATTATCAGTTATCACAGTATTAACAAAAAGGTCATAGTTAAGTTCACTGTAATTCACAAAGCAAATCTGTGGATTATATTAAGGGTAAATGATGAAATTAAAGCAAAGCTGTTTATATTCACACATGACCACATCATTATATAAAATACAATAATAGTTTCATAGAAAGAAATTGTTAAAATTATTTGTCAGTACATATCAATGGCAAAAATAGATAGATGGATAGATGGATAGATAGATGGGCAAATTCCCTTTCTTTCAAAATAGCTACTTGCATATTATGTTTAAATTAATAAATACCCAGATTTCCTTATTTATAAAGAAAATATAACAAAATTAAACTGTTTTAAAATTAATTTGTGAAGGTAATGATTCAAAAGTGAATTATATGTATGCTTAGACTATTTTAATAAAGTTTTTAAGATTTTCTAATAATGCCATTTAAAAGAAGAGTTTCATTTCATAATTTCTTTCCCTTTGTGTCAGCATTGAAACAAAAAACTAAAAAAATTTATGGTATTTTTTCATCTATGCTGGTCCAAATGGCCTACCTGGCTCTCTACTACTTACTCTCTGTATATTCTGGCAGTTGAGTAGACTTAAGCACATATTTATACTCAGTTCTTACTTGGAATCTAACATTAATCCTGGTCTAAGGCAAAGAGAGTTGTAAGGAACATTGTGCTATTATTTCATTAGCTATCCTTATTCCTACTGTGAGCTCAAAATTATTATTCCCTAATCCTTTATTAACCATGCCTTGTTCATCACCCAACACTTACCTTTAGTAATCACATCTAAACATATTCTCTGTAGTTCCACATGAATTTAGGAGTCTAAACAAAGAGATTTTCTAAACTTTATTCCAGGATGAGACTCCTATTGTTCAGACTCCTAAATTTATCTGTCATTTTTCTTATTAGAAAATTCCCTAGCACACTGAGATGCTAAATGACTTACTAGTGGTCATACAAACAATATTTTTCAATGTACACTAATACATTGTTAGTGGAACTGAACTGATCCAACCTTTTTATAGAGCAATTTGGAATTATGCCCAGAGATTTATAAAACTGCATACTCTTAGACTCTAAAATGCCACTATTGTGTTCATTTTCCAACGGATCAGGGGAAAATGAATAGAACTTCTACATTCCAAAATATTAATGGCAACTCTCTTTGAGAGGACTGAAAATTTACAGGATGTCTATCACCCAGGGAATAACTGAACAAGTTGTGACATATAATTGTGATGAAATACTGCTGCATCATAAGAAATGACAAGCAGGTTAATATAAAAATATTGACAGACTTACATGAATTTATGAATAACAAAATAAATAGAATGAAACATTATATGTAGCTACAGAATTAACATTTAAATAATAACTTGTGAATGTCTACCTCCAGAGAAAGAACTGATAAGTAGAAACTTGAAAGACATAATTTATATATACATATTTTTCAGGTGATAAATTCTATGGTACTGGTAGGGTAGGGAGAGTAGGAAATGTCTGGTAATTTTAACATTCGGATAAACAATAAAAATAATATAATTCAATGTTTCAGAATCAGCACTTTAACCCAAGGCTTCATGGCTTTTCTAGCCATTATCTACATTGCTTCATCACTTTCATAGAGCAGACCATAAATAAATGCTAACTTGAACTAATAGTGGACAGTTAATGGCTTGTTGAATCAGTGATAAAACAATATCAATTGCTTGTAAAAACATGATTTGGAAGGACCTAGGCTGCTACAATTTCCCCACACAATGAGTATCTCAATGATTTCTTTGCTTTGATAATATTCACTTTTTCTCCTAAAATAATGAAATGCAATATTCCAATGAGAACTTTCCTCTTGTTAAGACTTTCAGTGTGAAGGACCTTCAGTGTGACATGGAAGGTGATAAAATATGTGGGTTTCTATCAGAATATTACAGTTCCATGCAAATTAAAAGTCAGTACAGGAGAAAATGTCAACATTCAAGTAATTTGACAAAGTAGTATCAGCAGTAGATGACATTGATCAAGCAAGTTATTCATTTTCTCATTCACCAAGTACTTTCTGAACAGCTATTTTGTGTAGGGTAATGTGCTAAGTGTTTGAGCAGGGATGAGAAATTTAATAACATACAATTTATGCCCTTGAGAGGCTTCCAATTTACTAGTCATGATTATATAAACACATGGCTAATATAATCTAAGGAAAATATATTAAATACATTTAGGTAAACAAATAAGAGGTCAAAAGAATTAATAGTAGTGAGATATATGCAAAGGGGTAGATAGATCATGAAAATACTCATAATATGGTGGTATTTCATATAGACCTTAAAATAAGGACAGGATTTTGAAAAGTATGTCGTGTTGGAAAAGGTGTAGATGGGAGAGAGGGGAAATTAGGGAATAGCCTAAGGAAATAAAAGGAATTCAGAGAATGATTAAGTGGAGTGTTGAGTGATAATTATCAATAAACTTGAAAAACAAATTTGCCATGGATAATTAAGTTTTAGATACATATGTGTGTATATTGATACAGTTTTTATGGATAGATGATGCTATACTGAGAAGATACAGAAATGACTACTATAACTGGATTTTGGAACACAGATTCCCAATAGGCAGAGAAGTTATCTTAATCATCTTTCAGTTGTGGTAGGCTTTCATCATCTGATGAAAATAGTGTCTGAATGACAAAACAATTATGTGTCCAGCTAAAAAAGGATGACTACACACAAGGTGAAAAAGACAACTTTAGAGATAATTTGATGATAAAATTAATGAACTTGAATATCAGTGATAAGAAGACCAAAGGTGTGAAACACCTGATTCAATTTCCCAATGCTAATGAACCAGCTTTAAATATAATTGGAAAATATTTTTAATTGAAATAAAATAGAATATCGATGATATTCATATGTCATTTTATAAGTCAAAAGGAGGCTGCAGAGATTCCTATGTATGGTTTAGTGGTCCTTTTCTTAGTTTAATACCATCAGATTAATTTAAATGGAAGATTCTACTCACCAAGTGATTAAGAGGGAGTCTTCAAAAGGAAATACACTGCAGAAACAGTTGCCTTTATCACCCAGATGACAGTACAGTCTGTGAAGAAATTGTTGCTTCTCTCATAAAACTTGATTTTTAGCAGCACAGATGGCTAATGTAAAGGTGGGATTAACTGAATTAGTATCTGTACACCACTTTGCCCTGATACCTTTCTCAGGTAAAGAACATGACTTAATTGACTCATTCAGATAGTGGTATAAATAAGTCCTAGATATCTTTGATATTTCAATAATATAAAAGAGAAAGTCATTTTCTTCTTCTTTCTTCTTCTTCTTCTTCTTCTTCTTCTTCTTCTTCTTCTTCTTCTTCTTCTTCTTCTTCTTCTTCTTCTTCTTCTTCTTCTTCTTCTTCTTCTTCTTCTTTTCTTCTTCTTCTTCTTCTTCTTCTTCTTCTTCTTCTTCTTCTTCTTCTTCTTCTTCTTCTTCTTCTTCTCCTTCTTCTTCTTCTTCTTCTTCTTCTCCTCCTCCTCCTCCTACTGTTCCTCCTCCTCCTCCTCTTCCTCCTCCTCCTCTTCCTCCTCCTCCTCCTCTTCCTCCTCCTCCTCTTCCTCCTCCTCCTCCTCTTCCTTGTCCTCCTCCTCTTCTTCTTCTCCTCTTCCTCCTCCTCCTCCTCTTCTTCTTTTCCTTCTTCTTGGAGTGACTGCATCAGGAAGCCAGAGCAGACTGGGCACTATGAGGAAAGGCAGATTAAAGGCTCTAACGAGATCCCAGGAGAAAAGTTACACAATTCCTAAGGGGAACATCATGAGAACTCTAGCCAAAGAACTTTTGAGAGCTGAGTTAACTCATGTTGCCACATAGATAAGAAGCTTAAAGTCCACTTTCTCTTACACTCTCCCTGTACTTCTCAGAGGTATGTCATAGATTTTTACTTTGGTTTCTCTGTGTGTATGTGTACCAATTAACATGGTATGTATTTCTAAAAACAAAGTGTTTGATTGACTAATTGATATCAAATATATCCAATGGAATTACTTCCAACACCTTAGGGGACAGAGGCTGCCCAATGCCAATGGAGATTGGCAGAGTAAGTCCAGTTCAAGGGATTGCTCATTGTCTTTGAAGGATAGTGTGATACATAGATGATTAATATGATTGCAAGTACAATATTTTAAACATTTGTCAATAAATTTAAATAATGGCATGATCATTATTTTATGCAGAACATGAAGGAATTCTCACAATCTAATACCTCAAATCATAGCTTCAATAGGCATTGAGACTATATTACCTAATGAGGTCACAGAGTCTATACCCAAACCCAGCTCCCAACAAAACTTTTGATAATTATAAAAATTTAGAAACTAATTTCAGGACCAATTAAAGAATATATACTTTCATTCCTAGAAAATACTGATATCACAATATCTACACTCATTTTAAAGAAAAATATTGTTTAAAAGGATACATCTATGTATAAAACAGGCTTTGTTTAAGAAAAAATGGATCTGAAAAAGTATAATCATAAATAACAGCATGTACTTTATTGATATGCTGAAAGTTTTTGGAATTTAGCATGAATAATTAGGAATATCATATACAAATCTATAGTGGAATAAAATGAGAGATAACAAAATATAAATATGTGGCAGGTTACATTTATAAAAGTACAAAACAAACTGGCATTTAATGCCTTAAGTCAGCTAGCTTACTATATTTGTTCATGAATACTGCCTACAGAGCTCTGTCCCTGATTAGAACATATCAAGTATTAAAGATAAAAATATATGATGGGAAAGTATCAAGATGTTATCCTGTGGTACATTTTCCCTAGAAATAGTATGTTTCTATCTTCTCACCAAACATGGAGAGCCAAGGCCTTGCCCTATTTAGTAAATAGTGGGATGTTTCCATAGTAATGATATCTTCAATTTCTCAACAATCAAACCATAATACAAAATTATAGTTGATGGAAGAATTTGTGTAATATAACATTGTTCATATGAATTGGTCTTTATTTTTAAGGTTGTTTTTGAGATATGATTTTAGAATACTTTTTTTAACATAAGGAGTACTTTGAGAATGTTCACTACTTCAGTGTTTATGCAATTGCTATAGGGAGGAGGTATGATTAGCATAGTGCTGGTAATAAAGTATTATAAACCTTCCTTTAATTCATATTAATGGTGGTTCAAAACATTCTGAATGACCTATTTTAGTAGATTAAGAAATGCATGAACAAAAAACAATAAAGCTAAAGTTATTGCATGAAAAGGTATATAGTTTAATAAATGTAGTACAATAAGGAAACATTAGTCTATTATTTTAATAATCTGAAGTTCCTTAATGTTTCTCTACTATTAAATCTTTTTGAAAACTTTGTTAGATTTCTTGTTGACTATTTATGTATGTATGTAAATATGCATGTATGTAAATAAAATGCAATGTTGTATATCTCTTGAATTCTCTCTCTTGTTCTCACTTCCCCCACGTGATGACTTAACCTATTGTGTGAGCGAAAGCAATTTTTTTCCTAAGGTACTGATGTAATAGATGTAAAAGCAGATGGCTTATTCTCATTCATTCATTTAATATGCATTTATTATGTATTTTGCTATGTGCCTGAGACTTAGTTCTTGGGATAGCAAAGGGACAAATGAAACAGCTACTGAACTCAAAATTATGTTCTGCTGGACGTGAAGAACACCCTCATTTAATACAATACAAAATATATACAAATTCAGCAAAAAATAATTTCTGGTGTGGGTGAGAATCCTTATGAAGATTCCAAAAGACTTCTAGAGCAAACTGTAATTAAATATCACATCTAGGATATCCCTGAAAAAAAAAGTTTAGCAAACCTTTGCAGATCTCTAAGGATAGAGAATGAACTGTCTCCCCAACAGTTCATAACACTTTTCAGTAACTCTAATCATTAGGACATTTTCCTATAAATCCAGTCTAAATCTATCTCTTTACCACATGTACACACTGTTCCACATCCTTAACTATGAGACCAAGCAGAATAATTCTAATCCCTCTCTCACCTGCTGCAGTCTTCAAATATTTGAAGAGTTGTGATTGGGGGAAAAGGTTCTTCCTACAATATTGGAAGACTGCTGCTCTACTCTCCCAAATGTCACCACTACACAGAGCTCTTCTTCATATTAAATGTCCTCAATTCTTTCAGTCAGATCCTCACATGACATGAACTCAAGTGTTTTTAACATCCCAAATATAACATACTCCATATATACCCTGGATTGGGCAGAATAACATGGCACTATTACCTTCTTTATTCTACACCCATGATGCTCATAGTGAATCTTAATATCACATAAGCTAATTGATCAATGACAATCAAGAAAATATTTATTATGTACCTACTATGTGCCAGAACCTCTGCTGGTATAGAATGGCCCACCAGGTAACAGACACTTAAATAAAACATATGAGATTTGAGGTTTGGGATGAGAATAGGAAAAAGAGGACTCTTTTCAAAGGGAGGAGTTTCTCTCACAGATTACTTAGTCATCATGTGGGAGGAAGAGAGGGAATAGGTATGGTTCAAGTAGTCAAAGAATTGCATCAGGACCTTTTATTTACATGCTATCATTTTGAAGGGAACAAGAGATTCTTTAGGGTGGAAGTGAGGGGGAAATATAGTCATGCAAAGGAGTAAACCACAAAGACACAAAGACATAAAGATGAGTATCATAATGAAGAATGGCAAGAAGTTCAAACTGACTGAAATGCAAAGTGTAAAACATTGAGTAATAGAAAACAAGTTTGGAAAGGTTGGTTGCTGGCAGTTTGTGCAGGATTTTAAAAGTCAAACAGAAGTTTTTGTTTGATTTTAAAGGCAACAGGTGGTCATTGAAGTCACATATTGATTGACTTTGGGGATACAGTCAATTAGTCACAATTTTTTTTTCCAGGTGAATTATTTAGTCATTTCAATTTGATTCAGGAAACACTTTTTAAGTTCATACTATGTGCCAGGCACTGTGCTTAGCATGAAAGATACAATATGAAAAGGAGAAATATTGTTCTCCCCCAAGGAGCTTGTAGTCCATGAGTCAAAACCAAGCAGAGCTGTTGACAGAAAACTGAAACCACATGATTGTGAGCCTTTCTAAAGGAAACTTTTGGGGGAAGTTTAATGCTCTGCCCTCCAGTGGTCTAATCAGAGGGAAGAAGCAATTGAAGGTAAAATGACAAAGTATGGAGCATCAAAAATTGAGTCATACTATAAATAAGTACATGAAAAAGTGCTCTAAATCTCATAATCAGAGAGATGCAAATCAAAACAACTCTGAGGTATCACCTCACACCTAGCAGATTGGCTAACATGACAGCTATGGAAAGTAATGAATGCTGGAGGGGATGTGGCAAAGTTGGGACATTAATACATTGCTGGTGGTGGTGTGAATTGATCCAACCATTCTGGAGGGCAATTTGGAACTATGCCCAAGGGGTCCTAAAAGTCTGTCTGCCCTTTGATCCAGCCATAGTACTGCTGGGTTTATACCCTAAAAAGATAATGAGGAAAAAGACCTGTACACAAATATTCATAGCTACCCTCTTTGTGGTGGCAAAAAATTGGAAAATGAGGGATGCCTTCTGATTGGGGAATGGCTGAACAAATTTTGGTATCTGTTGCTGATGGAATACTATTGTGCTAAAAGAAATAATAAAGTGGATGGGTTCCATGTAAACTGGAACGACCCCCAGGAATTGATCCATACTGAAAGGAGAAGAACCAGGAGAACAGTGTACACAGATACTGATACACTGTGGCACAATCTAATGTAATGGACTTCTCTACTAGCAGCAATGCAATGATCCAGGACAATTCTGAGGAAATTATGAAAAAGAATGTTATCCACATTCAGAGGAAGAACTGTGGGAGTAGAAACACAGAAGAAAAAGAAATGCTTGATCAATAATATGGAAATAGGTCTTGATCCTATGATGGAATCCCATGATGACCCAGTGGAATTGTGTGTCAGCTATGGGGGGAGGGGGAAGGGAAGGGAAAGAACATGAATCATGTAAGGATGGGAAAATATTCTAAATTAATTAATTAAATATTTTTTTAAATTAAACAAAAAAAATGAGTCAATTTATTTGTCCTAATATTGGATATGGAATTTGGAAGAGTTGAACTCAAGAACTGCTGATAGGAAATGGATACCATGAAAGGTAGAATATGGTTAATTGAGCTTTAACTCCTCCATTTTATTGTGAAGATGATTTTAAAACCAAGTATAAAGCTTTGTATTTATACCTATTGATATAATGTGGACTCCAATAGAGACCTCCTTTCTCAATAACTTTGAGACAATAATGATTACTTAGGATAGCATACTTCAGACAGTGTCAAACCCATCTATCTATATACTGGTATGTAGTCCACATCTCTGTCTTGTCCAGGAGAGACTTTATAAAGTGTTTTGCTGAAAATATCCTGAAATATCTATGAAAGCTATCTTTTCCAAAGGCCAATAACTCATTAGTGCTCAACTTCATTTATTCAGAATAGAACAGGTTATTGATCTCTGACCTTTGGTAAATCCTCTATATGTAGAGTCCTATGCTTAGTGGTCCCTTCAAGAAGTTTCCACTATCATAATAATGTGTACTCAGAGGAGGAAAAAGCCTAATACCAGTGTAAAGAAATGTTTTCCATACCAGTAATGGCAGCATGCAAAAAATCAGTTTTAATACATATTTGCATGTTCATCATATTGGACAGTTTTGTAAATTTCCTTAAGTTTTGCTACATTTGAATTCTGAAAAGTTGAATATGAGGCATTATGATAAAGAAGAGGAAAGACTTCAGGAAGAAAGAAAAGATATACTCAAGCTGTAGTTAAAATGTGTAAGAGTTTAAGTTTCTTGTGATTTTTCTTTAATTTCCAAAGGAAGCATTGGTTTAAAAAATGTGCTTTAAGAGAGGATTGATTTTCCTCTTACAGTGCCCTCCAATTTTCTCTCACTGCCCTCTATCTCTGGGGGAAATAAAAGAGGAGACACAGTTAGGAAAAAAAGAAGTGAAATAAGAGAGGGAAGAAAACAAAAGATGGAGAGTAGAGCATGGGGAAGAGAGATAAGATAGCCTGAGCCTGTTGCCAATTTGCTAAGATTACTCTAGTCTAGCAAATCAAAATTTGAAAATAAGAATATCCATTAAATTCTATGAGAACTTTTCTTTAAAATGGAATGAAGTTCTAGAATTGTACAATGGAAAGACATGGGCAGTAAGTTACCATCAAAAACAAAATTTAGCTACTTTCTCATTTTCTCAAAGTCTGCAGTATAATCATTAGCACCCAAAGAAATAAGATGGAGCAGATCACAGTGACTGAGATCTGGTATGGAAGAAATGAAAGTTCCAGGTCAGTATTTGGTGTCCTCTTTTACCTTAATGTTCCATTTTTAAATGGATGCTCATTGTATTTCATATGGGCTATTCCCATCCCAAACCAGTGAAACATTAAGTCTGACAACATGCTGATCTTAGCTAGGAGTAGCAGTAGCCATATACATTGAAGGAATGAAGTAACCCTGTTGGTGCCAATATAGATAATAGAACAATGCGAGATCATGAATTATTTATCTTCAGAATTCTTTTGATGAATTTAGAGCTACCACTACATGAGAAAGTACACTTAAAACATTTATGGATTTTATATTTCCCTAAAGGCTTAATGAATTAGAGGATCAATGTAGACTTTGGGCATCTATGGCATAGTCTTCTCTATTCTCTGTAATAATGGAGAAAACCATTACATAAATAATTCAAAGCCACAGATAATTCAAATGCCTAATTTTTATACTACCAGATAGGTACAGGGTATTAGGAAAGAAAATAAGGTTAGAATGATGTCTCCACAAAATGCCAAATCCTTTTTGGATGGCATAGATAAGTGTTCTTAACCTTTTCTGGTATCATGGATTCTTTTGGCAGTCAAATAAATCCTTCCATAAAATAATGTTTTAAATGCATAAGATAAAGCCCACTGGATTATAAATTGAACCAATTATAGAGAGATATAGTCATTAAAATATTAAAAACATAAAAGTTCAAGGAACCCAGGATAAGAAGCTTTGGCATAGGCTGGAATACCTCTTTAGCCTATATCATTCATACTTATGGAGGTCAGGAAAAAGAAAGAGAAAAACAGCTAAAGTTTCTCATTTCACCCTTGTCTGAAATCAGAGTGCCAATTCCTGGTCATACTACCCACTTTGTGGCTTTGACACTGCTCCTTCTCTCCTTCTTTCCTCTAGCACTCTACTTTCTCTTCTTGACCAGGTCACTGAGTCTTCCTACAGCACCACTTCTTTATCTATAAAATGAATGGGTTGGCCGTCTTTTAAGGGCCTCTCTAGCTCTAAATCCTGAGATTCTTCTGGACTGCTTCCCAGGATATCTGCCACACTTGGCTCTGTCCTAATTAGCTACTGTTGTGGATTATTCTCTTCTGTTCATTCTTCTCTCTCTTGTTACCTGTCTTCTGACCATTTAAATGCCCATTATCACATCCACAGGGACAGAGACTGACAAGGAAACCAAAAGAGGTATGCAGTTCCAATTTGTCAATGTTATTGCTTGTTAGTTTCTAGTTAAAGATTTGGTAGTGAGTAGTTAGAAATCATTGCTCAAGGCAGGATTTGGGAAAATCATTGGACATCAATTATTTATGATATCACTCATTAAAAATTTATCAAATTAATTGTCAACTCATTTTAAAGCCAAACTATATAATTTTTATTATTTGACCTTACACATTTAGATCATAAAATCATTGAAATATCAATCCTTCCTTCATTTAAAGGTGGGGGAGAAGAAGGGAAATGACCCTTAATAAAAGATAAAACATTTCAATTCATAGATTATCTATATACATATATACATATGCACTATTTATATATGTATACATGAGTTTCAACATATACATTAACATCCTGCTTATTAAAAGAAAACCCTCAAAGCCCACAAAGAAATAAAAATAAGCCTTTTTCCCTCTTATCTTTAGTTTTAGTCTTCTGAAGGAATGTCTTTCATGGTTCTACATCATAAGACACAGGTTCTTAAAAATAAGTGACCGTTTTACTTAGGATATTGACTTTCAGAAACTCTCTAATCCAGCACTCCAGCATTTCATTTTGCTTCTTCCCTCTTGTCCCAGTGGAATAAAAGACAGAAAAAAATAAGTAGAACTATTCATATTTTTGCCTGATTAAGCTATGAAGTAGATAACAGATTACCTCGAAGGCTGATAGCAACCAAATGCCAATATGTGCCTTTGAAGTAAGCAGAAAGTATTTATAGACAAACGAAGATTGCTGTTTTAATCATTAAATTAGAATTATGGAAGCAAAAGTAAACAGAAGAACTTCTGAGAGTTCTCTCTCTATTAGAAATCACAGTAGAAAGTGAAAATGATTGCAAATAGAAAAAGAGAGCATCAGGAACAGATGGGCTGTTATTTTAAAACTGAGTTCAGTGTATGGTATAAACAATGAAGAATACAATATTTTTGAAGTCAGTGTTCATTAATGTTTTGTTCAGAATTCCTCTCTTGGTCGGTATGTTATTTATAATATAACCAAAATGAGAATTTTTTTCAGAAGATTTCAGTTAGACTTTCTCTAAATAAAATTTATTGTCTATGTTTAAAAACTTTTCTAAAACTATAGCCCAATTTCTCTAGAACAGTCTAGAAATCAGTAAAATGATCAATCATCACATATTGATTAAGCACCTACCATGATGTCTCAGACAATGTGTTACTGCCAAGGATTCAGACAAAAATAAAACAGCCTCTGCTGCAGAATAAAGGGCAGTTAATTTGGGGAGGAGGAAGAGGACATGGTTATCTAGGTGAATCAGAAAATGCCTTGCAGAGAAGGTGAAACTTGAGCTGAACTTTGAAGAAAAGTAAAGATTCTAAGAGAATGAGCTGAGCTAGGTGGGACAGTAGGTATGTATGTGGCACATTACATAGTGCTTGAGATTTAGAGACAAGGAGATTTGAATTTGAGTTCAAGTCCTGCCACAGACACAATTTATGTGACCCTGGAAAAGTCCCTGCACCTAGTCCTCACTTAGGACAGAGCTCAAATGATGTGCTGCTTCTAATTCTTATTGTTACATCTGTCTCTCTTTATGTTAATAATGAAGGGATGCCTTGAATAGCCTTAAGAGAATTTTTGCCCAATTAGAATTTCTTCTTAAGCAAGAAGCACATTATCAATAAGATTGCATCCCTGTTTTCTACATAGACAAAAAGTTATCCTCCACTTTTTAAAACCTTCATTTTGTGCAATTTGTGTCACTGTTATGACTGCAGAGACTCTAGAATATTTAATGGCTAATTATTTATCTTTCTCATCATATAAAATAACAATAACAAAATATAATGAAATAGATGAATCAAAACTCAAGGTTATATTCTCTCATTTGTGATATCTGCAAAGTCAGATGTCAGTAATATCATATAAAAGTGCCATATCCTGATGGATTGTCCTAGCAGTTGGCAGTAAATACGGTTAAAAATAGCTCATTAATATTAGCGATTAAGAAGTACAATATGTGGAGTTAGAAAGATTTTACTTACTCTTGAGTTTGATTTTCAGATTGAAGTTCTCCATAGAAAACTTTTATTTTAGATTCCTAATTAAAATAAAATATGAGTAAATCATTAGCATTTCTAGATTACTTTAATTGCAGTAGTGTTACTTATAAAAAGGAATAAAGGATTTTAAAAAAAGCAATAGAATCCTCTTCCCCTTCAAGTCAATATCAGTCGTCAGTTCTTTCTCTTAATATTCACTACCTTCTTTTCTTCAAACTAAATGTAAAAGGTCCAAGATCCTGTAAGACTCCAGTAATCTTAATTTTATTTAAGTCACTTATTTGGTACAAATGAATATTTGGTACAAGTCTGGCGTGTTAAAAATACAATTTAGTGCCTAAACACTTGCCCTCTTATTAAAATTAAACAAAAGACTTGTGCCTCACACTACTTTCCTCCCACAGCAAGCTAATGTACAATAAATAGACTTTAAATGAAAGTGTATCTCAGCTCAGAAAGTAGACGACATTGTTTTATGGGCAGTTGGAGGTTTGAAGAAATAGCAATCACTCAGCTACCCGAGTGATAAATTAAATCGGAGGGATGAGAAAAGAGAGGGAGGAAAGGAGGTGAGATGGATGGAGGATAATACAGGAGGTGAGTGAGAGGGGAAAATGGCTCATGAGCTAGTTCATCACTGTACACTAGGATAACAGCAGAAAGGGAAACAGAAAATTGCATCAGGCTTCACTGTTTATGTTTTTGATAGAAATGTGCAAATCATTTCCTTCCCTTCCAGTGCTGTCATGGTCCAACACTTTAGTCCATTTTCACCTTGTGAAGGAATTCTGAATGGGCTTTCCTGCTCTGGCAGCTAATTAATCTCTCACAAGTCTGTTCTTGCAGTCTATCTGCATGGGATGCCCCCCCAAACCTTAAGCCAGTGATTCATGACAAATGTATCTTTTTTTTCCCCTTCTATGTAGTGTTCTCTTCGCTTGAGCTAACTGAAGACACATATTTCCCCTTTCTTTTTGGAAAGTACATAAATTATAATTGCTAAGTAAGATATTTGTAACTTCCCACCACAAATGAGTATCCCTCAAAATTGCTTAAGTTTTAATGAAAACTAACAAATCTTTAATCTATTTTGGATAGAGAAGTTATGAAGATTTAAAAATATGTCTATAGTAAGAACATTTTAAGGATGACTTACTTGGTTGTTTATGCTAGGGAGATACATTAATTTGTTTTAATGTTTAGTTATTGAGTTCAAATCCTTTCTCTGATCATTTCATATATCTTCTCTGAGCCTCAGTTTCTACATCTGTTACATGAAGGTGCTGGACTATTTGACACTGCTGTTCTTTTCTAGCTCTAAGCCTATGACTCTTTGAGCTTATGATTCTTCTATAGTTGTGTTTTGTCTTCCTCTGCCCTGTCCAGTACTCAAAACAGAAGCAATACACTAAGGTTCTATCCTCAGTTCTTTTCTCTCCTGAACACTATGACTTTCTTATTAATTTCTGTGGCTTCAATCAACTAAAATCAAACTCTAAGGTAGCAAAATGCTATAATAAGTAGAGCACAGTCCCTGGAGTTAGGAAATACTGAATTCTAATACTACCTCAGATATTTAGTGGCTGTGTGATCCTAGGAAGTCCCTTAGCTTTTCTCAGACTTAGTTTCCTCATCTGTAAAATGAGGAAAATAATAATACCTTCCTTAAAGGATTGTTACGGGGAACAAATGAGATAATACAGGTAAATCTCCTACCTCAACTTTCGCAGCTATTTACTTGACATCTCTACTTTGTTGTTTAATGGCATTTCAATTTCACAATATCTGAAATGGTGCTTTTTAATATTTTCCACAAAAAGCTACTCTCTCCTAACTTACTTTGTAAAAACAAGTATCTATTAATGAGAAGAGTGATTTGGTGAATTAATTCAATGGTTAAAATCCTACTATGAAGAATAATCATCCATTAGTTTAATTAAGAGCCTATGCTTTAATTGAAAGCATGAAAAGATTGACAAACAGCTACAAAATTCAGGAAATAACATTCCTACATGGTTGTGGAAATTCAGATCCCTTAACAATGATAGTTATAAAAGTCATTAGTGTTGAAAACGTAAAACTAAACAAACATGAATAAATGTTCTAATTGTTTTTCATTTTCAATGTTTTCTAAGATTAAATGATAGTATTCCAGTATGATCATTAGCTGAATAAAATAGACAGGGTGGAAAAATAACTCAAAATCACTACTATTTCTTTCTTCACTCCCTAACAGAAATTCTAGAAGAGAAATTTTTGAGTAGGAAGATGCTAAGGTTTGCCCTTCTTTTCTATGTTCCCCCTCCCTTCCCCAAACATAGCCAATGCCTTTCAAGGCTGAGCTCAAATACAACATCTTCCATGAAGTTTTACTTAATATCCCCAGAAATCATTTCTTTCTCATTTGTACCTTTTTGTTACTGAAATTTCTAGAGTTCCCATGAAGCCACATTTAGAGTGACATATTCTTCTCCATATGTGTATCTCTTCACCATCACCTTGCCATTAACTCTTTATGTTAGGACTCCTAGGCATCCTATATAGAATTAGATGAAGAAAGAATCTTTACATTTGGCACTAGAGGGATGTGAATCAATGACCTTTGTGTTCTTTGTCTTTCTCCTCCTAACCACATTTTTCTTTAAAACATGCCTTGAAGATAAAAACACATAAAGAAATGAATCTGCTGTTATTGATAAATTGACCATACTACATTAAGTTAAAAACACCCCTTATAACATTTCAAAAGGTGCAAAATAACTACAGACTTTCATGGTAGGTTGATTTTCTAGGGGAAAATGGCAGGAGGTTTATGGGAAGTGACCTGGAATAGTCATTGGAAAATATAGGGTGTCCTCCTCCTTCCCCTTACGTTCTGACTGACTGATAAAATGGCCTTAGGCCACTTGCTGAAATTTTTCAGTGTCTCTGTTTTTTTTTTTCATTTATTATCACTTAAAATGAAATGAGGAAATGGAAAAATATGAGGGATTTTTAGATTAAAAGTTATTTTAAGGTAAAACTTAATTTTCAAGGTAATGCTATTAATTATTCTTTTTTTCAGATTTCTTCCCACTTTGAATTTTTTTGTTTTGATTTTAGTTCATCCTCACTTTAAGGGAAAAAATCATTTGACTCTCAGAAAATTTACTATTTCTGTTGTTATTTTGTTTTTTATCTTACATTTTCATTTTTTTCTCCATCTACAGTGAAAGATGCAGATACACCTTACGTGGTCACACAGACTCAGTCAACAGTATTGAATTCTTCCCTTTCTCCAACACTCTTCTCACCAGCTCTGCAGACAAATCTCTGTCTATTTGGGATGCTAGAATGGTAAGATAATTATTTGGCCTCTTTGAAAATATCTATGTATTACAGTTAACCAAAAATTAATGCAGCCAGGTAAGGAATTTGGGGATGTGAATGCTAATTAGATGTCTGAACCTGATCTTCCATAAATGATATACCTAATATATAATTTTATCTCTGTATTTTTCAATTATTTTTGGCACCCAGACCACATTCAGACTGTTTCCTCCTTTATCAGTTTATACTCTCACTAGATGCTCTGTTCACCTTTCCCAACTATACATTTCTTAAATAGGTAATACAATTTTCTTTATGGAATTTGTGTATAAGTCCTCATAGGAAAATGGGGTGATCCACAGAACCCTTACTGTGCTGGAAGGGGACACTTCCATGAATCCTATGCAGTTAGGCTATGGAACTGGGCATGCCCATTCTGAAGGAAAAGCCTGAGGCCAGTTAATTAGCCCTCTCCTGATTACCTCTACACAATGCAAAATATGTAATCTTATGTTCCTTCAACTAATTTGACAAATAAGAAAAAGGATATATATGCTTATTGCTATTGATCTCTATTAATGTAAGAGTGAACAGTTCATGCTTTGGTCTCTCCTAATAAAGCCATGTATTGCTGGGTCTCACAATTGAATCTGAATACTGAGGAAGATTAGGCAGCACTATGTAGGTACAGTATAAGGAATGTGACTATGTCTGTAGTTTTAACTTATCACAGAGTCATATTTGCTCTTCTCACTAGTGGAAAACTCCAAACTAGATGATCACACATGGTTCTTCTTTATTCATTAAACTTCAGTGGCTCCCTATTGTATCCCAGGTAAAATATAAGCTAGATGAAGCTTGAGATATATAGATATATAGATATATATATAGATATATCTTAGAGGAAGAAAAGGACTATAGGAGATGGAGATAAGCAGCAACTACTTTCCAGGTCTTATGGAATGCTAGTACCAAAGGTATGGAGAAAGGAGATGGAATATTCCATGTTAGAAAAAGAGAATGCCAATTTGGCAAGATTACAAAGTGTTGGAAGAAGAGTAATATCTAACAAGACTAGAAAGATAGGCTGAGGTCAGGTTATATAAGGCTATTTTAGGTAAAAAGAGGATTTAATATTTTATCCTAGCAGTGGTAAGAATTCGCTGAATTTCATTTAATAGAGTAGCCACATATTAAGATCTACACTAAAGAAAAGTTAATTTGAGAGCCATGTGTAGGAAGGACTGTAGTGGTAAGAGATTTGAGGGACAGAGACCAATTTGGAGGCTATTGAAACAATCTAGGCAATAAGAAATGAAAACTTGAATTAAGATGGCTATGTAAATGCCAAAAAGGGTTTCTATTTGGACATGGAGATGGATGAGTCTCTCCTACCTTTATTCTCCTTCCTTTCCAATTCCACAGGCTATCAGTATAAGAAAAAATATAGGTTTTAAAGTCATGCTTCTATATTGGAATCCTATCTTTGCTAGTTAGTGTCTATATGACCTTGGCCAAATTGCATAACGTCTTTGTGCCTCAATTTTCTCACTTGTAAAATTAAAATTTTGAGCTGTGTGAACTTGATCGTCCCAGCTAATTTCCTATGGTTCGAAAACATATTAACTTGATTAATGAGCAACACTTGGATTGTTCATTAGAGTCCTCCAAAAGCAAAATGGTTAATCAGATGAGATCAAATTAGCTTCTGATAGTGGCAGCCCTTCTGTACAGTACAGATTTAAAAAAAATTTATGTGCTAAAAGATGTTCCCATATGTTCCATGACATATGGCCATACCTCTCACATAGCTCTTACTGCCTGTCCCTTATTTCCATTTAGATTTTAATGTAAGTTTCATACAAAATATTTGAAAATTACTACATATAAAAATCATACTTAAATCTGTATTTTTAAAAACCTTTATTTTAATGTTAGCAATCCAGACAAAAAAGAAAATATTAGTAGCATTATAAAACCTCTTCTCTAGTTGAAATTTATATAAAAAATAAAAATAAGTGTCATGTATTCAAATTCTGATTTTACTTAATTTTATGTGTATTAAATATTATTTGGTGACTAACACATTGGGACAAATGTGTTATGAATTTATGTACTAAAATCTCTTGTAAGCCAATTAATCAATAACACCATATACTATATTTTCTTTGGTATCTTTCTCTATTTTTGTGTACTCTTTTTATTTAGTTTTTATAATAGATTTATGAGTCCATTTTTTCTTATGTTATTATCAGTTTTTCTTTCATTGTCTTTTTAAATTACATGTTTGTTATGTTGTTGCTTTAAATTCACAATGAAGTTACATATACTTTTCAATGAATATATAGTTTATAATTGAAGTTTTCCTTCATAACTTTATTTTTTTTTTAGTTATGGGAGACAGTATGTTACAGTATAATAAGCACTAGAATTAGAATTTCTAAAAAGAGTGGTCTGAGTCTTGGCTCTACCACTAATTATCAGTTTGAAGTAACAAGCCAAAAGCTCAAGCTTTTTAATCTGTAAAATGAAGAATTTTAATAGATATTTTATAAGACTCCTTCCAAATCCCAAAATGTTCTGCTTTAATGTATTTGTGGCTTATTTAAGTACTAATGGCTCATTTATGTGTATTGATCCTGAAGCATAAATTAAAATTTTAAAATAACTTCAGATTTTTAAAAAGCATATATAAAAAGCATACCACACTACCTATTTATATTATATATATATATATATATATATATATATATATATTACTTATAGCATTTTGAGGTTGAAGCTATGGTTCTCTTCATTTTACATTACATTTACATTACATTATGGTTTCTCTTCATTTTCTTGAAACCTTGGAACTTAGGCACTGTAAAGGATTTTGGTCCACCCTGACTTATTAAAGAGTTGCCTCAAGTTATATTCATCTTTTGCTAACTTGAGATTTATTGTTACAAGTATTTTTTCTCCCACCGTTCACAAAGTATCTGTTGTGAAAATAATGTTACTTATTTGCATCTATTTTCTCATTAAAAAGCCAAAGGACTAATACTTGACAGGAAGATTTTTTAAGTAAAATTGATATTCATGTCTGCCTTAAATACCCAGAGAATTTTTAATATTATGTTAATTATTTGTATAAAAATGCATGCAATAAGAAAATTTGTGTTTAATGACAAAATGATGATCTGAATTTAAAATTTGGGTAAAGATTTGAGTTAAATTTTCCATTAGAAATAATATCATATCAATTCCATGTTTATTGCTATTATGAAAAAAGGTATTTAAGGAGCAACTAAGTGGCTCAGTGGATAGAGAGCCAGACCTGGTCATGGGAAGTCCTTGTTTCAAATCAGGCCTCAGACACTTTCTAGTTGTGTGACCCTGGGTATATCACTTCAATCCTATTTGCCTAATCCTTATTGCTTCTTTGGCTTGGAACTAATACTTAATCCTAAAACAAAATATAAGAGTTTAACAAAGTTCTTCAAAATATTTCAGAGTAAATGCACATTTTGTCTTTTTGTGAAGAAAATATTATATATGCTAAAGTAGTTTAATTTCTAGAATGTGAAGAATCAAAACAGATATGAAAAGTCAACAAAACTTAAATTGATGAAATTTTTATCGATCTATATATAGTATTTATAAATTGGAATTACTCTTTAAAAACATTAATTTTAATGTAATAGGAAATTAATAAAATTTTGAATAGGCATAATTAGTGAAATAATTATTTTAAAAGATTGAAATAAATATTTTACCAATTTTTTAAAAACTAACAATTATATTACAACTGAGAAGAAATATTATTTATGATAATAATCATCTAATATATTTGTTTTGTACTAAGGCCGCTAATTACAGAAGGTGAGTGACTAATTTGCTTTATCTAGCTACAAATAAAATACACTGACAGTAATGAATCTCATCATCTCAGAAGAAGAAATTTAATTTTCCAGGATTAATTGAAAGATACAGTTTAGAAATACTATCTTTGACCTCAACTAGCTTACAGTCTTAAATATATAAGGAAAGAAAAGTACATGCAGTATAATTTCTTTGTGAGTGTATGAGAGTGAAAGAGAAAGACAGAGAAAGAAGGGGGAAGAAAGGGAGGAGAGGAGGGAGAGATACAGGGAGAGAAAGAGAAAATGAGAGACAGAGAGACAGAGACAGAGAGACAGGCAAAGTCAGAGGAACAAAAGGAAGTGAAATAAGGAAGGATAGAAAAGGTTGCAAGTGAGCTGAGCCTTGAAGGAAGCTTAGAAATTCTAAGAAAAATGGTGGTGAAGAGGGAGTTTATTTGAGACATAAGGAATAGTCTATGCAAAGGAATACAGATGAGCAGTTGAATTCTCAGGGAACAGTTTGGCTGAAAGATAGAATACATGAAAGAGCGTAAAGTACAATAATCCTATAAAGATAAGTTGGGTCCAAATTGGGAAAGATTTTAAATGCTATATGGAGTAACCTGTATTTTAGCCTAGAGGCAATAATGAGCCATTATGGTTCCTGCACAAGGTAATGACTGACCTGGTTAAACTTATGATTTAGGAGGATTATTCTGACAGATTTGAAAAGAATCATTGAAGAAGGGAGAAGCTAGAAGCTAGGATTGCATTTAAAAGGTTATTTATTAATTCAGCTAAGGGGAAAAAAAGGAAATAAACAATGATGTCCTCTATGTGCCAAGCATTGTGCTAAGTGTTTTAAAAATGTATCTCATTAAATTCTAAAAAAGACAACCCTGTGATGCAGATTGTATTATGATCTCCATTTTACTGCTGATGAAACTGAGGCAGGCAAACAGAACTTAAATAACTAGTACAGGGTAAATATCTGAGACTGGATTTGAAATTAGATTTTTCCTGACTCCATGCTCAGCAGTACCCAAGCGTTGAAGGCTTGAAGTATAGTGACTGTGTGAGTAGAAGGGAGGGAGCAGATATGAAAGATATTGTGGAGATATTGGCAACTGACTAAATCTTTGAAATGAGGGGAAAAGTTAAAAGATTACTCTAGGGTTACAAATCTGGGTCACTGGAAGATTGTATTAATCTTCAATAGAAACAGAGGCATTTGAAAAAAGGATATTTTTGTCGGGATCATAGTATTCTGTTTTGGAAATAATTGATTTGACATATTTAAACAATCTAGAGCTCAGGAAAGTGAGTAAGCCTAGATATATAGCTCTGGAAATCAACTGAATAAACATTAAACCTTAGTGATGTGGTGACACCAGTCGCCAATATCATTCAGCAAGAAAGTATAGAGAAAATAGGTCCCATTATTAATAGAACCATATTATAATGTTTGTATCAGAGAACAGAATTAATTATATACTCTCCTTACACTTTAATGTTTTATGATAAACTCTATATTTATAAGCAACCTCATAGAATCACAGAATTTGAATAAGGCCATTATTAAGCATGTACTCTGTGCCAAGCACTGCTAAGCACTGGTGGCACAAATGCAAGAAAGAAAGACAAACTCTGTCCTGAAAGCACAATGGGGAAAGAGAACCCCAAAAGATAATATTTGTAACAGGCAAATGGGGAAATAAAAGAATCAAAGGAGGAAAAGGGATAAACACAACAACAAGGCTTGGAAATGGTAACAAAGAAGGAAAGGAGAGTCCTGATTCTGAGAAATATGAAGGGGAAGTTCATTTATCTTATCCCAGAATGGATGAGAATTGCAGGGCATCATATCAGGCATCTAGTCCAAACCATACCCAAAATAAATCTCCAGTAAAATATACCTGAAAAGCAGTCATGTAGCTTCTGTTTGAAAACCCCAGTGAAGCTTGGGTTGAAAGAATTCTGTGACAATTAAACAGCATTTTTTTGTAGCAGACAATTCTATTTTTATATTGCTCTAATTATGAAGTTTTTAAGACATCACATCTAAAATTGGCTATTAGTCAAAAATGAAATAAAAATGCAGTAAATCTTTCATTAAAACTGTCAAATTATCATTATCTTTTAATCTGATAGAGATTAAAAAACAAAACAAAGAAAACCTCATATGATACACATTTTCCAATATAAAAGGAGAACACATTTTGGCCTATAATAAAAATGAATCAATTTGTCTGAAATATTTAATCATGATGCTTTTTGAACCTTATTTCTTTTGCAAATAGTGAGTTTATCAGATTATGCTAAAAGTCTGATTCAAAAAGAAAATAAATGATTTAGTCTATCTATTAGTGATATAGTACAGTCTATTTCACACATCTCTGGGATCAGTTAATATTAAAAGAAATCCCTCATTTTTAAAGTAAAATGTGACAATTATACAGTGCATTGTTTCCCCATAAATTAGTTCTAAATCTTCCTTTAACATTATTAATCATATCCTAGTTTTAAATCATTAACCTAGTCCAGTGGTTTATTATCAAAGATAATGAATGTGGGGAACCGTAAGTCAGATCTCATAAGTCAACTGGACAGATCAGCTCTGAATTTTGTGGGGGATATGAAGAGAAATATAAATCTTTGTAATTACTAAGTAGGGGCTATAAAACAGCTTGCAGAGTTTAGAAACATACAAAATTGCCATGTTTTACAGTTACATGCCGGGTTTCCTCTATAAGATTATGAAACAGCAATAATTCTTTCATTAAAATTAAAAGGAAAGGAAAGGAATGTGGTTTCTTTGTTTTAGTCAATCAAATATAAAGTGGCAAAGATAATGTAGGCCTTTAAAAAATGTGCCCTTCCAGAACCAATACAGAGAAACTTACCAAACTGACCAGTAATTCTGAAGACCATTAGAGGTATATAGAGGGAGATAATTGGCTGTTTAAACTACAACAGTGAAAATTGTGAGGTACTTGTGTTAAATTGTTCATTATATAGTGAAAACAGAATTGAATGAGGAATGTCTCTATAATCACAGTGTTTTAGAAGTAGTAGTAGTAGTAGTTGTCTCTTGGTAACCAAGGATGACGATTGTCTTTGTGCATTTTTGTGAACAAAGACACTTGTGCATGAAGATTTAAGTGGGAAAGTCTATGCACAGAGGCAGTCCCATTCTCTAGGCGTTGGAAGCCTGGGTCCAGTGGTTTCAGAGAATTCAAGAGAGCTAAAGGATGAAGTGGAAGATGACCAGAATGGCAAGAACTAAACAGTTTATTCTCATTGGTCTCTGTAGATCCTCTGTCTTATAATTATAAGGCAGTCCAAGATTTCATTTTTAGGGAAATAACAGGAATATATGATGGATCAGTATCTCTACAACTGTCCCAAAAAGTAAGGTAGAGAATCAGGTGTGGATGGCTCCAGGGCATTGTCTAAAATTCCTGATTCAATACAAAAAAAGAAAAGGTTGGCAACCTGGAAATGTGTTGACTACTTCTAAAACTAAAGCAGTGAAGACTGCTTCGGCGGAACAGACGGAAGAAACCAATAAGAAGGTTCAATGGCTGAGATGGCGATGCAGCAAGGCACTGTGGAGTGCTTAGGGCGTGTTGGAGCACAAAAGACAACACGGCCATCCAATGCAGCTGAGGAAGTCTCCAGATGTAACGACTTTTCGTGCCACTGGACCCAGGCTTCCAACGCCGAGAGAGTGGGATTGTCTCTGTGCATCGACTTTTACACTTAAATCTTCATGCACAGGTGTCTTTGTGCACAAAAATACACTAAGACAATAGTCATCCTCGGTTACCGAGAGACTACTACTACTACTACTACTACTACTACTACTACTACTACTACTACTACTACTACTATTCTTTCCACATCATGGGGGTTACATCAAAATATTCTTAGTGATTAACTATGTTAATATTATTTTTACTTCATGATAGCTTATATTTATATGGGCGACTAAGTGGTTCAGTGGTAGACCACTAGTCCTGGAGTTAGGAAGAACTGAATCAGAATTCGGCCTCAGACACTTGCTGTGGGACCCAGGACATGGCACTTTGCCTCAGTTTCCTCATCTGTTTTATAAGGATAATAATATCATCCCCCCCTCACAGGATAGTTGTGAATATCAAATGATATAATAATTATGAAGTGTTTATCAAGGTACCTGGTCACACTAAGCACTACATAATTTTTAAAAACTTTAGGTATTTTTAATCATTTACAAAAATTCTCAAGTAAGGTTGTCATCTCAATTTCTAAAAAAGGAAAGATAATAGAGGCTCCAAGATGAAGATTAATAAGTTGATTTTAATTTCTAGGAAAATTCCAGAACATTTTATGGAGAAGTTGATGTTCAGTATAGAAAAGGAAGGAATCATGCCAATCAATGTGGCTTCATTGAGTGATGGTCATGCCAGACTATATTTTAACTAGGTTTCTAAACTAGTATATCACATAAATGTTATAGATATATAGTTTACTTTGATTTAGCTAGATGTTTGATGAAATATATCATGAATATAGAAAGAGATGGACAAGATTATAATGCAATTAGTTGGGTGGAGAATTGTTTGAATGAACAAATTCCAATACTATTTATTTTATATTAATGTAAATTTGGCACAAGGTTCCTTGTGAAGCATTACAGTGATCTATGCTTATTATTCTGTTATTTAACATTTTATCAATTATTTGCATAATGGCATAGATTGCATACTTATTACCTTTCCAGATGACAAAAAGCAGAGAGATTTAACCAAAATACTGAATGACAGAAGGAAGATTCAATAATAACTTGGAAAGCTAAACCTTGGGTCAAATCTAATAAGATGATTTATGAAAGCTAAAAAATGTAAAGTATTATACTTATATTCAAAAATCAATCTCTCAAGTACAATGTGAGGGAAATCTTGAAGCAACAATTTGTTTTGGTATAAGGAAGACTTCCCGACAATTAGAACTATTCAAGTGTAGAAAGGTAGTTGTGCTTTTTTTCCCTGAAAGTCTTATTTTAACCTTAAAATACCATATAAATGTTACCAATGATGATGATGATGATGATGATAAAGCTATTAGAATAGGTACTCCTTTTGGAGGGTACATTTATAAACAGAGGAGAAGAGGTACCTTCTAAATTTTAAATTCTAATTTCTAAATGTCTAATTCTAAACTCTATAATTTTAAAACTATGTAATTCTTCAAGATAAAAGTTATAATTCTTATTATTATTTTCATTTTAAGATGTACAAATCTAGTTAACATAGGTAAAATAATTTCCCTTAAGTGAAAACTCAAACTCTTTTCTCAAGCTTCATCCTCAGTGTTTTTTCATGTTCAAACACTTTTGATCATTCTCTAGCCCTAGGAACTCTCCCCCCCACCCTTGATTTTTATGGCATTGGTCTCTGCTGTTTCTCCTCCTGTCTGATCACACTTTTTCAATCTACTTTTTTCATTCCTCATTTATATCACATATGCTGAATATCATATGTGTACAAAAGATACATATGATATCAACATGTTGGTTATATGTGTTTATATGTACACACAAATAATATATACATATACTGCATAATTAAATATCAATTTCTTTATAAATACCCCTTAAAATGGTATGCAAGATATTTCATAAACATCTCAAACTTGGCATGTCTGAAACAGAAATAACATTTCTTTGCCAGATAAAGCCTCCTTTCCTCTTCCAAACTTCTGTATTTCTACTGAGGATATCACAATTTTTCAAATATCCCAGGTTTAGAACCTTGATGTTATTGTTAAATCCTCACTTTCCCTCACCTCACTTATATCTATTTGTTGCCAAATCTTGTTTTTATGCCCAAAGTAGCTTTCTCATCTATCTGACTCTGATTTCTATTCATACAACTCTCCCACTACCTCCTTAACACCTTTCACATAGGTTTCCTCCTTGGTTTTCCAGCCTCAGTTCTTTCCTTGCTCTGACATTTTCCACACAGCTGCCAGAGTAACATTCCTATAACACAGTTCTCAATAAACCCTGATGACTCCTTATAATTATTTGAATGATGAAATAAAATATGCCATTGTATTATATTTAAAGCTATTCTACCCTCAACTAACATTTCTAGTATTGTTACATTTTACTCCCTTTGATATATTCTTCACTGTAGGCAAAATTGGTTTTCTTGTGGTTCCATATCATACTATATATCATCCCGGGTTTGTGTCATTCTAGTTTACCTTGCATAGAATCTACTACCTTCTAATCTGTACATCTCAGAAACCTGTTTCCTTCTAGATTTAGATCCATCATTACATTCACCTTATCTTCATCCTTTAACTCTGTTTTCATTCTCTCCAATTCTATACGCTATTTACTTTTTTAAAACTCCACTTTCTGTCTTAGAATCAATACTGTGTATTGGTTCCAAGGCAGAACAATAAGGGCTAGAAATGAGGGTTAAATGACTTGCCCTAGATCACACAGTAAGAAAATGTCTGAGACCTCATTGGAACACAGGACTACTCATCTCTAGGTCTGGCTCTTAATCCATTGAGCCACCTAGCTGTACTGCCTTCATTTATTTTAGAAATATTGCATATATTAATGCACATATATTTTCCCTGACAGAAAGAAAGCTCTTTGAGGGCAGAGGTGGTTTATTTTTTTTTATTTTCCTATTCCTAGGAATTAACTCAGTGCTTGGCATATAGTAACTGCTTAGTCAGTGCTTGTTGAATTATTGATTTATGTTGATTCTCTACTCAGCTGATAAGTGATAGGGATGAGTCAGAGTGTGTTCCCCTTCTTCCAGGTCTTCTCTCACTGTGTGACTATTGTTTTGATATTCATGATTATTGGGGTATGATATGATTCTCATGTAACTGTTTAAAAATACAGAAATCACTAGGAAATAAGAGTAATCCTGTACTCAAGTGAACCATGATATAAAGGACATAACAGACCATATCACACCAATTAAAACCTTATTCCATATCTCATTTCTCTAAAAAGAAAAATATTATTGCAGACATTGTGATCTAGGGGGAAAGATGGAACAATTGTGAGAATATAGTAATTTATGGACAGCATGAATTCTTTAATTCTGATATACTGTATCAAGATAGCACAGAATAGGAAGGTTTCTCCTACATTTGTGCATCCATGATAGCATATTTGCTGGGGACCATGAACAATATTAGCACAGAATTACCAACATATACTTGTGATCCTTATCATTTGTTGTTGTTGCAAAAATGATTTTCCTGTTGTTATATAAACAATGATCAGTGATAGCAATTTTATAATAAAGTTACTAAATTAATGGCTCTATTAACTTAGGTGTTTGATTATGAAATTATTACCCCTTGAATTTAAATCACCACTTTAATCTTTCTTTGTAATATATATAAAGATATTTCCCTTTATATTATACTATTCTATTAACATTAAAAAATAACCAAGAAAATATTGGAAAATTTTATTCACCTATGGCTACATGTCTAGAGAACAATGCTTGAGGATGTGTGTATATTATACCCACATGTGCATGTATATATGTATATATACACAAATATGCATATAATATACAAATATTGATAGAAAGCTATATGCATTCATTTGTATATAGTATATATGCAAATATTGTGCATATGACATGTCATATGCACATATACACATATCATTGGAGACCATATTTCCATAGGTTACAGTCCCACCTAAGGTTTTGGTTAGTAATAAATTCATATAGGTGGAAAGAACTTTAGAAATCATTTGACAAATTTAACAAATCTTCTTTAGCCAAATGAGGAAATCTGAAGTCCAAAGCTAAGTGACTTCCCAGAAATTCCATAATTAGTGTTGATGATAACTTAAAACCTTGTTTCCGTATTTTCACCATTATATCACTCTCACCACAGTCATTGAAAACCAAGCTAAAGGAAGTAGAGAGTGTCAGAAAGTCAAATGAAAATGTGAGAAAGAATAGAAGTTATTGTTAAAAGATTCTAAAAGAGTAACAGGGAGATAGGTATGAAAGATATTTGAGATAAGTGTAAGACAAGGGAACAAAGTAATTCATAAAGCATATTTAATATATAACCAAATAAATATATCATTTATTCCAACATAAAAGTAAAAGGGCCCTAGCAATAGCTGTAGTTTCCCTAGTAAAGAAGATATTTCTAATTTGGGGAAATAATTAGGTAGAAAAAATCATTATCTTTACATATTAAGCTTGTGTAATTATTGTAGTTATTAACTTTTGAAAATCATTGAATGTGATCTGTATATGTTATACAGATAGACAATGAGTTGGGACCTGAGTTCAACAGGAGGTGCTCAGTGGACTGGGCTTCTTTGAATAAATTTGGAAAATTTCTTTTAATGACCTCACACTTCTCCCAAGAACCAAGTTCATGTTTCTAATACCAATATTCTATTAGTGTTGCCTTTGGGAAAATGCAAAACTTCTTTAATGACTCTAAGTCTCCAGGAAAAATAAAAACCCAATGCTTTGCACAGGACCTGGCACAGTAGGTGATTAATATTTATTAACTTACTAATTTTAATAAAAAAAATCCTAGATAATTTGTTTATGGTAGCAGTATATTGAATGCAACTACCCCCCCCCCAATAAAAATACATACAATACAGTGAGCAACAGAGAGGGGCTTTGTGGCCTTCATAATATAACCAAAGAAGAACTCTGAAGAATAGAAGTAAAATATGCCAACAAAGAAAGAATTATACAATAGGAAAGGAAGATGGGCTAGTCACACAGCAAGAGTGAAGAATGATTAGGTGGACATTGAGTAGTGCATTCATACCATCTCAAATATCAAGGGAAAGCAGGGAGGTTGGGTAGATCCACAGTTGTGAACTCATGTGGGGACAAGGAAAAAATTCACATAAGATGGGCAACAATGAATGGGCTATGATCTGCCTCCTTGCAAGGAGCTTCCAAATTGATGAAATCATGAATACATTTAAGGAATGGAAGCAGTGAATGACATTCTTCTTGGTAGAGAATCTCAAAGCTGCCTTTGCTTCATCATGTCAGACATGTTATAATTCACAAACAATAGATAAAGCAGTATATAACAGAGGGGTTGTCCTGTTCCATGTTGCCCTTGCCAAATGAAATCTGTAATATTTCTTTCAGTTCTATATACTATATTTTAGGAAGGATATGAATGAGTTGAAGAGCATAAAATGCAACCAGGATGGCAAAAAAGTAATCAGAAGTTAATGATAAAAAGGGATTACTTAAAGGAATTTAGGAGGTTTCCCTTGAAAAAGAAAGAATTTGGGGGTAACACAACAGCCATTTTTTTCAATGTTTGAAGATCTGTCTCAGGGAAGAAAGAATTAAGCTCATTCTAATTGTCTATGGAGGTCAGTGGGAGTTTCAAAGTGACAAACTCAAGCTTATTGTAAAAAACTTTATAAAATTAAATTCTAGAAATTAAAGCACATTTTAAAAATGTAATGGATTAATCCCCCGTCACTGGAATTCACTTCAAGCAAGTGAACTGGATGAGCATTTGTACAGTATGCTATTGTTTTGAAGTGGCTGCTTATGATGTACAAATTTTAAGGAAAAAAGGACGATTGGTTCCAGCTTTATTCGATTTATTTACAGGAACCGCTTGTAGTTTGCACTTTGGAATGAATAGACAACAAGCAACTAGGTCATACCCATGGAAGGTTATGCTGGATCTTTGTCCTTCAGGTTTTTAAATGTTTTATTAAAACTCCTTAAGAAAGGATTGAGTTGAAACATTAAGGATATGCAGGAGCACATGTAGCCAAGTTAACAACATTGAACCAAGAAGAGTTGGCTGCTAGCCACACATATTTCTTGGCCTAAAGAAAATATTTATGATTTTCTTTGTTCTCACTGCAACCATATCTATTTAACCAGTGGTGATGCTCCTAAATACAGTGATGATTTATTTAACCAATAGTTGTATGAGAGATTCTTTCAGAGGTACAGACTTGCCTAAGTGGCCTCTTAATCTCCTAACTCTATTCTGTATTTTCCATGATGCTGACATTCTTTGGAAGGTATTTTGGCTGCAGATATCAAGTAAATATCAGGCTTTTTCTCTATACTCAAATCAAGAACTAACTAAATACATCTTAACTCCACCCTCAAAAAAATTGTGTTTCTATGAAGCAATGGAAATTGAAATTGCCCAATTTGGATTCCTGGATTTTATTGTTGGGCATTATAATATCATTTTATCATTATTTTTAAAAGGAAACCCTCCTCTACATTTCTACCATTGCTTATACTTGAAATACTAATTTCTCTATTAAAATTAACTCATCAGCCCTCATTCACTCACATAGATATTATCCCCATTTTTGCATTAATAGAAACTAAGTTGAAGCGAAATTAAATGAGCTCTAATAACATAAGTGAAGGAACCCTAAACACACTTTGATTTTCATATGGTGTTGAAGATCATCATTAAGTGATATGTTCTTCTTAAATTAAGGTAAAAGCAAGCACATTTGTTCTTTACACTTATCACTAATGAGGAGTTGGACAATTTAATTTGATTTTACAACATCTAAATGAAATTCTGTCTTGGACTTTCACCAATGGTAGGTAGGATAAAATAGGAGAATGGAAGATTAAAATTGGAATAACTATAAACAGGAGAATTCATAGCCAATTAGGCTTTAGAAAACATTATGAACAAATATTTTTTTTAAATTCCAATTGTATAAAACCTAAAATATTTTGTACAAGCACAATAAACACAGCTCATTTAAAAAATAGACTGAGAAAAGTTTTTCATTTTCTCTTGTTAAAAGTGGCAACATAAAAATTTAAAAGATTAAGAGGCATTCCTCAATAAGAAAGTTGTCAAAGTAAATTTGTTTAAAAATGAGTAATTTCTCCAGTTTTTACCTTCTAAAAATTCATCATAAAGTAATCCTATGTATATATTTGGTTATATTTCTAACATTTCAATTTGATTCCATTTATCTATTTCTCCATTTTGACTATTACAATATAGTTTTGATAATAACTACTTGATAGTTTGGTAGTATGAATTTACCATAATGAAGTTTTTAAAAAATGTGCCATTTATCTTCCTATTTGTTTTTTTTTCAATTATGTTTTCTAATTATTTTATCTACTTGTATGAATCATTTGTGTTGTTTTAATTTTGATTGCTTTAAATATAGAATATATTTTGCAAGTATTGGCTGTTTTAGCAGGTTAATACAAACCATCCATGGAAATTGAAATGCCCTAACAATAATTTAAATATTATTTTATTTCAATCCTTATAGTCTCACTTTTAGTGACCTAGGTTGAACCCATAGGGACTGGGGTGCTACAACATTTCATTAAGTGGCCCAAGTATACAGTTTGGATTATCCCAACTAAATTTGTCTAGTTCTGAGGGAACCTGGACACTAATGAGAAGTGTTAGTTGCCCCTATCCCAGCAGTCAGGGAGCACTTTAATTATATTCAATTAGTTTTTGGCTAACATCTAGGCTTTCCCCCAACGGGTTGAATAAACAAGGTACCCAGTTAAAAATAAATATGGGGCAGGAATGCTAAAATCAGGACACACACGATTAAGCATTTTACAACAACTTGAAATAGGATCCAGTTGCTTAATTTATAATTATTATTACATTCCTAGGTGGCATATATGTAAACCTCACAAGAAAAGAAAGTTTTCAAGGTTGACATTTAGGAATTTTACATTTCGACTGGCTTGGAACTAACTCCTAATAACTGCTAATAAGGTCGACACATTTGGTTCAGTCTTCTCTAGAGTGCTAGAATAGTGGCCAAGTGTACTCTTCTGCTAACATTAATCTCTGATTCAAGACTCAGCTCTCTCTAAACTACAAGGTTACCTCCAATCCCAGGCATATCCATACTTACTAGTTTGTTAACATGAAAAATATGAAGATTGGATTTGGCTATCTCCTAATTGTAAAAATGAAGGTACTTAGCTCTTCCTTTATTGGGAAGATTAAATGTTAATCCCCTGTCTATTTTTAGATTTTAATCCCCAAAGTGTTAACTCAGTATTTAAAGTAGATCTATCAATTTTAGCTACAAAAAGGTGTTAACTAACCACAAAAAGGTGTTAACTAACTACAAAAGGTGTGAACACCCATTTCATACATTGAGTGGGCAGTCCTGGAGAGGAGTGTCTGCTGTGATTGGTAGACCTAAAAATTTAGGGGAGGTGACACAAGAGAAAAGGGTCTTTAAATAGAGGAAAGGGAGGCACACATGAATTAATCAATCAAGATTCAGTCACTCAGCATTTCAGTCACTTGGGCTTAGACTAAAGAAGAGTCACTTAGAGGAGAGACTGGAAGACAGACACTCAGACTTGGAGTGAAGACAGGACTCTGGAACTGGACCCCTAGAGGAGCTCCTGCAGGAGACCTCAGACTGCTTTCCTTGTAGATGGTCACTGTGGTGAGTGAAAGGCTGACTTAGTTTCCTTGCCTCTCTGGAGGTGTGAACCTCTGAGAAAGACCCATCATTTTGAGACTCCTTTCCCCTGGCTGGGGCCTGAGAATTTCTACCTGGTTCAGAGGAAGCCAGAGCTCACTCTCTATCTTACCCCTTTTATCTCTTCCTTAATATATTTCCTCTATTGTAAATAAACTATCATGAAATCCATTCTATTTTAGTAATTCATTTTGGGATTTAGAAATTAAATCCCAGGTGACCACTAATTAATCTAATCACTCCAACCACAATTAAATTTAAAAAAAACAAAGACAAAAGAAGAGGTAAGCCTAAAACAATCACTTGTTAGATGTACTTTGACTACCATGTATACAGTCCATGTGGAGTGGAGGCTGAGTGGGAGAGTGAAATAAGTTGCAGCTCTTTTCCCATCTCTCAGGAAACAATCTGAGACAGTACTAGCAGAAAGGCAGAGAATGTGAAGGGAAAGGGCTACTCCATTTTGTATATCCAATGAATCATATAGCTTTTCAGGCTTCAAGGACAAGAGGATTCTCATAGGAAAACCCCTTCAGAGATGAGACATGCAGGGTTCTTCCGCTAAGATTTCACAGAGTTGCCCTGATCAAGGAATGGGAACATTGTACATGCTCAAAGAGAGGGATGGATGTCCCTTGATATAAACATTTTATGATTTTTCATTTAAAGGTGATGTTTATATCTAGGTAAATTAATTCCTAAATATTTGATGAGTTTCATTGTGATTGTAAATGAGGTTTCTTTTTATGTTATTTTATTGATCCTTATTGCTATTAAATAGGAATGCAAATGATTTGAAATATTAATCTTTTATCCTGATCCTGCAACCTTGTCAAACATATTTATTGTTTCAAATATTTCCCTCAGATAGTCTGATTTTCTAGTTATACTATAATGTCATCTACAAATAATCATATTTTGTCCTTTTTGTTTCCAGAATTATTCTCTCATATTTGTTTCTGATTTACTGAAATTGCATTCTTCACTATCTCACTTTCCTATATCCAAGCTGTTGCCAAGACCTGTTAAATTCAACTTTGCAATAGCTCTCAAATGCTTCCTTTTCTCCTCTCACACTGTCACCCCTTTGGTGAAGGCCTTGAGCACATCACACCTGGACCATTTCAATAGCCCACTACTGGGTCTGCCTTCCTTAAGTATATATATATATATATATAATCCTCTGTTATTAAACTCTCTTTATGACTTGGACCCTTTCTACTTTCTAGTCTTCTTATGCCTTACTAGCTAATATGCATTTTTTGATACTGGCAGTTCCACAAGCAAGACTTTTCCTCTTTTAAGTCCCAGCATTTTTTTTCTGATAGACTCCATATTTAGACTGTTCTCCTTCCTCATCACTTCCTCTTCATCTCCCTGCCTTTCTTTATATTCATAAAGCCCATCTTCTGGCTGAAGCCTTCCTAAACCTCGCTCTATTCCTTTGCTTTCCATCCACTAATTATTGTTTATAATGAATAGAGTTTGTTTTATATATGCTTGCTGTATGTTGTCTCCTTCATTAGATTGTAAGCTCCTTGAAGACAAAGACTGTCTTTTGCCTCTTTTTTTATCCACGGTTCTCAGTAGAATGTCTGGCACATAGTTGTAGCACCCCTGAGAGTCTGAAGTGTATAGTTACCTCCTCCTGTTGTACCAGATGCTGAAGAAAGAATTACACAAAACTAGGGAAATCAATCCAAGCATCATCAAAGGATTTACTTAAAGGAGCCCTTGTGATAGGTCCTTGTGAAAGACAACAAACAAAAGAGTGTTTGTCTCTTCTTTAGTTTTGTTCTCAAGTCATTTTATATAACTCTTACTGCAACTGCTTAAGGATAGAGAGGGCAGCAATATGCAGAATATAGCCAAAGTATTAGAAGAGGTGAATGTTCAATGAAGAGAGAGTTCACTGCTAGCTAGCTTCATAGCATTCTTGACCTAGCTAGCATACTTCTCAGTTTCTTGTCCCTAACTACAACTATAATTTATTTAACTCATAATGTTCCTAACTGCAGCAATTATTTGTTTAACCCCACAATAGTAGGTACTTAATAAATGTTGATTGAGTAATATATTGATTAAAGCACTTAGCCCAGTGCCTGACACATAGAAAGAGTCATATAAATGTTAGTTATTATTATACTAAAATTAAGAAGCTATTTGCCTTAAAAGACATTGAGTAGCTGTTGTATATTATTTCTACTCTTACTGTTTTGAACTGTTAATTATTTAATACATTTTATGTTAACTTTTTCCTATTAAAATACCTCTACCTTTTTACCTCAAATCTGCTTCCCATAAGTAATGTACTTATGGATTTTGTTTCTTGAGCCAGTCTATAATTATTTTTCTTTTATTTTGGGAAAACCAACCAGATTTATTGCTATAAGTATTTCATTTGAACTGTATTTTGACATTTTGTTTTTATCATTATTGTGGTTTCCTGGAGAGAACATAATCTATCTTATTTTTGAATGTCCATTTCAATGCTAAAAATGGCAAAATAAACTATGTTTCTATTTTTAAATCATTCTTACAATACTCTGAACTTACTCTCTATTTTTATTATACCTAAGAATGCTGCATTAAGCAGTGCAAGCTCATTTCCTTCCCACTTTATATTTTTATCATTATTTAAAAGTTTTTCATGATTTAATATTGATGTATTTTAGTATTCTTTTTTTTCTTTTACATGGATCAATGAAAGTATTTTAATTCAAGCTCTAAAACTGTTGCTTCTATTACAATTTAAAAAATCAGAGCTGTGATTTCCTCATTAAAAGGAACTGCCAGTATGGAAATTTCTTCACTTGAGGTAGATTAGATATTTACCTCATTATATAACTAGAGAGTTGCTAAGAGAACTGAGAAGTCAAATGACTTATCCTTAGCCCCTCCACAACATATGCAAGAAACTGCACTCAGAACCAGGTCTTTCTGAATCCAGTGCAGTTCTCTATTTAGTATATTGATGTATTTTTTTTTCTTTTTCGACACTTGCATAAAATTTTGCTCTGTTACAGAGCACTGAATTTTTAGTCAGTAAACCTTTATGTGAATAATGACCCTTCTAATTACTACTTCTGTGACTTTGAGCAACCTCTCTCGGCCTCAGTTTTGTCAACAATAAAATAAGGAAGGCAAATGGGTGACCTTTGTGTCTCTCTCTAGCTCTGAATCTAAAATATTATTTCTGTAGTTTAACAATATGTGATTAGGAAAAAAATTAGTTAACATTTCTTCTGGTGGTAACTTGCCTCCTGCTCTTAGTTTCTCTAGCTTGCTTCAAGATATAACTCAAATACCAACTTCTTCAGGAGGCCTGGCCTGGTCCTTCTAGCTGCTAGTTTCTTTCCTTTTCAGACTCATTCATATACTCTATAGCTATTTATATGAATAATGAACATATGCATGTTGTTACTCCCTTTAGACTATATGCTCCTAGAGAGCAGGAACTGTATTTTCCCCCTTTGTTTCTACAGTGCTTAGGTTGGTGATTAGTACGTATTAAGCACTTAATAATAATTCTCAACTGACTGACCGAGTAGGATTCTTGTATATTCCATTTGCACAGGATTGTCTATTTTCCCACTTATTCAATATTGTCTATAATCAATACTAAAATATAATGAATGACTTAAAAAAATTGGTCATCATTTTGTTTTAATTTATTCTGTGCCTAGCCATTATAGGTTCATAATTTCTGGTATGTATGGTGTCTGCTCTTCAATTTTATTTTTATTAACTATTGATTCTTGCTCAATTTCATTTACTCTGTTATTTGTAAATTTCAGAGTTTTTCAGTCCTTGAATGTTATCTCACAATTTTCATAGTTAATCTATTCTATTTTCTTGTGTGGGGGAGGATTTTGTGCTGAAAAAGAGGAATTATTTAAAATGTTGACCTTTCATAATCCTTTCATTTCATACCTAGATATTTAATTTTTTATTTCTGAGAACATCTCTTGATTTTTTTAATGTGTTTATTGTATAATGACTTTAATGATCCATTTTTTTTCATTCCTAAGTAGGAGTTGTAGAAGGAACAGACTAACAATGGTCTTTTAGGATTGATTTGAGCTGTGTCTGAAAAGACATTACAAGCAACCACTTTGGTTAATATTTCAACCTTTATACATGAGATGGAATTTGATGTCATAAGACTCCATGGTACTCTCAACTGAGCACTGGAGACTGTAAAACTGAGCTCTGATTATAGGTGTTTATCTTAAGAGCATCTTCTGAGAGCTAAGGTATGGGAATGGGCAACTTGCCAAATGATTCTTAGAGTTAGGAGCTTCATTGTTTGGTGGTCAACCCCACAGTTACTTAATGCCAGAGTAGTGATAGTGGTTGTTCTTCTGGTGATGTTGGATTCTAGATCTGGCAGTAACTGCTGAAAAGTAAAGTTGTAGTGGTAGTTAGATACCCTAGCTGTCTTTAGGTCTAGAATTCTTAAGGTACATATTTGCTTTGATGCTTTCCAAACTTCTCTACTCTGTTGGGAGGCATTAACTTCTGGTTTCTGGGACTGTTGTGTGCTAACACCTGATGATATTTGTGCAGTATGCCAAGTGAACAAAAAGAAAGTCAGTGCAATGCCAGAAACTGATGGAGGAATGCCAGACCAAAGAGTAAAGCTATGAAAAGACATTAAAGGACAAGAAAGACCTGAAGAATGAACAAACTGAAGGCCATTAGAAAAAGGTCAGGGTTTAAATGTCAGATAAAGACATAGCCAAAAGATTGCTAGATTGCCAAGCATCTAAGGATTTGTGGATAGATGGCCTGGTGATTGCCCAAAGCTAAAACTATGGAAATGGATTTAGGAAGTGCTAACAGCTGATAAAGAGCTGATGAATGGAAGAGTTATTCTGGGCCTAAAAATTCTTGGGTTTTTAGTCTTCAACTGGTGTTCAGTTGCAAATACCGTAATAATATCTCCCTTTCTATAGGTGATTTTTTTTTGTTTTTCTTTTCCCAGTTTGTTTTTATTTGGAGGAGAAAAGAAAAAGAAGATAGGTAGAATTTCTCCATTTTTAAAGGATTTGGACAGAGATGTCAACTCTGATTTGTCCAGGCTATTGTCCTACACCATAAAAAAAAGATATTCAGATACCTTGATAAATAGTATATTCGAGAATTCCACCTGAAAATAGCACCAAGGAAGCACCATTTGGGGGCAGCTATCCAGATAATAGCTATAGTGCGGAAGTGGAAATAAAGGACTTCATACATGTTAGTCTTGCAAACACAAATGCTTTAAAGTTATGGTAAATGTAAAAATATTTGGTATAGTAGATAAAATAAATAACTTTATATACACATAAAGTTATGGTAAATGTAAAAAGATTTAATCACAGCTCCTCAGGTAATTGATGACATATAACATAGCAGGGTCTGGAATAAGAGATTGCTCTAAGGACAGGATTTTCAAATTTCACTATAAATTTAATAAAAAAGAGTATTACTGATATCTCTAAAAAATAATTATTTTCCTACATTCATAATTCATGGATCTTAATCCAAAATTCATGGTCAATAATATATGCCTGTTATATCCTCTTAGTTTCTCTTTCTTTATTCTACAATTAGATGAAGAATTCAAAGACATTGTTTCCTTAGTCACTGATTGGTATTTACGCACCTTTATTGTTTCTAGTCATATATTCCCCAATCTGTCTCCCCCCCTTAAGTATTAATTTGTTACTTTCTCCTTCCTTTTACAAAGACTTTCCTGCTCTATCATATTGAAAAAAGTTTCTTTATATCTCTTATACATTTATACATTTATATCTCTTATATTATGAATCACCTTCAGTAATTCTTTTAACATTATTAGAGTAAATAAATTCCATTTAGAGAATCACTTTGGAATAGTTGTTTCTATGGTGCCTAGGATAGAAATGAGGAAGAATGCTAAAACTCACATATTGTTTGAATAATCTATAAGTATTAACTTAGCTATGAGAAGGTATAATGTGAAATCTATCCAATAATGAACAAATTAGGGAAATGAACCATATCTATATTGACATGCATGCTATAAATTGAACCAAAACACCTAAAAAGTTGCAACTAATACTCTAAATGGTGAATGACTCAAAATTTTCCTAAAAAATGCAATTATAGAGGTCGGTAAAGTTGTTTTGACACTCCATGAACATCAACATTTTATATTATTTAAGGTGAATTCAGGTCAAAAAACGGATATTCCAAGATGATTATAGTTAATATAACAAAATACCTTGTAAAGGATGACAAAGAAAAAAATGACAATATACTGTGAAGCAAATGAACATATTCTTTTATGTACTGTCTTTATAGGAGTGATATGCACAAAGGATAATGTTGAAAGTTTTAGAAAATATGAATTGAAATTAAGAAATAAAAACAGAGGAAAGCTAGTATATTACACAGCATACTTAAACCTGTAAATCACGAATACTCTTTTGAAGATAATAAGAATGAATTGGTCATGGAAAGTCATGAATAACATCTCAAAAAATGGAACTGAGTCCATCTGATGAGGCAGAAATTGTACTACCAATGTGTTATTTCAAAGTAAGCATTTTATGTTTAATCACCATGTGGATTTAAAAATCAACACCACTGAATAAGATAGAAGAAATTTGAGAAAGAGATTGGTTATATTTAAACAGCTCTTATGCAACCTATTTATAAAATGGTGGATGAAGGTAAATATATCTACTCTGATGATCACAATTTTTAGAGAAATTTAATGAATGTAAACCATTTACCATATTTAGGAAGCCAAACGAATCCAGAAACTGTCTCAGCCAGCAGCCATTTGATTTACTTTCTAAAAAGAGAAACTTGCCAGCCAATGAAACTACCAACTTAGAATGCAAAGTCATTTATCAAATATTACAGAGAAAACAATGTCACTTACCATATACCAGTAATGGTGAACCTTTTAGAGACAGTGTCCAAACTGTACCCTTTCACTGTATGTGAAGAATCTCCTTACCCCAAAAAGGGGAGGAAGGAAGTGCTCCTGTTGGACTGCTGGACAGAGGGGTGAGTGATGAGAAAAATGTCCTCAGGTGAGGTGAAAAGGGAGAAGGGAGCATCCCCCTTTGACACATGTGCCATAGGTTAACCAACACAGCCATCTACCAAAAAAGCAAGAGATGAGAAATGAAAATGTAGGAAACTAGGGTGAGATATAACAAAGCTATATTGTGCTAATAGCATTTCTAGATATTTCTAGCATTTCTAAAACTTGCATTTTAAAAAATTTGATGATTTTTTTATCCTTACATCACCTGTGTTCTGTATCCTTTACTCTTCTCCCTCTACCAGAGAATAATCCCTTATAATAAATAATAAAAAGAAGAAAAAATCTACTATTTCTACAAAGTCTAATATTATTTCATTTTCCTCACCTATAGTCTACCACCTAAGCAAAATAAGAGTGGGACATTCATTCTCATATCTCTTCCTTGAAATCAAGTTTAGACATTATAATTATACATCAGTTAAAATTTGTCAAAAGATATCCATGTCTAAGGTATGAGATGGACAATGATCCAATGAAGAAAACTGAGAATAAAATAGAAAGATAAATAAGAGGAAAGCAAAGAGGTAACAGTATCACAGAAGAGTATCCATTAAGAGGTAATCAGTATTGTCAAAATCTACTGAGTAATCAAGAAGTTTGAAACAGAGAAGAGATCATTGGTAGCTTTGGGGAAAACAGTGTCAAGTGAGTGGTAAGATCAGAAAATAGATTACAATGGACGAAAAGTGAGTTTAGAGTAAAGAATGTTAAAGACTTTTTCCCCTTAGGATTTTGACAGTTAAAGAAAGGAGATAGTGGACAAAATCATGAGGTGATGACTGATATAGTAATATACACAGTAAAAAAACCACTTCATGAAAAATGTAATATCCAAATTATCAAATGGATACAAACATTCTAGAGAAGGCTCAAACAATCCTAGTTCTCCCCTTTTAAAATCTAGGTAGAATTTGATAGTTTTAAAAGGTAAGTCTTTTCATTTTTAATATCAAATTGAAAAGATCTAACTTACCAAAATAAGACCGAAGAATTAAGAAATTCTGGTGTATTACATAAGTACACAGACTCTGATCTATTTGGACCCAAAATTTCTCTTTTCTTGTTGTATTAAGTTTTTTGGCCTTAAATATTCAGATGATACTTTTACTATGCCTCTACAAATGTTCAAATTCTCACCTTCTGTACACTTTATCCTTAATATTTCCTTCACTTAAAATGGAGAATGACATTTATTTTTTTTTAAATTGCTTCCCATTAATACTAAAAAGTGTAGTTATCCTTTCTTCATCATTACCAATATTGAAAGATCATACTGCTTCACTTTTGAAAGTTTAAAATACATAATTTATTTAAATTCAATGTTTTTTATTGATCACCTATTATGTGGAAGGTACTATAAATGTTATACTGTTAAACATTTATACCTCTTGTAGAAATGCTTTGCCTACGTCCTCTTTCTATTAAGATGGGTGAACAGTGACTTCCAGGTCAACATGGCTGCAGTTTATATGCAGGAATCTTCCTCTCCTCATCACCTACTGATATAGACTACTTCAAAAGGCTAAAAAAAAATACAGATGAATGAGGGTCTCCATAGTAGGGAGCAGAACTGAAGGTACATGGGACTTGGGCATTTCCACATTATAAGGGGGTAAAATAGCTCCCATCAAAATGTGAGCTGATCAACCCTACCCTACCCCACCTATGGAGCCAGGGTCAAGCTAGACCCAGCGCTAGAATCAGCTTGGCAGCTGACTAAGACCACCAAGGACCTATCCCTGAGAGTAGCTAGACCTGAGACCCCAGCAATCCTAAATTCCCAGACCTTGTACTCAGAGATAGCACAGAGAGGGGTGACACATAGTAGAAGCTGTGGAGACCCGAGAGGTAACTTCAGGCAAAAACTACTCTCCTTAGTGTGATATTTATAGGGAAAATGTTTTGGGGATTGAAGAACAGGGGATACTGAAGATTTTATAACAGGGAATGAAGGAGTTGAAGGGAGAGAGGGAATATGGATGCCAGTGAAGTAAAAGAAGAGAGATGCCCCCTGCCAAAAGGCTATTTTTGAAAAATGGGGTTCCCAAGAAATGGGCCACTTATGATAGCTTGAGGGGAAGTCTTCTCTATTGGATTGATGTTGAAGATAACCCAGAGCAGGTAAGCATAAACCCTCCTGAGGGAGAAGGCTTTCCCCAGACTTAGTCACCCAGCAAGGGTCCAATAAGGACCATTTATAGTTGAATGGCTATCCTGAGGCTCAGCTCCCTCTATGTCTCCTGAAGTAATAGTCTCTTATCTGACTTCAGTTATTTAAATAAAGATAAATTGTAATAACAAGTTTGGATTGTGGAGGTTTCAAAGAAGAGGGAAGAGGGATTTCCCTAGATGAGGTTTGAGTCTTTCTCAGCTTTTGAGCTGAAGCCAATCCCTGCAGCCTGGTGGACAGTTTCTTTTATTCCTGTCTATGCTAACCGGTGTTAGTTTTCTTAAGTTCAAAGTCTTAGCAGTAAACAGTGTGAGGAAGAAAAGGTCTGACTTCAGAGCTGTTTGGGCCTGTCTCCTTGGGCTAGCACCCTAAAGACCCATCTCACACATCAAACTGCTTCCCTTATGTCCTTTTGTCAATGACACGATCACAGGAATCCAGGTAGAGCACACAGTTGGAAAATTCCGGAATAGAGGCACTTCTATTCAGAGACAGGTAGAGAGGCTCCTACCAGTTCGAGGGCCAGGAAGCAAAAGCATCATGAGAGCAACTGCCACACCCAGTTGCCCCCCACAACTGTCATTCTTGTCAATATCTTCTCTCTAACATTCCAACTATTGTTTGTTACACCTGATTGGCAGAAAATCCAAAACATGCTTTAGTTTTCCTTTCCACATTAACTCCATACACAGAGAGCCTACCCTCCTCACACAGACACCTGACTGGAAAGTGAAGGAAAAACCAGCTTAGAGATAACAAACAATGGCCAGAAAATACAACTTCCAACCACCAAGAAGATCAAGAAGAAAGTTTTGACCCTGAATAAATTTTATGGAGAAAAAATCCAAACTACAGAAGAAACAGCAGAAGAAAGCAAACAATTAAATGCATCCAAATGTTAAAAAAAATGGAAATTGGCCACAAACTCTTGAAGAATTTAATTCTGAGATTTTGAGAAAAAATGGAGTTTTGGCAAGAAAAGTTGGAAATAGTAAAAAAAGAAAACAAAAGTCTAAAAGACAGAAACTCCTAATTGGAGAAAGAAGACCAGAAATGAAATGATAACTAAATTGGAGAACACAATTAAATCAAAATATTATAGTTGAAAATAAAAAAAAAAAATTATAGTGGAAAACCAGTCTTTAAAGATCAGAATTAGGCAGTTGGAAACCAATGATATCTCAAAACAGTAAAAATTAATGAAGCAAAGTCAAAAGATTGACAAAATAGAAGGAAACATAAAATATCTCATAGACAAGATGACAGATCAGGAAAACCAATCTAAAAAAAACACAATTTGAGAATCATTGGTCTACCTGAAAACCCAGAAATAAACAGAAATCTTGAAATCATACCACAAGAAATAATCCAAGAAAACTGCCCTGATATTCTTGAACAAGAGGGCAAAATAGACATTGAAAGAGTTCAAAGAATACCCTCTACACTAAATCCTCTAAAGACAAACTCCAGGAATGTAATTGCTAAGTTCAAGAGCTACCAAGCTAAGGAGAAAATTTTACAAGAAGACATGAAGAGTCAATTCAGATATCAAGGAGCACCAATCAGGATTACAGGAGATCTGGCGGAAGAGTTTTTTTTTAAACCCTTACCTTCCTTCTTGGAGTCAATACTGTGTATTGGCTCCAAGGCAGAAGAGTGGTAAGGGCTAGGCAATGGGGGTCAAGTGACTTGCCCAGGGTCACACAGCTGGGAAATGTATGAGGCCAGATTTGAACCTAGGACCTCCCATCTCTAGGCCTGGCTCTCAATCCACTGAGCTACCCAGTTGCCCTCTTTTTTTTAAAAAAGGCTAGCAATATGATATTCAGAAATATCTTTAACCAAGGATCACTTACCCATCAAAACTGACTATATACCTCCAGGGGAAAGAATTGGCATTCAAAAATAGAACATTTCCAACTATTTGTAAAGAAAAGACCAGAACTAAGAGGTAAATTTCATATCCAAACACAAAAATCAAGAGAAACATGAAAAGGCAAATAACAAAGAGAGGGGAAAGAAAAAAAGATGTTCTTTATTTAAATTTTCTTCTTTAAGGGCTTCAATAAGATCAAATTGTTTATATTGAAATAAGAAAAATGTTATTTGTAACTCTCAAAAATTATATTCACTATTATAGTAATTAAAAGAATCATTAATAGGTAGAGATTAGGGTAATAAGTGGTCTAAGATGACATGTAAAAAAAGAAAAAGGGTAGAGGGGAATAGAAGATGGAACCAAGAGAAACTTGAAGGTCGAAGATAAACAGAACAATCTATATCACACAAAGATGTGCATGAGAAGGGGAGGAGAAGAATAGATAATACTTAAAACTTACTCTCAGTGGAATTTATTCTGAGAAGGAAAAGCATCTAAATCCCTTGGCATATCAAATTTCTATCTTACCCTACAGGGAAAGTGAGAAGGGGAAAAACTAAGGGGGAAGAATGGGATGGGGAGTACAAAAAGGGAGGGAAAGAGAGGGAGGAGGGAATTTAATAGACCCTAAAAATAATAAGAATGGAACAACAAGGGGGTAGAAAGTGAAGTTAAATAAGGGTGGGGATTAGGAGGACTGATTAAAAGCAATAGTGACATAGTGAAAGAAGAAAGGGCAGAATGAGGAGAGGACATTAAAATGTTGTAGAATAAAGAGATAGCAGTCATTACTCTGAATGTGAATGGGATGAATGCATCCATAAAATGAAAGCAAATAGCAGAGTTGATTAGAAACCAAAAACCTACCATATGTTTTCAAGAAACACACATGAGGAAGGTAGCCACATACAAGGTGAGGGTCAAAGGCTGGAGCAAAATCTATTGGGCTTCAAATGAGAAAAAGAAGGCAGGATTTGCAATCCTGATATCTGACAAATCCAAAGTAAAAATAGAAATGATTAAAAGTGATAGGGAAGGTAATTGCATCCTGATAAAAGGTAGTATAGACAATAAGGAAATATCAGTATTCGACATACATGTACCAAATGGTATAGCATCCAATTTTCTAAAGGAAAAACTAGTGGAGCTCAAGTATGAAATAGATAGAAAAACTATACTAATGGGATAGCTGAACCTTCCTCTATCAGATCTAGATAAATCAAACCAAAAAATAAATAAGAAAGAGATAAGAGATGTGAATGAAATCTTAGAAAAATTAGAGTTAATATTGTAATGGAGGAATTAGTTGGTGGTAAAAGGGAATAAAAGAGGAATGGATATCTTCTTCTGAAAGCAGGATCCAGCGAGCTGATGTTTAAAGTCATCCCAGAGAGAGAAGAGCGGGGTTGAGTAGTTTTCCCACTTCAGCCTTCCCTCCTCAGCTATGACTGCTCTCACAAACTGGCTTTTGACTTCCTCCAATACTAGTGTCTAAAGCTTCTTCTTCAGGAAGATTACTTTCCCTATCAAGCTGACCCACTCACACTTGAGTCACTTTGGGGAAAAGACAACAATTTTATTATGAACTAAGTCACCTGGGATAATACTAAGAAATGACTGCAGGGAAAGGTTTTGTGAGGAAAGTGGGGAGGTGTCCCTATGCTAACTACCTACTTTCCCTTCCTCCTAGAGTTGGGGACCCAGGCCTTGGCAGCCTTGGGCCCCCTGAGAGAGTCAGAATTGGCTTGCCCTGGTCTTGGTCCAAATGGAATAGTTCAGACCAGGGCACCAGGAGCTGTGAGGTAAGATTGACAGAGGCTCAATGTCTTCTTCAGCTATCATTTCAGTTGGGAATTGGTGGGGGGAAAGGGGGATGTCCAGTCACCAGGAGAGGGAAAAGGTGAGTATCTTATGAGGAGAAATGCTTGACCAGACCTCCCTCCTAGGTTTCCCATGGCTGAGAGGGATCTAACTGTATCTCAGTCAGAACTTTCTGTCTTCTCAAAATTCCATACTTCCTGGGGCCCATCCCCCATCCAGGTGAGCAGATTCAGCAACACTTTAGCCTGTTACTTTTTTGAGTTCAGACCTCTGTCACAATAGATATGTGGAGAAAAATAAATAGAGAGAAGAAAGAATACACCTTCTTTTCAGCAGCACATGGTACATTCACAAAGATTTACCATGTGCTAGGGCAGAAAACATGGCAAACAGGTGCAAAATAGCAGAATTAATAAATGTAATCTTTTCAGATCATAATGTAATAAAAATAATAATTAGTAAGGGTACATGGAGAGGCAAATAAAAATTAATTGGAAATTAAATAATATGATTCATATGATTCTGCAAAACCAGTTAAAGAACAAATCATAGAAACAATTAATAATTTCATTGAAGAAAATGACAATTATGTGACATCTTTTCAAAATGGATGCAGCCAAACAGTACTCGGGGTAAATTTATATACTTGAGTTCATATATTAACAAATTATAGAGGACAGAGGTCAATGAATTGGGCATGCAAATTAAAAAAACTAGGAAGTTAACAAATTAAAAATCCTCAGATGAAGACTAAATTAGAGATCCTAAAAGTCAAAGGAGAAATTAATATAATTGAAAGTCAAAGAACTATTGATTTAATAAGACGAGAAGCTTGTATTTTGAAAAAAGAAACAAATAAAAGAGACAAAGTACAGCTCAATCTAATAAAAGGAAAGAAGAAAATCAAATTAACAGTATCCAAGATGAAAAAGGAGACCTCACCTCTAATAAGGTGGAAATTAAGGCAATCATTAAAAACTATTTTCCCAATTATATAGCAATAAATATGGCAATCTAGATAATATGAATGAAAATTTACATAAATGTAAATTCCCTAGATTAACAGAAGAAGAAATAGAAATCTTAAACAATCCCATATCAGAAAAATAAATTGAATAAGCCATCAAAGAATTCCCTAAGAAAAAATTCTCAGGACCTGATGGATTCACAAGTGAATTCTATCAAATATTTAAAGAACACCTAATCACAACACTATAAAAACTATTTGCCATAATAAGCAAAGAAGGAGTATTAAATGACTGCCTGCCCTTTGACCCAAACATAGGACTGCTGGGTTTGTACCACAAAGAGATAATAAGGAAAAATACCTGTGCAAGAATATTCCTAGCAATGCTCTTTGTGGTGGCAAAAAAAAATTAGAAAACAAGGGGATGCCCTCCAATTAGGGAATGGCTGAACAAATTGTGGTATATATTGGTATTAGAATACTATTGTGCTCAAAGAAATAATGAACTGGAGGAATTTCATGTGAACTGGAACAACCCCTAGGAATTGATGCAGAGTGAAAGGAGCAGAAGCAGGAGAACATTGTACATAGTCTCTATGTTACAATCACTGTGTTACAATCAAATTTAATGGACCTCTCTACTAGTAGCAACATAGTGATCCAGAACAATTCAGAGGGACTTATGAGAAATGATGCTGTTCATATTCAGAGGAAGAACAGTGGGAGTATAAACACAGAATAACAACTGCTTGATCACATGAGTCAATGGGGATATTATAGGGGATGCAGACTCTAAATAATCACCCTAGTTCAAATATCAAGAATATGGAAATAGGTCTTGATCAATGACACATGTAAAACACAGTAGAATTGCATGTCAATTATGGGAGGGGATCAGTGAAATGACCATTCTTTCCCCTGTGAGAATATAGTCAGTTTTGCTGGGTAGTTGATTCTTGGTTGTAGACCTAGTTCCCTTGCTTTCCAGAATATCATATTCCATGCCTTTTGGTCCTTCAGTGTGGATGAAGCCAGATGCTGCATTATCCTCACTGTGGTTCCATGGTATCTGAATGACTTCTTCTTGGCAGCTTGTAATATTTTTTTCTTTTGGCCTAATAGTTCTTGAATTTGGCTTTAATGTTCTTGGGTGTTGTCAGTTGGGCATTAAATACAAGAGGTGATCTGTGGATTCTTTCAATCTCCACTTTTCCCTCTTCTAGAATATCAGGGCAGTTTTCTTGAATAATTTCCTGTAGTATTGTGACCAGGCTTTTTCTTTTGTCATGGTCTCATGGTAGACCAATGATTCTTAAATTGTCTCTCCTCGAATGATTTTCTAAATCCTCTGTTTTGTGAATGAAATGCTTCATATTTTCCTCAATTTTTTCATTCTTTTGGTTTTGTTTTATAGTGTCCTTCTGCCTTGTGAGGTCACTTAATTCTAGTTTTTGTATTCTGGTTCTTAAAGACTGGGTTTCATCCCTAGCTTTTTGGTCATCCTTCTCTTTCTGGTCTGATTTTCTATGGAGGTTATCTTTCATCCTTTTTACCTCATCTTTCATCTTCTTTGCCTCATCTTTCCTCTCCTTTGCCTCATTTTCCAGCTGGTTGATTTTTGCTTTCAAGACACTATTTTCTCATTTTAGTTCAAGTGCCTCTGTTTCCAGATGACTTATCTTAGTTTATAAGTTCTTTTCCAAGTTGTCTTCAGCCTCTCTTAATTATGTTTTGAATTGCATTTTGAGTTCTTTCAAAGCATGTATCCAATTCGCTGGGATTTCTGATTCATCATTTGCTGATGCCTCCCCCTCTATTCCGTTCTCTGTATAGAAGCTGTCTATTGTAACTTCTTTCTTCTTTTTCTGTTGTTTGCTCATATTCACCCCTTCTTTGCTCCCCTTATTTGTCTGTGCTATTGCTCCTCTCATTTTTTTTGGTTTTGGGGGCTTCTGTCAGTCTCCCCTCTTCGAGCTTTGACAGAAGATCTCTCAGTGCAGTCTGTGGGGGAGGGTTTTTTGGATTTGAGCTTCCCAGTCCTCTGGAGGATTTTGATTGGATTAAAGTCCAGCAGTCAATGAGGGAGGGGTGTGGAGCCTGGGCTTCCCTGAATTCTGAAGACTTTTGATGGGATTAGGTTCAGCTTCATGGGACTGGGTGTGCTCTGAGGCCAAAACCTCCTGGAAGGCTGGAGCAAATATGAAGGATCTCCACAGCTCTGGCCAGGCTGCCAGCTCTATGTTCCATCTCCAGCTCCTTCCCACCATCTGTGTTCAACGTTCTAAGCTTGGCACAGCCCTGCCCACATTGTACACACTCCAGAACAGCACTTTTGCCTGCCCAGAGGTTCCCGCTGCCACTATAGGCTCAGCACTCTCGGTGGGGAAGGGGTCCTGGGACCTTCCTTCTGCCTTCCCCTTAAACTCGAGTGTTCTTGGATTCTGGCTTTTGGGGGTGGGGGGGCTACCTTTTGAATTGAGTCCAGTAGAAAGGTTCCTTGGCTCTTTCTTGTTGTTAGGTTTGATTTGCAGTCCCCTTGGAGCATTTGGTTTGTGATCGGTAAGGAAGGGTATTCAGAGTTCTGAACTTCTTCTCCTTCTAGGCTGCCATCTTGACTCCCAAGAGCCTAGGGAGGGGCTTAGTGGGAGGGGAGGTAAAGAACATGAATCTTGTAACCATGGAAAAATATTCTAAATTAACTAATTAAGTAAAATTTTAAAAAAAGATAGGTGAACATCAATACTTTCTTGAGTCAATTTTTTATGCCAGAAAGACAACATGTCCCACATCAAATAGTTAAAAACTATAAAGCTGCCCAGTGACAAGTTCACCCTCTTATAATACCAAAAAAGATTTGAGTCTCATGGGGAAAATGTATTTCAGGTATGTTAGGCTAAATCAGGACTGTAAACTTCTGTAACTTGTCCAAAAATTCAAATGACGGCATGTTTGGAAAAATCTAAAAAGTGAAAAGGGGGCGATATTTTAAATTGATAAATGTATAGTCAGAGCAGTTGGTCCTATGACAATTACTTATTCATGTATATGGGTATATATAAAACACATATGTTTACAGATAAATAAATACACCTAGATGTATACGTACATATGTATGCATTGCATATATACCTGTATATCAAAGAGGTCCCATCTATTAATAAATGGCACAGGAAAAGACTCATGTAGCAGAAAAGGTTTCTTGACACAGTCAGAATGATAATCTGAATAAAGAACTAGAGTAGCTAGGAAAGGAATATCACTTTATAAAATTGACTTTCACCATTTTCTAGATTGTGGATAATTTAAATTATATAATTTATAATTTAGCAGCTAGGAAATATTTTAATGATATAATTATCCCTAAGATAAATGATAAATGTGTATAAACAATCAGACCATCAACTCCTCAAAGCTAAGAAATAATTAAATTTTAAAAAACACAGAAGGAAGGACTTAAAATAAGACAGGGATCTGAAAGTTCATAGAAGAACCAGATTGTGCCACACTTATCAATAGGAAAACTCTTAAGAGGGTATCAGTTTGAATAATAATCAAGACATTTAAAGAGACAGCATAATGATTTCCTTCATGCACTCTTCACCTGGGAAAAGAGTCAGTAATTATATACATTGAGAAATAAGTTCTTCCAGGGAATACAGCATGAGTTCAAGTAAACAATCCTGAAGTTTGAATCAGGGTTTTTACCTAGGACTTGCCAGAGAAGCCAAAGACCACAGTGCCTTGACTGCAGTTGCCTAAAGTGGAAGGTCAGTGATGTTTGCAGCACTATAAGTATGGCTATGACAGAAGGGAAAAGAGCCAGTAGCAAGTGCTCTGAAATTCAGAAGCAATATCAAATAGAGCCTGAATACCTAACCCAGAGTCAAAAAGATGGCGCAGAGCCCATCTGTGGCACAAAAACACAAACTAGAAACTGAAGCGGAGGTTTTGAGTAAATAGAAGGGGAAAAACAAAACATAATGTCAGCTGAGATACTCGAGAAGTACAAATAAGAGAATATATAATTAGCAAAAAAAAATCTCTGAAGCTAGGAGATTTTCAGTTGTACGGAATTGTCATAGTTTACAAGAATGGAGAGCTATTCTACCTTTGTCAGAACTAGTCAGGAATATTGTATACAACCCAATAAGCAGTCACCAATAGTGTCAGAATCTACCAAGTAGTGAGGAAATTGGACCAATGAGAAGAGAAACAGTGGGAATAATTTGTACTTTTTGCCACCATAGTTCAAGAAAGCTATCGATGAGTCATAGAATGTCTAGAATTTAGCAGCTAGGATAGTAAAGGGACTTGTATTTGTGATACCTAAAATGGACTGAATGAAGCAGGTAGGTGTTTAATAAATAGTTGTTTACTGAGGATATGTCTATGACTCCTTTTTTGGAATAGCTTGTGAATGAGGCAGACTTCCTTATTTGGGGGAAATTTTCTGGACTACAATTTTTAGAAACCAGCTGAACAATATCCTTCAACAAGGGGAAGACATTAAATGAGAATTCTTCTAAGTATAATCACTACAGTCACAACAAATCTTGACTTGGGGAGTAATGGGATAGATTGAAAGCCCAAGTTCATAGTAATTCTGAAAGTGTAGTTATGAAACATACAAATAGCTTGTAATTTTTTATCCACCAAAACTTAGCTCCAGTGGATCCTAATATAAATCTTGTTTGCTAATAGTTGTTTGAATGCTCTTATTGCAATTAAACTGTGAGATCCTTGAAAGCAGGGACTGCTTTGTTGTCACTCTTGTTTTTGTTTTAGCTTCTCTTTGTATCCCCAGCCCTTAGCAAATGTACATGGTAGGTGCTTAAGAAATACTTGTTGACTTGACTTTCACTTGCTAACCATAATTCAGTAAAGATTATATTTAATAAAAGGCCTTTGAAGAAAAGATTCAAACAGAGATTAAATACATTTATTAAGTACCTACTAATGTCCCAATTTCTCTGATAATCTCTACAAATACAAGTAAACCAGTGTTTATGCTTAAGGGGTTTACAGATTAATAAAGAATGACAAGACATAAAAGAAACTCAAAAGCATATAGAATATAAGTCAGAGAGTACTCAGATGTGTGAAAGGATGCTTGCAAGGAAGTAGAGAAGTTTAAGTGGAGTCAGAAGAATGTGAGTAGGGTTTAGGTTTGTCATGAAATAATTCTTTGTGCTGGAAATGATCTGTTGGGAGATTCCTAAAGAATTGACAGGTGAAGGAATCAGTAACAATAGAAAATATCACTGAAATAGATTAAATATTAGTTAATTTGATAAAAAGAGAGATGGAACACTACTGATATGAAAAATGAAAATAATTTACCAAAATTAAGAGGAAATAAAATAATGTTTTGGAAAGTATTTTGGCTCAATTATATAGAAATAAAATTTCTAACAAATTAATGGATAAATATTTACAAAATTTTAAATATTCAGTTAAATGACAAGAAACAGAGATATTAAATCACACAGTCTTAGAGAAAGAAAATGATTAAGCCATAAAGGAACTCTCTAGTTAATAAAATTAATCCTATTGTCATTCAAGGATAAAATTGAAGCATTAAAAATAGATGAAAAATCAGAAAGATTTGTACAATCCATTTTTATAAAATTTGTTCCCCCTAAAATGATAGTAGAATCACAGTTACAGACAAGCTACTAGAATGGGGAGAAATGTAAAGAGGATGAATATGGAAAAGATAACTGTATTGGTTTAACTGTTTATTAGAAGATCAGTTTTTTAAGAGATTCAGTTGTGAAGTCATTGAGAAATTAAAATAAAGGATATCTGAAGGAGAAGATAGCAAACCTGAAAAATTATAAAGTGTTATTAATATAAAAATAAGCTAGTGAAGGTCAGTAATTATAGACCAATATGCCTACAGTTCCATTATTTTAAAATCTTTATGAGTCATCTATTTGTCAAGGGTATCCTAAAGAAATTTAGTAGGTTACAAGTAAGTTTTCCCAAGCAATACTCAACAATTGACCAAATGCTTACCAATTCACTATTGATCAAAGAATGAAGAAGATGAGATCTTTTTCTGCTGATTACAAAAATATAAACAAATTAATAGAACAAAATATTTCTTTAAAGGCTCTTTGCAACAAAGTGTCTCCTCTCTTTATATCCAAATTTTTCAAGATTTCTTGCTGAATATGACAAGAGAAATAGCCTTGTTTAATGACACTCTGGTAAGGTATAAATAGAGAGAATAATTTGCCAAAGCTACTCACCTCTGTGATATAGGAAATAGAGCAGAAGTCCAAGTCAAAAACAAACTATCTGTGGATTGTGAGGTCTTCCAGGTACTTTTGTCTGCAGATGACATTGTGCTGATTACATGGATACTGAGAATGTTGTAGCCACCTGTTGGGTATGTAGGTGCCAAACAGATAGAGTGCTAAAATACAGGGCTTGGAGTCAAGAAGACCTAAGTCCAAATTGGGCCTTAGATACTTTATAGTTATATAACTCTGGGCAATCACTGCTTGCCTTAGTTTTCTCATTTGTAAAATTTGGATAATAATAGCACCTACCCAGCAAGATTATTGGGAAGATAAAAGGAAATAATAATTTTGGAATCCAGTGCCTGGTGATAAGAAGTATTATATATGCATATACATATACATGTAGATCAAATGGATGAAGAATTTCATTTGCCCAGATTTCAGCATACATTCAGATGTATGCTCTATAGTGTACTGATGTCATTGCAATGTCAAGTGAAAGCAAGGAAGACTGCTGACACATTGAGAGGACCCTTCTATGAACAACCATTTAAAAAGTTAGGCAGTCATGTTCCTAAATATCTTGAAATAGAATGGAATTTTTTTTCTTTCAAGTACTAGTCTTTTCTTTATCACATTTTAGTTGACTTAACTGTGAATTTGTCTTCTTTGATACATGATTATCCACATTTTCAGAGGCTTTAATTCAGACCCTGAGTATCACCTTTAGATAAAATAATAGCTAAATTCTTTTGGGTAAAAAAAAGTAACTGCAGAACATTTGCACCTTGTTCTTGACCTTAGTGTTCAAATTAGTTCATTGATTAGGCATTTAGCTGGTTTTTAAATAGTATTTAATGTAAAGGTTTAGATGACTTGGGTAAGTTGGAATGAGAATAATGAATTGCAAAGTATAGTTTAAAATGCATAGATATTAATCTTTGTGAAACAAGACAGCAAAGGAAAATGATTGTCCTGAAAAGTAAGGTGAGTCAGTATAGATTAACCTTTATAATCTTATTCCTCTCTTGTACATATCTTGGCTAAGATAGACTTTTAGAAGCAAGTTCTTTGCCCTAAGACTTTAAAGAGTACAATTGATAGAAGAAATATATTTGAGGTACTTCCTGGCATACCAAAAGAGATTTTCAAAAGTAATTCACAAGTCAGAATATCATCTTCTTAATGCCTTCTGATAATCATATTTTACAGTTCAGACCAATCAAGTTGTTCCTGTTAAGCATTTACATTAAATCAAGATAGACTATTATTTAAGCACTGTTGTCTTTGGTCAGCTCTGTATATTAAATAGACTTAAAAATTATTTGATCACTCAGTCAGCCTTCTAGAATTATAGCATTACAGTAGAATTATAAAATTACAGTATACTACATGTAATAAATAGGTGGTACAGTGAATATAATGAAGACCCTAAACTCAGAAAGACCTGAGTTCAAATTTAGCCTCAGCCACTTATTCACTGTGACCTTTGACAAGCCACTTAACCTTATTTGCTTCAGTTTCCTCATCTGTAAAATGAACTGGAAAAGGAAGTGGCAAATCTATCCAGTATATTTGCCAAGAAAACCCCAAAGAGAATCACAAAATGTCAGACATGAAATAAAACCACTGAACAACATATAACTTTACACAATTATCACTTCAATATTCCAGAATAAGTTTATTAATGCGCAATAAATAATCCTTTCAAAAGAACTATGGAAGTAGTGTAATATTTATTGAAAATGGGGTTGAATTGATGAACAGGAGATACTGAAGATTTTATAACAGGGAATGGAGGAGTTGAAGGGAGAGAGAGATATAAGGAGAGAGATGCCCCCTGCCAAGAGGCTATATTTTGAAAAATGGGGTTCCCGAGAAATGGATCACTTATGATAGCCTGAGGGGATGTCTTCTCTATAGAATGATGTTGCAGATACCCCAGAGCAGGTAAGCACAGACTCTCCTGAGGGACATGCCTCCCCCAGACCAGGTCACCCAGCAGGGGTCCAATAAGGACTATTTATAGTTGATTGGCTCTCCTGGGGTTCAGGTCCCTCTATGTCCCCTGAAAAGATAGTTCTCTTATCTAACTGTGATATTCAAATAAAGATAAATTTTAATAACATGTTTGGATTGTGGAGGTATCAGGGAAGAGGAAAGAGGGATTTCCCTAGATGAGGTTTGAGTATCTCTCAGTTTTTGAGCTGAGGTCAGGCCTCACAGGCTGGTGGAAGGTTTCTTTTATTTCTGTCTATGCTAATGTGTGCTAGTTTTCTTTATTTCAAAAGTCTTAGCAGTAGAGCAAGAGGAAGAAAAGTTCTGACCTTCAGATCTGGTTAGACCTGTTGCTTCAGGCTGACTTCCTTAAAGACTGGCCTTACCATTCAAACTGCTTCCCTTAAGTCCTTTTGTTGATGACACGATCACAGGAATCCAGGGAGAGCACACAGTTGGGAAAATCAAGAAAATAGAGGCACTTTTATCCAGAGACAGGGAGGGAGAGACTCCTACCAGTTCCATGGCCAAGAAGGAAGTGCTTGTCACACAACCAACTGCCATTCCCAGTTGCCCCTTCCCCCACCAACTCTCTGTCTTGACAATATCTTCTCTCTAACATTCTACCAGCTATTGTTCCAACTCAGAACTTGTTTTAGTTTTCCTTTCCACAATAGAAACACAGAAGAGAAACAACTACTTGAACACATGGATCAATGGCGATATGATTGGGGATGTAGACTCTAAGAGATCATCCTAATGCAAATATTAATAATGTGGAAATAGGTCTTGATCAAAAATATATGTAAATCACAGTGGAATTACTTATGGCTATGGGCGCCAGTGGAGGAGGGAAGGAAAAGAATGTGAATCGTAACCATGGAAAAATATTCTAAATCAATTAATTAAATAACATGTTTCACTTCTTAAAAAATAAAAAATAAACAATCCTTTCTATACTTATATTATAAAACCACACTGTAGTGTCATTCAGCTGATTACCTCAATTAAGTAAGAATTATGTTAGTCTTTGAGATGCAGCAGCATTCATTTCATTGAGTATAAGTTTCCTTTGCTTACTTTCCATGGAGATATATTTCTTTTTTATGTAGTCCAACTTCTCTGTAACATTGTTTAAGCTTTTGTCCTATTTTCATGAAATTAGTCAACTGAGGCAGCAGGATACAGTAGATAACGCATTGAACTTAAAGTAAAAAAAACTGTGGTTTAATTTTTTTTCTTTGGATGTCTGTTATTGGTCTTGGGCAATTCATTTAATTTCCATGAGATTCATTTTCCTAAAATATAAAATGAGGACATTGTATTTGATGGTCCCTAATGTCCCATCCAACTATAAATCAATGATCTTCTGAATTATAGGATTAATAGCATTACCTACATAGCAAAAAGGCCAACTACATGACACGAGAGGCAGTGTAACCAAGATGGTGCTAGACTTGGAATTAGAAACCATTTTTTAAATCCTGCTTTAGACACTTTTTGTCTTGCCACTAGGAAGAGAAAGTAGGACTGACAACTTTGTGCAATTCTGACTCTCTTAAGGCCAATTCACATTCAAGACATCACCTTGCAATTTCATTGTTCTCAAAAAATGACAGAATTTTGTTATCATGTTCTACCACCTTTACAAAATTCTTTCCTCAAAACAATCTTATGAAGGTATTACCATTCTCGTTTTACAAATTAGGAAATTGATGTTGGAAAGGTTAAGTGAATTATCCAGATTCACATAAACTTACATGTTGAAGCTAGGATGCAAATCTAGATCTTACCATGGAAATCCAGTGTTCCTTCCATTACACCATGTGCCTTCTTGCATTTAGTATTTACTAATTATTAATGAAGCTAATATAGATCCTAATAAAGTTAAGTGCATTTGTTGACTAAAAATCTAATCTGAAAGTACTTAAAGTTCTCATTTTTTTTAAGCTAATGTTTGTAGATGGTGTAAAAACTGTGCAGTTCTTAGTCTCTTCTGTACTCAGCCACTCATTCACCATCATGGCAATAGTGTAAGACATTACAATGAATTCAATGCTGGTTTGTATTTTTCTTTGTTTCATGGATTCCCACCTCCAAATAAATCCATAACAAAGATGAACCTCTTCATTTAGCTAGGGTGGTTCTCAGAAATTTAATGTAGTTTGTTTCTGAGACTATACACAAAGTCTTTCTAGCATGTTGGAACCAGTCAGAGTATGTGCTGTGCTGATATAACCTTTAAAAATCCATAGTACATCTCTGTGACACAATGAGACATCAGAATTTTATAGCATTCATAACTTCAGTAAGCACTATGATTTTATAATTCTTTTAGTTTTGGTTTCCTTATCTATAACCTAAAGGGGTTGGATTAGATTATCTTAAAGATCCCTGACTGCTATAACCTTTTATGATTCTGCAGCTCCCCATTCATTAATAATGGCAGATAACTATTTGCCAGAGATCTAGAAACCACTGAGGCACCATACTGTCTTCAAGGTACTATATACCACTCTGTAGCAGTTGTTGATTAGATGCCTATTACTGAAGCAATCCCACATTAGCTGATCTGGGGAGAAAATGAACAGTGCTATCTTTGACTTCAAGGAGTTTTTTATCTATGTTTCTATTGTGATACACACTATCATAGCCTTTAAAATCAAAGTACTAATTCATTTTCTTTGCATGTAAGGCTGTAGAAAACTGACTTGAAAATGACTATTAAAGTTTTCCCATAAACTTAGCATAGTATTCTCCCATATTCTTCCTTGCTTAAGTTTTCTGATGAATTATCTCACAAACACATCAATCCTTGAATGAAAAGCTCTATTTATATAGCTCTTACAGGTTTACAGAGTGGTTTACAATTATTATCTTATTTGACCTTCATATAACTTTATTAAGTACTATTGTGCCCATTTTACAGATAAAGAAATTAAGGCTGAGATGTTTTTCTTATTATTACTTTTGTTAACCAAATAAAGGACCTGATTTCCAAAATTACCCCTCTCCAGAATATATCTTGCAGTCTCATTATCTCTATTGCAATTCTGGCAGTTTTGTCTAAGCTATATGTTTATGGGATTTCTCCATTATAGGCCCACCAGATGCATTTTGGACTTTAACTCAAATCAAGTTCAATAGAAGAATGAAAATATGGGGTTCAAGCCAACCTCTGACAGTGGCTTATAATTCTTTTAGAACCTGGAGAGGAGTTGGCATCAAGGGAGAAGAAATTAAATGTGCCAGGAAATGGCACTGGTTGTTCCCTGGAGGACTAGTTATGACTATGATTGTGCTTTTTATAAACTACAACTACAGGAATGTTTTTGTCCTTGAATATTACTAATTTAGTAGTGTAGGTAGATTTACTTCAGTTCCAAGACTATTTTTATTAATTTAGCATTTCATCTCCTGGTGGTCTATCAAGGACAATTGACAATATTATTTGCTAATGCTAGTGCTTTATATGCCAGTCTCTTACTCAGATGATTGTTCCCCCAAAGAAACCTCTGAAAATGTTTTATAGAAGAGAAATCATCCCTCAGAAAGAAAATACATTCATCATCCTAAGGATGGGGACAAGGAGACAAAGCAGGATTGCCAAGAAATCTTTTTTTCCCCTAATGCTTCAGGGAGGAAGCTTTACTTTCATCTCAGCAAATGATAAAATGAAGAAATGTATGGATTTCAAACAATATCTGTAAAGACCTATCAAGCTAATTTTTTTTTAATTTGCTATTTCCTCTCAGTCCCTTCAAAATGTGTATTTCCTCTTCCCTTGTGGGTGCTAACTTTCATTTTATTTTTCCAAATTAAGTCCAGTTCCTGCTTTAACAGGCTAATTATGGCAAAACCTGTAACTGAGGAGTACAAACCTTAAGAAACAATTCGCCTTGTACCTAAAAGTAGATGACCATCGCTGATGAAGTTCAAATGGATTCAGCTGAGCATCATCAGCAAGAAGATATGGGGGATACTTTTCAGACTGAATAATGACACACCTCCAGCTGATCAGCCTTAAACCTTTATACCTTTCTATTTCCTTCACCTTTTGTCATCTAACATCAGGCACATAGTAGCTGAAAAGCCAAAGGATCTCATTCTGGTAGGAGAGTTGCACTTGGCATAATATGTTCTACTGGAGATACACATTTGAGTTTTCAGAAATTATTGTTTTTGGGAAATGTAGACACCTTTGATCATTTAGATATACTATAACGAGATCCAATATGCATCTGTGCATTGATTTCAAAACCATGAATTATCTGCAAAATAGTTTTTTATATTAATTTTGGCAGATTTCTATTATCTTTGTTGAGTTTTTCATTCACATCACTTTCTCATTTTTATTTATGAGTATAATCTAAGCTTTTTTTGGTTTGTTTAATGTTAGAAGAGCTTCTGAAAGCCTATATTTGTACTTTGTTAGGGAATGGGGTTATTCTGAGATCCTAGAAAAAAGAACTTTTGCTGAGGTGTTAGTTATCTGGGCACTCATTTTCTTTTTAAAGATAGATATCCAATATAAAATTTCACTGGGGGTGAAATGGAAACTGTGTGACTAGACTGAAATTCCCCTGAGGCTTTTGATGAATTTTCAAAAATTAATTAACTAGAAAATATTAAATAGTAGCCCAAACTATCCTAAGTCTCTAAAATGTCTAACTATATGACCACAAAACGGGAAATTTGAGGGACTGTAAATTTATAGTCTCTTTAAGGAAATTACTGAAATTTAGACTAAAAGCCACCATCCATGATAGGAACCTGAAACTGGAATTTAGAGGTACCTTTCCTTAGTATGACACACCATTCTATAGAATAATTCAGTCTTTTCAGTGTTCTCACTGTGAATTTTAGATTTACTACACCCTGATTAGTTTTTTAAATCCCAACAAACAAGAATGTATACACCCCTACTTACGGATTAAGTGTTGAGAAGGAGGGCCTATGACAGACAACTGCTAGAAAGTGACAAATAAGAAACAATTGACAGACCCCCTTGGCTGTCCTAAGTCAAGCTTAAGTTACAATTGGTACATGCGAGACACAGGAAGTGATGTAAAGAAGAGTCTATATATATTTCGCTTCTCTTCCTCTTGCCAGCCTCTTTCGAGGAGACATGGCTCTGGCTCTTTTTCATGGAGATGTGGCTCTGGCTTTTATGGAGAAGTGGGTCTGGCTCTTTTGAGGAGACTCTGGCTCTTTTGCAGAAATGTGGCTCTTGCTCTCACTCTCACTCAAGGAGACATTGATCTCTGTAGGAAGCGTGGGGAATGCTGGGTGGAATTTGGTGTCTTGGGAGTTGGCATTTGCAGCTTGCCGGTAAGGGACTGGAGAAGCTCAGTAGCGTGGGTTAGGTAAGGCGTCTTCCCTGATCAACCTGGGTGAGTGATTTAGACTGATTCCTCTTTCCTTTGCCTCCTTAAAGCATTGTTATCTTAGGAGGCCCCTTATCTGGGGGTAGACCTCCTGGCTGGAAGCTGAACTAGTTTTAATCTTGGAGGAGGTCTTGTGGATGAGGGCCCTGAATTTCCCTTAGCTTAGGCTAGGCTGGAGAAATCTTATACCTCTTTTCTTCTCTCTTCTTCTTCTTAATTTCTTCCCTCTATTGTAATCAAACCATAAAATTCCCAAACTGACTTGAGTATTTTTATTGGGATTTGAATTAATCCCTGGTGACCACTAGTATATTATATTCAGTAAATAACCACAAAATGTATCCCTTACATCACCAGCATTAAAATTTACCAAAAATTGTCACTAAACCTATAACTATGCTCTTTTATGCAACTAAAGTTTATTAAAATGGTTTGGAGAATATTTTGTGGCTTAGCTTAAAACAAACAAAGTCTGTATTTTGGAAGAGAAGGGAAAAATATTTATTAAGAGACTATTACATGCCAGGAAGTATGCAAAGAACTTTTATACTTATTACCTCATTTGATCCTCAAAACATATGTTATGAGACAGGTAGTATTATTTTCATGATTTTTCTATTTGTTGAAAATGAGCAGAGGTTGTGATTTGTCCAGCCACTCAGCTAGTAAGTGTCTGGAACTTAATTTGAACTCAGGTCTGCTCCAGACCCAGAATTCTATCTACTGTACCATATAGCTGCCTGTCATACTGGATTTTATTGTTCATGTCAGTGTCATAATAATTTTCCAGCCATGGTGTTAAAAAGGGATCCTGCCTAGTTTCCTCTATGAACTTATTTCTTTCCCTTTTTGTTAAAAGATCTTTCTTTCATTAACAGGACAAAATCATTGTAATCAGGGTCAAATAAATCAATAGCTCTCCTCATTTCTTTAATTACCTTATTAGGGTCATCTACAAAGGCAGGTATTCTCTTTTTTATAGATTCCAAGTCCTCAGGTGTAAACCTCTTATGGGTTTTTACCTGGAGTATCTCATCCCTTGAAACTACTGGGATATCTCTTAATGGGAATAAAGTAACCATCCCTTCAGCCTCTTCCTTTTGTAATCTATTTATATTTCCATTTGTACCATTATTTTCTTTTGCCCTACAACCATATTTAGTATTCATGAAACTTTTTTTCTTTCACATACAATTCCATCTGGTCCAGTTGTTGCTTCATCAGTGTGACCATTTGTTTAAGCTAAGAAGCCTTAGTTAACCAAACCATTGTAGCTTTAAACCAGTTGTCAATAACAAATAACACCACTTTACACTTATACACAGCACAAAAAACAAATATATAGTATGGGGATATGAGACTAGACAGCTTGCACAGTCATTTCCCTGCATGGTTTCATCCACTGACAGTCCAGAAAATATATAACATACTTTGAGAAAAAGAATGAATACAATATATGGGATATGCAGAACACACTCCCACAATACAACCAAAAGATCCATTAACATGTCCCCAGACATGTTTACATTTATTGTTAATCATGTATATACAATGAAATTTGTGTTGTTATAAACCACTGTGATCACCTTATTTATATATAATTAAGGAAAGGGAAAACATTTTCCAAAAAAAAAAAAACTGTTATTGTCATTTTAGGAAAGGAGAAAGGTTTATACATAAGGGAAGAATCACATATAAATAAAATGAATTCATTAACAGAGAAGGGAAAGTTGTTAGGAAATGAATAATGGGGAGGGGTAGCATCTGATTTTTACCCACTATATTTAATTATCTATACTTACACTATCTAACTATCTTAACTAAAGACTATTAAGAATAAATCCCACAGTAAACCCAGAATTCCCACACACAAAGAGTCAGATATCAGGAATCCAAGCTGTGGTGTCCTCAGATAGTCTCGACATGTTAGGGGTCTTCTCCCAGTCTATCTGCCCATCAAAATACTGGAAATTTCCTCTCAACCTCAGCCAGTTGATCCTCAAAGGCCAGTTGCTTGATAGATGGATTTTCAAGAAGTCTCAGCTACACACCTTCTTTCTTTCCCTTTCAGCTTCAGACTACAACAGTTGGTAAACTGTTCCTTGGAACTCTGACCCAACCAGCTCAGGAAAGAGTCTAAGTCTCAGTCCTTGTCAATCATTCTTGAAACTTTTACCTTCCCTTGCTACACTCTAAAAATAAAATATAATAGAAGGAAAGATTTAAGACATTTTAAAAGACAGAAAATATATTTCATTAGTATTATTAATGGAAATTTACATGGTCTGCACATGTATAGATTCCCAGTCATTATTGAAAAATGTCGTTATTGAAAAAACATCATATATTTCAGCATTAGGATTGGTTTCCCTTCTCTAGAATCCAGTGACATTTCCCCTGCTCATTCCTTTCAAATTCTCCCCTACTTGATATAACAAAGAAGACACATTCTGCGGATAATTTTTAAAGGAATTATTTGGAGGGACAGGGGATAAGGAAGGGTTTGTAATAGGGAATGGAGGAGTTGAAGGGATAGAGGGGATATAGAGGCTGGTGAGGTAAAAGAAGAGAGGTAACCCCTGCTGAGAGGTTATCTTGAAAAATGGGGTTCTTGAGAAATGGGCCAACTCTAATAACCTGAGGGGATGTCTTCTCTATTGATTAATGTTGAAGATACCCCATAGCAGATAAGCATGGATCCCCTGAGTGACAAGCTTTCCCCCACCCACCCCGACCCAAGGTTGCCTGGCTGGGGTCCAATAGGGGCTGTTTATGGTTTAATAGATTTCCTTAGGTTCAGATAGTCCTTATCTGATTGTGGTTTATTTAAATAAAGATGAATTTTAATAACAAGTTTGGATTGGGAGGTGTCAGGGAAGAGGGAAGAGGGATTTCCCTAGATTGGGCTTGAGTCTCCCTCAGCTTTTGAGCTGAGACCAGGCTTCATAGACTGGAGGAGGGTTTCTTTTATTACTATCTGTGCTAAGCTATGCTAGTTTTCTTATGTTCAAAGTCTTTAGCAGTACACAGCAAGAGGAAGAAAAGGTTCTGACTTTCAGAGCTGGTTGGGCCTATATCTTTGGGCTGACACCCCTAAAGACTAGTCTTACAGTTGAAACTGCTCCCCTTAAATCCTTTTGTTCGATGACACAATCACAGGAATCCAAGTAGAGCACACAGTTGGGAGAATCCAGAAATAGAGGCACTTCTTTCTTGAGACAGGGAGAGAGTTCTCCTTCCAGTCCAAGGACCAGGAAAAAGAGTCCTCTGTCACTCTCCCAGTTGGTTCCCCCCACCAACTGTCATTGATGTCTATAAACTTCACTCTAACCTCCCAACTGCTGTTTACTCCAACTCACTGGCAGAAAATCCAGAGCTTGATTCAGTTTTCCTTTCCACATGCCTAGTTTTTGTTTTTGTTTTGTTTTTTTTAACAAAAATATCATTTCCTCAGAAATTTTCAGCATATGTCAATTTGCTTCACTTTATCATAATTTACAGTGATATAAAGTGGTTGAAGGAGTTCTAGTCATCCTAGAACCTTGTATATGAACATACATACAAATATATCTATCTAATAAGTATATTATGTATAACACATTATTAAATATTATGTTATGTAAATAATATAAATATTATAAATTGATTTATATTGGTTTATATTATATATAACACATATATGATAGATATACTGGTCTATATAGTATATTTAATATATTACATTATATATGCATGTTATATATGTGCATATGCATGTAGGTATGTATATGTATACATATACACACTCATATAGCCTTTGTCCCATCTTTGTTGTTTCATGTATTTGTAGAGAAGTTTTTGCACATAGTCTTTTTTTTACTGCTACAAAATCTTTTTAACCTTTGTGTCCCCACAGCCTAGCACAGTACCTTACAAATATTAAGGATTTAAGAATTCTTAAATTAAATTAAATTTAAATTCTTAAGAGAATTAAGAATTAATAAATTATTAGCCAATAGTCAAACTATTCCTCTAGATATCAGTGAAACTTATAATTTTAGAAGAGTTCAAAGGAAGAAGACCCAGCAAGCTTTTAATGCACTAAAAGTACTAACTTTGTACCATGGCATTGCCTAGTATGTGAAGTTAAAAAATAATGTAGTATAATCAGTAAGGTTGATGGGGATGAGAGAGCCTTCTGTATGCTGTCTCTATGTTTTGATATACCAGGTATATATACTGAGGACATTTCCAGGAACAGAAAACAATTATTGATTATATCACTTTGTGGCTGCATTGAATCCCCTAGGTATATAGCTGAAAATTCAGTGGCCAATTACTCTGGATGAGATTAATTTAATTATTGTGATCTAATTAAATCATTCTGGGAAAATACTTTCTCTTTGGAGAAACATGGCAATTATGTTCTGGCCCATTTCATATGAGATAGGTTCTCTGACCCCAGTTTAGCTGCAGTAACTTATTTTTTCCTAAGGTAAACTGACTAAGCGAGAACTCTTAGCAAAGTCTAACACTTGTGGCTAAAATATAATCAGTTATTAAGTTCCAATAGTGTCATATCGGGGTTTTTCTTGAAAATTCTTGTACTTGCATGAAGATGGTTAAAAGAAGTTTTGAGATGTTATTTCTGTGGCTATTGTGTATAGCATGACATTCTGAACAATGAGAAACCTAGAAAATTTTCTTGGTTTGTCTTTGGCATTCCCCTTTAAAGTAACATTAGGGGCACCCATCTCTCTCTTTTAAGCATTTCCTCTCAAATGATGAAATTTAAGGGTGACAGGACAGATAAGTCTCTTATTTAAAAAAACCTGCCAAAGAAATGTATGAATGGAGATTTTGAACCTTTGACTTCATTCCCCAGAAGTCCTTAGTATTACCCAAAATTCCCTATCAGTCCAAATGCAGATACAAGCATACATTATTCACTTTCTTTCCTCTATAAATTAGTTTCTATGTAATCAATGCGTCATATTTTACATCATGAACATGGAAATATGTATTACATGGTAATATATTTACTCCCTATATAATTTTACCTCACTTCTGGGGAGGGTGGAGAGAGAAAATGGATTGCAAAATGTCAGAGTAGTAGTAATCTCTCGGTAACCAAGGATGACGATTGTCTTTGTGCATTTTCATCTATGGTGTACAGATGAGTGTGCACAAAAACACTTGTGCGTGAAGGAGATTTAAGTGGAAAAGTCAATGCACAGAGGCAGTCCCACTCTCTCGGTGTTGGAAGCCTGGGTCCAATGGCATGAAAAGTCATTACACCTGGAGACTTCCTCAGCTACATTGGATGGCCGTGTTGTCTTTTGTGCTCCAACACGCCCTAAGTACTCCACAGTGCTTTGCTGCATCGCCATCTCAGCCATTGAACCTTCTTATTGGTTTCTTCCATCTGTTCGGCTGAAGCAGTCTTCACATGCTGGGTGAGCAAAGCCTTGGTTCACCAGGGGTCTAAGACCCGAAGGCTACCCTCACAAGGTTTAGACAGCCTGTTGAAGCTGTTGCCCAGGGTGTGGCTGCTGCTTCATGCTAGCAGCTACTAGGAGCCACAAGTGAGAGCTGGGTGTCAGGTGAGGGTCAGAGGCTGAGAGCTGTCCTAGGATGATTATTAAAAATTATATTAACATATAATCTGAAAAAATCAATCAATAAAAATAAAAATTTTAAACTTAATTGATCTAAAAGCAGATTCATTGTTAAATTTGACAATGCTTGATAATCCCAGTGTTTCAAGTAATTGACACAAAACTATGATTCTTACACTCTAGGTTTGTCTATGGAAACATCCATCCTTTGAGTCTTTCAACATAAATGATGTTTTATTTCTGTCGCTTTCTTTTTCTTCTCTTCTTGTAGGCAATACTTAGCCCTGATTGTGCTAGTTTCACTTAAAATAATTTGTTATATGTCTTTTTTTTTATTTCCTTGAATGTTGTACGCTTTTACTTTATGGCACCATAATGTTCCATTCAACGGATATACCATAATTTATTCAGCCGTTCTCTAATAGTACATACAGAAGCTAGGTATATGGTCATTTTAAAACAATTATCATGTTTTGAGGATAAAATCCTTGAATGAAGCCACTGAAGATTTCATGAAGACAATGTAGGCTGAAGGATGATTAGTGTGACTCATTGCAACTTGTTAAATATTGTTCTTCAAAACAGTCTTTTCTAAAGCTATTCTGTGAATTCTTCTATATTATTAAAATGTGGAACCACATGAGAACCATAGACAAGAGGTTCTTTATGAAGCAGTGAAGAATATCAGGGGCAACAGAAATTATTAACTGAAGATGCTTAACTCAAATTCCTCCAATGAATGTTAATTGCCAAGGTAGCTTTATAGCAACACCAACAACAATCCACTAATGGGGAAAAGGTCTCCATTTCAAAAAGATCTTCATTTCAAACAAGAAAAGCAGGAATGGTGGACAGACTTTAAGTATGGGGTGTGGGTCTTGTTCTACTTTATTTTCACTTTCTAAACTCTCTTACTTTTCCTTAGGGCACATTTTCACCTGCACATTTGTTGGAACTCAATGAGATTATAATCATTCAGATATGCCTTATTTAATTGACTTCACTTTCTCTTTCAATTCCCACCCCACCCCAAAACTAAAAGGTATATTTCTAATTTTAAAGTGTATTCATGCAATGAGTGCATAAAAATGAACTGTTGTTACCTTTATGCCCCCCCCAAAAAAACTCACAAATGTATTCATATTTCATCAAATGAATCCTTGCAACAATTATGGACGATATTCTAGACTTGAGCTTCACTTAAATCAATTGATAAATCAATCCAGTACCTACTAGTGTGATCCAATTCTTTCCTTAGAAATATTTTGCCATATCCTTTCTTCCTTGCTCCCAGTTAATAATAAGAGCACAGAATGGCTGAGCTTGGAAGAACCACAGAGAAGATGAAATTCAAATTTTTAATAATTTTATACAGTGCCTCTGTATAGTAATACTCTAAGCCTGCAATGTCCTTCTTCCTTACTTCTAAAATGTAACTAAAGTACCACTTTTACTATCAAGTGCCCTCTCTCCATTAATTGCTTTGTATTTATTTATTATTTAATTTTTGCTTACATTCTCTACATATGAATTTCCCTAAAAAAGATATGTTTCTTCAGAGCAGGGATTGTTACATTTTAGCCTTTGTATTCCTAGTACTAGAATATAGTAGGTGATTAATAGATATTTTTCCAGTAATTGCTTGATAGATACATAAGAAGTAAACCCCAAAATACTTAAACTAAAGACTTTTACCCTTACATCCAGTGTATTCCTTCCATTAGACCAACCATCTCCCTTATTCCAATGTAGTTATTATTCCTAGAGCAAGTGGACTACCTGAAAGCAGAATACAATGATGGATCAGCTTGACAGTGAGCATTTTCAGAGAACATAAAATCAAATTCTAGTAATCTGGGGTGTTCAGGACTTGGGGAAAAAATTGCCTAACATAGTACTCAGCACTGTATGTGTTCTTTATGAATACAGGATGCCTGCCCAACTGAAAGCAGAGATCATATATAATCCAACAGCTGAGCAGTGAAAAGTGCACACTACTCATGTCATGAATCACTTCTCTAACTTCTCTCTTTTGTATTCTGAAGTTACTAAGGAAACAAAGCAGACAAACACTACCTGCTTTACTTGAGCTGCTCCTTCTTCTATCTCTCCTCCCACCTCCCTCTAACCTGTTTTCTATACAAGATTCTATTGAATAGCAAGAAAGAGAATAGAGAGATCCTAGTCAAATAGAACATGATCAAGTCATGGCATCAGTGATTCATGCCTGGAAAATGATGAATTGGCTCCATTAGTCCCAACTGCAGGTTTAATGTTGCATATGTTCTCTCTCCCTCTCTCTCTCTCTCTCTCTCTCTCTCTCTCTCTCTCTCTCTCTCTCTCTCTCTCTCTCTCTAACCTCATTCTCTGTCTCTCTCTTTCCAAATCTATCTTGCTCTTATAAATACATATATATGATGTATGTTCTCTTCTTTTCTTTTTTCATTCTTTTCCTTTCTTTTGCCATCATTTCCTGAATGCTTAACATAGACCTTCATGCATAATTGGTATAAAACAAGTGGGTTTTGAAATGAATCAAAGAGAATTCAATCATCATGAGACTAAAAAATTCCCCTTTCCTTCAAAAATTACTTTAAAATGCTATATCTCAACAAAAAGAATTGAATTCAAAGCCAGCCTTAAGAATTTATTAGCTATGTGACTCTGGACAAGTCATTTAACTTCTATTTGACAAATTTTCCTAATCTATAAAATGGGGATTATGAAGTAATTTGTAAAGTGCTTTCCAAACATTAAAATGCTCTGTAAATGATAGCTTTTATTTATATAATCATAGTTTTAATTAATATTTTATCTGATAGAATCTTTTTCCATTGGTAAATTTCTTTTTACATTTTTTGGAATCTACAATTTGAAAATTCCTGGCAAAAAAACAGCACTCTAAATATCCTTAAGTATTCCATGCATCAAGAGGGAGTTCTACCAAATTTCTTTAGTAACACAAATATGGTACTGATTCCAAAGACAGGCAGGTCAAAAACAGAGAAAGAAAACTACAAACCAATCTCCTTAATGAACATAGATGCAAAAATGTTAAATAGGATACTAGCAAAAAGACTCCTGCAAGTGATCAGGAGAGTTATTCACTATGAAGAGGTAGAATTTATACCAGCAATGCAAGGATGGTTCAATATCAGGAAAACCTTCCACATAATTGATCATATCAACAAGCAAATTAAAAAACAACAAACACATGGTTATCTCAATACATGCAGAAAAAGCCTTTGACAAAATACAACACTCATGCCTATTAAAAACACTATAAAGTATAGGAATAGAAGGGTATTTCCTAAGAATAATAAACAGTATCTATCTAAAACCATCAGCCAACATCATCTGCAATGGGGATAAAATAGATGCATTCCCAATAAGATCAGGAATGAAACAAGGATGCCCATTATCACCTCTACTATTTGACATTGTACTAGAAACACTAGCAGTAGCAATTAGAGAAGAAAAAGAAATTGAAGGCATCAAAATAGGCAAGGAGGAGACCAAGTTATCACTCTTTCAAGATGACATGATGGTCTACTTAAAGAGTCCTAGAGATTCAACCAAAAAGCTAATTGAAATAATCAACAACTTTAGCAAAGTTTCAGGATACAAAATAAACCCACATAAGTCATCAGCATTCTATATATCTCCAACACAGCTCAGCAGCAAAAACTAGAAAGAGAAATCCCATTCAAAATCACCTTAGACAAAATAAAATACCTAGGAATCTATCTCCTGAGACAAACACAGGAACTATATGAACACAATTACAAAACACTCTCCATATAACTAAAACTAGACTTGAGCAATTGGAAAAACATTAACTGCTCATGGATAGGATGAGCCAATATAATAAAAATGACCATCTTACCCAAACTTATTTATCTATTTAGTGCCATACCCATGGAACTCCCAAAAAATTTCTTTACTGATTTAGAAAAAACCATAACAAAGTTCATTTGGAAAAACAAAAGATCAAGGATATCCAGGGAAATAATAAAAAAAAATACAAAAGAAGGGGGCCTTGCAGTCACAGATTTCAAACTATATTACAAAGCAGTAGTCATCAAAACAATTTGGTACTGGCTAAGAGACAGAAAGGAGGATCAGTGGAATAGACTGGGGGCAAGCAACCTCAGCAAGACAGTATACGATAAACCCAAAGATCCCAGCTTTTGGGACAAAAATCCACTATTCGATAAAAACTGCTGGGAAAATTGGAAGACAGTGTGGGAGAGATTGGGAATTGATCAACACCTCACACCCTACACCAAGATAAATTCAAAATGGGTGAATGACTTAAACATAAAGAAGGAAACCATAAGTAAATTGGGTAAACACAAAATAGAATACATGTCAGACCTTTGGGAGGGGAAAGACTTTAAAACTAAGCAAGTCAGAGAAAGAGTCACAAAATGTAAAATAAATAATTTGACTACATCAAATTAAAAAGCTTTTGTACAAACAAAACCAATGTAACTAAAATCAGAAGGGAAACAACAAATTGGGGGAAAATCTTCATAGAAACCTCTGATAAAGGTTTAATTACTCAAATTTATAAAGAGCTAAATCACTTGTACAAAAATCCAAGCCATTCTCCAATTGATAAATGGGCAAGGGCCCTGGATAGGCAGTTTTCAGATAAAGAAATCAAAACTATTAATAAGCACATGAAGAAATGTTCTAAATCTCTTATAATCAGAGAGATTCAAATCAATACAACTCTGAGGTATCACCTCACACCTAGCAGATTGGCTAACATAACAGCAAAGGAAAGTAATGAATGCTGGAGGGGATGTGGCATAGTAGGGACATTAATTCATTACTGGTGGAGTTGTGAACTGATCCAACCATTTTGGAGGGCAATTTGGAACTATGCCCAAAGGGTGACAAAAGAATGTCTACCCTTTGATCCAGCTATAGCACTGCTGGGTCTGTACCCCCAGAGAGATAATGGAGAAAAAGACATGTACAAGAATATTCATAGCTGTGCTCTTTGTGGTGGCCAAAAATTGGAAAACGAGGGGATGCCCATCAATTGGGGAATGGCTGAACAAATTGTGGTATATGTCGGTGATGGAATACTATTGTGCAAAAAGGAATAATAAAGTGGAGGAATTCTATGGAGACTGGAACGACCTCCAGGAAGTGATGCAGAGCAAGAGGAGCAGAACCAGGAGAACATTGTACACAGAGACAAACACACTGTGGTATAGTCAAACGTAATGGACTTCTACATTAGTAGCGGTGTAATGTCCCTGAACAATCTGCAGGGATCTAGGAGAAAAAACACTATTCATAAGCAGAGGACAAACTGTGGGAGTAGAAACACCGAGGAAAAGCAACTGCCTTACTACAGAGGTTGAGGGGACATGACAGAGGAGAGACTCTAAACAAACACTCTAAGGCAAATACTAACAACATGACAATGTGTTTGAATCAAGGACACATGTGATACCCAGTGGAATCACGCGTCGGCTATGGGGGTGAGGGGAGGAAAAGAAAACGATCTTTGTCTTTAATGAATAATGCTTGGAAATGATCAAATAAAATATTATAAAATTAAAAAAAAAACAAAGAGCAACTAACTGATCATTGACATGGGAGTGAAATGAGAATCAGTTGACTATTCCAATAAAATTATATGAAGCTAGAAAAAAAAAACTACATTTCCTGGGAGCCCACTAGTCAGTCCTGTCATTCCATACTTCCTGTAGATAGAGGATATTAGGTAATGGTGTTGCTGGTCCTGGTCTTTTTTCTTCCAGTTGGTGACTAAGGCGGTGGTAACTAGGGTTTTTGAACAGGCTGATTAGCCATGGGCACATGTTTTTTTATTTTGTTCCCTTTTAATTCTTTTATTTCTAATGATCATTAATAAATCTTTTTAATATAATTTTAATTTAAAAAAAAGAAATTGACCAAATTAAAAAAATAAATAAATAAAAAAGAATTCCATGGGTGAAGGGAAAAGAAAAAGCAAAACAGAATCTAGGGAGGGCCAGATTCTATTAATTAACTTATAAACCCATAATTTCTTTTTCCTTTAATGGGCCACTATACTTAATAGGCTATGTTAGGACTTTTAATCATGGCTTAAGTTTGTGTATAAGGATTCAGCTAAAAATAAAATACATGTTCACAATGAATATAGTGCATGGGAAATGTAAGGAGGTTGTCTGGTTATGCTCAGAACATAGAGAACTAACCTGGTTGGTGTGGGGTCTATACATTGTGTGTAAAGGAGATCAACAATAATCCGTACTTACATAGCACTTTCCTCACAACAACCATCCATGGTAGACTAAACAAATATCTCTATTTTATTGATCATAAAATTGAAAATTTGGGATTACCTTATTTCCTGAGGGTTACTCAGCTAGGAAATATCTGAGGAAGGAGTTTAACCCACTTGTCCTGATGCTTTGTGCATTATTATTTTAACATTTCCCTAAATAGTACTGCATTGCCTAGATATGTTCATATCAAAGAGCACTGACATTGCACAGTGGACAAACTGTTGGACATAGAATTAAAACAAAGTGGACTCCAACATTAAGAAAACCATCAGCATAATTGATAATATCAATAGCAAAAGCAGCAGAAACCAAACTATTTTTCAAAAGATGTAGAAAAAGCTTTTGACATAATCCAAAACCCATTCCTATTGAAAACACTAGAAAACATTGAAATAAATGGAACATCCTTCAAAATGATAAGTAGTGTCTAACTAAAGCCTCAGCAAGAATTATTTGTAATGGGGATAAACTAGAAATCTTCCCAATAAGAGTGAAGCAAGAATGCCTATTATCACTACTACCATTCAATATTGTTCTAGAAATGCAAGCTATAATAATAAGAAAAGAAGAAATAGAAGAAATTTGAATAGGCAATAAGGAAACAAAGCTATCCTTCTTTCCAGATAACATGATGGGATACTTAGAGAATCCTATAGAATTAAAAAAAAATTAACAACTTTAGCAAAGTTGCAAGATATAAAATAAACCCAACATAATAAAGTCCAACATAAAGAGATAAAAAGAGAAATCTAATTTAAAATATCTGTAGAAAATATAAGATACTTGTGAATCCATTTGCCAAGACATACCTATGAACTATATGATCACAACTACCAAACACTTCACACAAATAAAGTCAGATCTAAAAAATTGGAAAAAATATTAATTGTTCAAGGATAGGCCAATTCAATATAATAAAATGACAATTCTACCTAAATTAAATTCCATGCCAAAATATTTCATAAAGCTAGAAAAAAATAATAAAATTCATCTGGAAGATCAAAAGATGTAGAACATCATGGTAATTAATGGAAAAAAATATGAAGGAAGACAACTTAGCTATACCCGATATCAAATTACATTATAAAGTAGTACATAATAAAATACATTTTAAACTAAAGTACATCAAATTATCTGGGACATAGTAATCTAGTATTGACAAACCCAATGATTCAAGCTTTTTTAAGAACTTGCTATTTAATAAATACTCCTGGGACAAATAGAAAGTAGTATAGCATAAAGTAGGCACAGATCAGCATCTTATGCCATATACCAAGGTAAAGAAAAAATGACTACATGATTTAGAAATAAAGGATAATAGCATAAACAAATTAGAGGAGCATGGAATGTTTTATCTGTTATATCTATGGATAAAGGGGAAGCAACTATGTCCAAACAAAACATAGAGACTATTATGAGATAATATGAAATAGATAACTCTGGCTACATTGAATTAAAAAGTTTCTGCACAAATAAAATCAATGCAACTAAGATTAGAAGGGAAACAACAAACTGGCAAAATTATAGAAAAAAAACTATCTTTGACAAATTCCTCAAATATATAGATGACAATCAAATTTACCAGAATAAAAAGCATTCTCCAAATGACATATGGTCAAAGCAGAAAAACAGGCAATTCTCAAATGAAGAAATTAAAACTATTTTAATCATGTTAAAAACATTCCAAATCACTATTTTTTAAACACTTACCTTCCATCTTAGAATCAATACCCTGTATTGGTTCCAAGGCAGTAAGGATTAGTCAATGGGGGTTAAGTGACTTGCCCAAAGTTTCACAGCTAGGAAGTATCTGAGATAAAATTTGAACCCAGGACTTCCCATCTCTAAGCCTGGCTTCCCAATCCACTGAGCCATCTAGCTGCCCCCTGTTATAGTAGAAATAATAGAAATAGAAATGAATTGAAGTGTAGTTGAAAATTGGTTCGCAGAGACTAACTAGCATGAACACATGCTAGGAACTCTAGAGAAAGCATTCTCAAATTTGGTGATAGAGGAAGGGGAGTTTTTGAAGTTGGAATGGTTAACTGCACTTGCATCCTGTCCTGAAGCCAGAGGAAGGAGTTGCTTACTGCTGAGCCTGTCTAACCAAGCTTGCTGGTGAGAGAAGGGAAACCTTTTAAATTCCTTTGGGAGTACCTCTTTTCACAGAAGAAGCATACTTAAATAAGATCTTTATACTATCAACCCTGACTAAGAAGAAGCTTTTTCCAGAGTCTGTTGTTGTGTGAGGGTTGTGGTCTTTACCTCAGACCTGGTCCAGCTGGGGTGAACTCAGTCACCTTGAGTCCATCCTTTTCCATCTTGAAAACTATTAACATCTATATGAACCAACAAGGGAGGATTTTTAGTGTGAGGTAATATAGAGAGGGCTTTGGGAATATTTAGTCAGAAGCAGGAAGTGTCAGGGAGAATCAACATCATGAAGACTCCATCTTAAAATGGACTTAGGGGAAAGAAGGAAGTAAGAGATCTTAGGGATTAGGGCATCCTAGTTCCTAGATTAGGGCATCCTTAGCTTTTTTGTTTCTATTCCATTGCTCTCTTAATATCTCATTACCTATATATTCTTTTCCACAATCTTTATCTTTGTTTCAGTTTCCTATAACTTTGCTGTTCTGTTCACATCTTCATAAGGCACATGCCCCCTTTTGCATATTCCCTTTCTGGAAATTGCCCCCTGCCACCTGAAAGTATTTTGGACATGCTCCATTCTTTACATACTCCTGAATAGTTTGTAAATCAGGAGCTTTTTGGGACCCATGGCAACATCCATGGTTGTAGCAGCTATGGTCTTGTCTTTGGTATGTGTTGTTGTACCTGTTGTAATTATTGGAGTGTTGCCTATATTCATTGCTATTAAAATTGTTGCCTGAGTTTCCACTAAGCCCTTGTCATGAAAATTCACCTCTAAAATGATATTCTCTCACCATGTGCCTTACCTGGTTACAAAACAAAACAAAAAAAAACAAAAAAAAAACATCTAGCAGGATTTTGCTTGTAGTTGTAGGAAATATAGATATCGATTATGGGACAGAATATAAAGATACAATAACAACCATTCTGAGCCTCTTCAGACCTCTTAGTCTTAGAAAGGAGGCTCAGGCAGCCATGAGAACTCTGCTGATGGTAGCTGCCAAGGAACCAAAAGACTCATAGTTCAGAGTCTGTGCAGACAGTAAGGGACTCAAATAAAAATATTTTAAGATTTTAAAAAATATTTTGGAAGACTTGTTTGTGCTCTGACCCTAGTGTGGTAAGGCCAAATCTGCCTTACTTTACTAAAGGGGACAGGGGTATCCTTTAGTGGATAGCAACATTCACATGCCTCAGTATACTCAAATATTTCACACACACCCCATCACTATTAATTAAATTAGTCAAATTAAAACAACTCAGAGGACCATACTCATACTTCATAGATTGGCTAATAAGACAGAAGGGAGTAATGATAAATGCTGGAGGGGATATAGAAACATGGAGATTCTAATTCACTGTTAGTGTGGCTATGAATTGATTTTACCATTCTGAAGACCAATTTAGAATCATGCCCAATAATCCATAAAACTGTATATACTTTTTTACTCAGTAATACCACGACTACATATGTATCCCAAGAATATCAAATATAGGGGAAAGAACCTGCTTGAACAAAAATTGGGCATAATACTTTTTAATGATTTCCTTAATTTCCTCTTCATTAGAGGTGAGGTCTCCCTTTTCATCTTGGATACTGTCAATTTGGTTTTCTTCTTTCCTTTTTTAAATTAGATCCACCAGTACTTTGTCTATTTTAGTTTTTTCAAAGTACCAGCTTCTAATCTTATTTATTAAATCAATAGTTCTTTGACTTTCAATTTTATTAATTTCTCCTTTAGTTTTTAGGATCTCTAATTTAGATTTTAATTTGTTCACTTTCTAGTTTTTTAATTTGCATACCCAATTCATTGACCTCTGCCCTCTCTAATTTGTTAATATAGGAACTCAAGGATATACATTTCCCCTTGAGTACTACTTTGGCTGCATCCCATAGAGTTTGAAAGGCTGTATCATCATTGTTATTTTCTTCCATGAAATTATTGTTTTTATGATTTGTTCTTTAACCTATTTTGGAGAATTGTATTTTTTAATTTCCAATTAATTTTTGATTTGCCTCTCCATGTACCCTTACTAATCATTATTTTCATTGCATTTTGATTTGAGAAGGCTGCATTTATTATTTCTGCTCATTTGCACTTGTTAGCAATGTTTTTATGCACTAGTACATGGTCAATCTTCGTGAATGTACCATGTGCTGCTGAAAAGAAGGTGTATTCCTTTTTGTCCCTATTTATTTTTCTCCACATATCTATTGTGACAGAGGTCTGAACTCAAAAAACTGACAGACTGAAGTGTTGCTGAATCTGCTCACATGGATGGGGGAGGGGCCCCAGGAGGTCTGGAATTTTGAGAAGCCAGAAGGTTCTGACTGAGATTCAGTTAAATCTCTCTCAGCCTTGACAAGTCTAGGAGGGAGGTCTGGCCAAGCCTTTCTCCTGAGGAGATAATGGAGATAATCACATTTTATCTCTCCTGGTGACTAGACATCAGCTCCCCCTCCAACCCCCCCACCAATTCCCAACTGAAGTGATAGCTGAAGAAGACATTGAGCCTCTGTCAAGCTTACCTCACAGCTCCTATTGCCCTGGGTGTGAACTCTGTCCATTGGGCCAAGACCAGGTCAAGCCAATCCTGACTGTCAGGGGGAGATTTGAGTTCAGCAGGAAGGTTCCTTGGCTCTGTCTTGTTGTTAGGTTTGATTCTCAGTCCCCTAGGAGCATTTAGTTTGTAATCAGTAAGGAAAGGTTTTCAGAGGTCTGAACTTTTGCTGCCTCTACACCAGCATTTTGATTCTGCCTCCTATTTAGGTTTCTTAATTTGGGATATGGTAAGACCTTTTTGGGGTACCAAATTGTATTAAGAGATTGTTCCTTTAAGGATTATGATAATGAGGAACCAGATCTGCCTCCCTCTTCCCTTCTCCCACCCACTTCAGTTAATCTCTTCAGTTGGTAACAAACTGGGATTCAGTTCTGAGTATGTTACCTGATATATCTGATAGATAAGTCTTTTTAAATGGTTGGAACAAGGAGTTTATTTAAGGAAGGGGAAGGAAAGGAAATTGGATAAGAGCTAGGGTTTAGGGTTTCCCTGATCTTAAATAATCCTAACTTGAGAATAATATTATAGAGTCTTGAATGAGGGATGTGGCTAACAGGTTTGAGGATCTTTGAGTCACTTCTTGATACAATAGAGCAAAAATCTATAAAGAAAGGATCTTGTCAGTCCTTACTCCTTAATGTGTCAGGAGAAAGAGATTTCTAACAGTCTCGATGTTTCTTTTTAACAGTCTCCTCCCTGTCACATTCTTCTCAGTAATGTTCCTTGATTGACAGCTCTGTAAACCATCATTCATTGGCTCTGTTTGCAGGTTTTCTTCAATTTACTCATTCACAGAAGATACACATCTCTTAATCCTTTTCCTGAACTACAGAAGATCTTATCTTTCAACTGGTGACACCTTTAGGATAAAGGCTTTTTTTCCCCTTACGGGAAACCTCAGAACTTATCCTAAAGAGGACTCCCTGGTTCAAACTCTCCAGATCTGTATAGGAAAGAGCTAGGGATTTCCTTTACCCTCTGTCCTCATCACTCTTCAACCCTTTATACCTAAATAAATAGACATCTTGATTTTAATAGAGACTTCATTAAGATTCAGTGTGTTAGGAGGGGAACTTCAAAGAACATCATTTAAAGAAAGGAGGGCTGAGGTGAAAGTTTACTTGCTCTTTTAGTCCTGTCAGAACTGACTCCATTTGTTAACAGCACAACTTGGGGGAAGGGAAGGAAAGAACTTGTGTTACTTTTTATTTATTCCCCAAGTTTCTGGCAACTTTGGTTCCTTCTCAAATTTCTCCACTAATACACATGGTCATACTTAAGTTTTGTACTTCTTTTTCTTTATTTCTTCTACTTCATTAGTACTCAAGTGAGTACTAATAAATCTTATAAAATAGAATACATGGAGTTATTGGACATTAATTTTAATCTTAACAATTCTCAGGATTGAGTTTTTAAATAATTTTTAATATTCTAAAATCGTGCTGATGAAAACAGTTGAGTTATTAAATAATCCAAGAAAAGTTTGGATCATTTCACGTTACTTGTGGAAGTTTACCACCATATATACAGTTCTCTATTGAAGGAAGTATTTTTTCAAAAGAGTGGAATAGATTTCATTGATTCATCATTAACACTGAGAACTACTTAGGAGAAAAAACTAAATGAAACAATTTCTTGCCTTTTGTTTCCTCCTACCCAGACCATTGGTTGGGAACCAAAACTAAAGATGTTCAACCACACTAATGCTTTCTATGTGATTTAAGCTAAAACCCTCTTGTATGACATATTCTAAAGGGCAACTGTTCCCCTATATTGTACCCAATAAGCCTAGTGATGGGAAACATTTCTCCTTTATTCCTTTTTCTTTCTCCATCTTTACTTCAAAGGATGGATTTTTTTTTCAAAACTTAGATAGTATTTGTTGTACTCCTTTGAAAATAGTGGTGCAAGTCTATATGTTTAACCATCCCCAGGTATAATTGTAATTCATGGGTAAAATTTCTGTAAATGTCAGATGACTAAAATATATCTGATAATGGAAGTCATTTTGCGTTACTTATAATAGTTTTCATTATGTTAAGAACTTTAACAATATGTGCCAGTTCATAGAGTTCTAGTGGGAAAAACTGCAAATAAAAATCATAATTTGCCCTGATATATTCTATTTTTGGAGGCAGGTAGGTGGCTGGGTAGAACTCTGGGCCTGGAATCAGGAAGACCTGAGTTCAAACCCTGATTCGGACTCATTGGCTAGGTGATTCTGGACAAGTCATGTATTCCTGTTTGCCTCAGTTCTCTATCTGTAAAATGAACTGGAGAAGAAAATGACAAACCACTATAGTATCTTTGCCAAGAAAACCCTAAATTGGGTCAAGAAGAGTTGGACATGACTGAAAAAAAAACTCTTTCTAAGAACTTCAGCATGTTTTTGTGTATCAGTGCCTTGTAGCACCACCACATCAAAGCTAGTAAAGTCAAGGACCTAAGAAGCTTGAGAGGTACACATACACATGGTAAGGTCATCAAGTCAATAGAAGTACCTAATTTCCTCAGCCATGTGACAGGTCTTTTACATTTAATCACAAAATCAAAGCATTAAATTTAATGGGAAACCATAAGATAAAATGTTTATCAAATCCTCCTTCTCGTACCCCAGCTATATTTGTGATCCTGTGAGAACCTGTCCAACTGTGCATTGATTGTTTACATCCTATATAATTTAGATGTAGAATTTTTGAAAAATCCATTGTATAAAACAATCTGACCAAATGAACAGGATTACATTACTCATTGGCCCCATCCTCCATTAGTGAATGGATTACTTTTCTTAATTAACTTGGCACTTCTCAGTATATATAAAGCAGCAGCTAATAAAGATTTTTTAAAAAATATTTCCCATTTTCATACCTTTATCCCAATTCTTCTGACAAAATGAAACAAATGTGTGTAAAAAGTAATTACTTTTCTCCTTTAACTTCTTCTTAATTAACTTTTAATCTATGCTGTTACACGGGGAGCATCTCTTAATACTAAATGTGTTTAAAATGGAGAAGACAGAGATTTAAATGATTTAGATAAACATCTGCCTAGCATAGAGGCATAAAAATTACAAAATCAGGATATGGGTGGCTGACTGCCAACAGTTGCTAGCAGAAAAAGCAAACTATTCCTTTTTTTTCTGATAATCTTCTGTCCATAAACAGACCAGTTTAACAAGCACTTCCCAGTCACTGATACTGAGTTGAGATCATTTCTCCATGTTCCTTCTCTGTAGAATTACCAAAAATTTTGGTATGAAAATTTTTGGACAATTCAAACTATGAAAAACTGCTAAACACTTCATTTGAGTCTGAGGAAAGTCTAGACATTACAAAATGCTCTAAAGTTAAACAGAGATCCCCACTGTTTTGTTTAGGAATTGTGGAGTTTGTATTTAGTCCTACTAATTTTCTGCTGCCAATTGTATCAGAAAATGACATATAAGGATGAATTGC